>NC_058419.1:8800475-9042017 GCF_002201575.2 Neomonachus schauinslandi | reverse complement strand
AAAATTTTAAAAAAAAAAAAAAAAAAAAAAAAAAAAAAAAAGAAATAAACCAATTGCTCTTGCTATTAGTCAAGGGGGCCAAGAGGAGCCCACGGAAAGCTCCAGAGCTGGGGAAAGTGAAACTTGTAGTTTTGAACCCTCCAGCAAATGGGATCTCTGGGGGATCCCTGTTATCAGCCTGAATACTAGAGTTTAGAATCTTTGTAGTTGGTGAGACCTAGTTTTGGCTCCATGTTGGGACTAGACGTCAGTCAACCTACTCAAAATCTTTAAGACTCAGGTTCCCACCTGTAAATTGCAGACAATGTTACTATAGCAAGAAAATGTTGTAAACATTCAAAAATGGAATACCAGGGACACCTGCCTTTTGTGGATCACGTGACATAATCCAGGCATAATGTAAGTGTTCCAGAAGGCCACTTATAAGATTAAAATCCAGGTCTGTACAATACCCAGTAGATGAATGGCATGAGGTAAGCATTTACTATTCAGTTGTTATTATTAACCCAATTACTACCAACCATTATACTACAACCAGTATTAACAATAAATACTAGATAGGGACCTAGCTTTTCCTATTCTATTTCTGTAGACTTACCTTCCTGGATTGAAGAGTGCTAGTTAAGCTTCAACATTCAGCAATATCCTTTCCTTTGATAGCTAATTCTATTAACAGGCCCCCTAAACTGAGATTTACAGGGAAGGGAGAGAATACACTGCATTTATATTTGGAACTTACTGGACCCCTCCTGTGTGCCAGGCTCTGTGCTAGGTACAAAACACAAACATAGATAAGTCAAATTTCCTTTCCTGAAGGCAGTCAACCAAAAACAGAGAGAAATTTAATAGGAATCATAGATGAACACACTCTGAAATCTACCAACACTCTGAAATCGTAGGCAAGGGGCGCCTGGGTGGCTCAGATGGTTGAGCGTCTGCCTTCGGCTCAGGTCATGATCCCAGGGTCCTGGGATTAAGTCCCGCATCGGGCTCCCTGCGAGGTGGGGAGCCTGCTTCTCCCTCTGCCTCTGCCTCTCTCTCTCTCTCTGACTCTCATGAATAAATAAATAAAACATTTAAAAAAAAAAAGTGAAATTGTAGGCAAGTCTATCTTCATGGGTATTCATTCATTTTTTTACCATAGGCTAGGCCCTGTCCTAAGTGTTGAATATATATATCAACTCATTTCATATTGACAAAAACATTATTGAGCATATACAATTATTATCATGCACATATTGCAGATGAGGAAACTGAGGCACAGATATGTTAAGCAACATTCCCAAGGTCACACAGTCGCTTAGTGGCAGAGCTGTGATTCAAACTTGGGCAGTGTGTCTTCAGAGTCCATATGCCTAAACTGTTGGTATATACTCTACAGTTCCTGTGGCTTAAATCCAGAACTTTAATTGGATTTTTAAAGGTTTATGTGACACAAAATAGGATTACGAACTCAGTCTTGGGGCAGAAAACATAGAAACTAATAAGTACAGCAACGTGACGTGCTATAATCAAGATTTATGGCAGGGGCTATGTGAGAGAGCACCAGGGAGAAAATACCCAAGTATCACTGAATAAGGAGAAAGTATAAGAGAGCATTCTAAACAACATGCAACGGAAGTATGACATTCTAGCCAGTTTCCAACTATTCTGTTCTTGTGATTTAGATAGCAGGGCAACACAAACACAGCCATGTCATTTTATCCTGATTTTCCAAACATCATTAATATTCATAGACTATGGTGCGGTTACCGTAGTTTAACTTTGGAAGCGTTGGAGTCACGAGGTCTGTGGTATTAGAGACTAAACTGGGCTATCAGACCATACGATCACCCTTGGTGTCAGATTGAACCTTGGCAGGAGGCCCAGAACCCTCTCATAACCCAGTGGCTCAGCACATGTCAGCCCCTTACTATTTACGGTTGTTGCTGCATCAGACATTTCTGGTCCTTAAATATTTATGTTGTTGTTATGTTCTACATAATTGCTTCAAATTTCCACATTTCATGTGTAAAGAATTCCCAAATACAGAAATAAGGCAAATGCAAGGATGTTGTCACTTAATTGTAATGTATACCCAAGAGTCAAGGTACAGTTCAGACTTAAGTTTAGCCTTTGTTATAGATGGATCTATAAGCTTATATGGTTATAGTTATCTATGAAATAATGAGCCCATGTTTTCTTGAACTGTGCCTTTACAATGATACACATACATACACATAATACATACAAACATATACCCGTACAGCCAGTATATCTTATGGCAGGTGCTATGTGAGAGAGCACCAGGGAGAGAGAATATCTTTATTCTTTATATCCATTTGATATCAACAAATGAGTTGGCACCAGTATCAATCTAACTTTTTCATCAATAGGTCATTCTAAGGCCCTACGTGGAAAATATTTTCAAAGGTTATCTTAAAAAGTACAGAAAGCTTGGTAGATTCCTCAATCTGGAAATACTTTATTAAATACAAAGTTTAGGTTTAGAATTATTAAAGTCCTCATAGTCTGACATAGTTCATTCACTCAAAAGGTATATCCTAACCATTCTTTAGGTGTTTTCAGAGAGTGCAAAGGTGTTCAATAAACAAAACTGAGTTGTGAAAGAGGTAGAATTTGATTGGGACAGGTGGCATTGGGACATGCAGAGAGGAAAATTTTGCAAGTGTGGGGTCAAGGGCCAGAGCTCCTTCTGTGTCCTTACTTGGTCCTCCTACCCACAACCGAGACTAAAGCCTGGACATCCAACAAAAATAACTCCTAACTCTTACACAGTAATTGCTGTGTGCCAAGCATTGTTCTCACTGCTTTATACCTGCATGAACTCTTTGAATCCTCATGTTCTAATGAGGATTTCCCCATCTTTCAGATGAAGAAGCTGACAGGCACAGAAGCTTAGCACTTGTCCAACTCACAACTAGAATATGCTGGAGCCAGGACTCAAGCCCCTGCAGTCTGGCTTCACGGTCTGTGCTCCTAACCACTACCTTGGTATTTCTCAAACACTGTGGTCTCAGGATCTCTTTACACTCTTAAATTTCACTGAATGTTCCAAAGGCGTTTTGTTATTTTGAGTATACCTATCCAAATTTTCCATAGGAGTAATCAAAACTGATAAATATTAAGTGCTTACATATTAATTCATATAAACAACAAAGGTATAGACATTGAGAACACATCAGTGGTTGCCTGGGGCTCTCTTGCTGAGAGGGAAGTAGTTGAGGCCAATAAAGGGCAATTCCATGTGGTGATGAACCTATTCTATATATTCTATATCTTGACAGAATCAGTGTCACTATCCTGGAGGTGGTAGGATCCTATAGTCTTGCAAGATGTTGCCATTGCAGTAAACTGGGTACAGAATATACACAATCTCTATTATTTCTATTTTTTAAAGACTTATTTATTTTAGAGAGAGAGAGAGAAAGAGGGAGAACATGCAAGCAGGAGAAGGGGGAGAGGGAGAGGGAGAGACAGAGAACCTCCAGCAGACTCCCCACTGAGTGTGGAGCCTGATGCAGGGAGCTGTATCTCACAACCTTGAGATCATGACCTGAGCCGAAACTAAGAGTTGGACGCTTAACTGACTGAGCCACCCAGGCAACCCTCTCTTTATTATTTCTTACAATTGAATGTGAATCTTTTAATTATTTAAAAGGAAAAATCTTAATTTAAAAGACAATAAAACCATTATATACAAACAAATAACATCTTTTAAATGAAATTATCACATTTCCAAAAATAAGTTAGTGAGGAAGATAGCATGGCTCTACATTATTATAAATCTCTTCAATGCTTTAAAAGCAGGTTAGACTTTTTTACCTGCTTCTGTGTCAGCCTATTGCAATATCACACCTCATGTAGCCTTTGGAATACTCCACTTTATACTTGTGAAAGAAAGAGAATGCAAAAGGAAAAAAAAACACATGATTTTAGTGTTATGAAAAAGTTTTCATGGACACCCTAAAAATATCTCGGGGACCCCAATAGTCTCTAGACCACAAACTGAAAAATCAATGCCCTGTAATATGATCATGCCGCTTGACATGAATGTTTGATGCTAGCATAATATTAATTGTGCTAATAGTTGAGTTTCAGCTCCAAGGCAATTAGTACCAACTTACTCCCCAAGTTAGTGGCAAAGTGTTTGAATGCACAACTTCTTTTGCAGCCTAGATCTAAAAGCTCCCAAATGTGCACACAGTAAGCAAAACAAACTGTTCGAACTGTTGCAATTTGCCTGCTCCCTCTCTGCTGAAGATTTCTGGCTGCCTTACTTCAAAGGGAACACTATGTGAGGAGAGCATCTGCGGGGAGAAGATAGCAAGGCAAACGTGGCAACTCAAGCACCATCAACTTGAAATGTTTTTGTAAAATGCCAAGATACTTATGTACAGTGACATAGTGTCATTGGAAAACTTAAAAGAACACTGGAACACGACAGTTAGCAATGATGTCAGAAGGAACTACCTAACCCTTCAGAGATCTCTTGTGCCACCCTTTGCTTAAGTTGCTGCTGCCGTGGGACCCACTTTTAGCTTAGCGGTAGATTCGGTCTCAAACGGGGCAATAAATGCTCAGCACTAAGCTGGGGAAATTTGCCTTCAACTCTGGCTAATACCAAAGCTAGGAAACTCAAAATGACTATAAGTAGCCTCAGCCTCATGGATATAGGACTTAAAACAGGACTGGATAAAGTGAACGTGAGACTTTGTATATTAAACATTCCGCAGAGCTACTGGTAAAAATTGAAACAATTAATGTTATAAGAAATTTTAAAGACCAGAAGAAAATACTCTCCGAAGTCTAACTTTCATGGATGGAATTAAATGAAGGCTGATCTTAATTAGTATTGCCTTCGCCCTTTATAACCCAAATAATTTTCCAAATTGGTTTCAGCCTTCTGAAACTGATATTTCTACACTTCTAAATTTTTGTTTAACCTAGTTTAATAATAGCTATTGTTTACGAAGGGTAGGATATTTGCCAGACACTTTACTAGGTACTTTGTTACATTATCTCCACTCTTGCAAAATCCCTTAGGAGCAATGATCATTTTTCCTATTCTATGCCTGAGTAAATTGAGGCTCAGAGCCCGTAAGTGCCTTCAGCCTTGATCACACAGTAAGATAGAGAAACTGATACTCAAAATTCAAGCCACATTTCTTACTTCCAAAGTCACAATTATCATATTGCTTTCTCCTTATTTCTGTGCATTTAAGATCATTTTCAAGTGGGCTTTATGTAATTGTCTTAGTTTATACTAAAATTCCTAGCCCTTCTTGACTCTAAAGGTATAAATAATGAGTGGCAAAATAATGTTCTTATGTCCTTTAATGCTTTAGGCTACAAGATATGACCTAGGTTTTTCAGAACTCCCCAACTTTTAGCCATGGGAGTTAATTCAATTGAATTGGTCAAAGGCCTGACACACATCAACACTTGATCATACTAATGACAATCACTCTCCCTTCTTTTCTAAGCCAAAGGCCTGCCTAGTAATGAACAAGACAGCTGAAGTAGATCCTTCCAAGGAAGACACTGCCTAAACTGGGGCAGTATAGTAGCTTCCACAGGGCTGCCATGACAAAGTACCCCAAAGGAGGTGGTTTAAAACAAGAGAAAATCATTCTCTCATATTTTTGAAGACCAAAAGTCAGGTATCAAGGTGTAGGTAGGGTCAAGCTTCCTCTGAAAGCTCTAGAAAAGAATTACTCTGGTCTCTTCCTAGTTCTCTCCATTGCCACCCATCTCTGGTGTTCCTTAACTTGCATAATTGTGTCACTCCAAACTCCGCCTTGGTTGTCATATGGCCTTCCTCCTGAGGATCTCTGTGTCTTCATTTGGAGAGGTTTTCTGTGTATGTCTGTGTCCAAATGTCCCTGTTCTTATAAGGACACCAGTCACTGGATTAGAGTCCATCCTAATCCACTATGACCTCACCTTAATGTATTATTTTTTTAACCTTACCTTAACTAATTACTTCTGCAAAGATCTATTTCCAAATTAGGTCACATGCTGAGGTTCCAGGTGAAGGAATTTTTGAAGGAAGCTATTCAACCCACTACAAGGAATTAGTTCAGATGGGTAAAGAATCATTTTAAGGACTTGCTTAGCATTTGGTTTTTTGCAAGGCCAAGGAATGGACTCTAAAACCCTTTGTGACATTTCACCCATACCCTTGTTTGCGAAGAAAATTTGCAAACTGGTTGGTGAGTAGACCTCATGTCAATTTCTGTCACATTAAGATAATCACCCTACTCTATTTCCTTCTTGGGCACGTGCTTGTGTGTGAAAACATTTTCAGCGCTGGTTCATTGTTCTGCCTCTCTCCATTAGGATGTAAGTCCTCAGAGGCAGGGAACTTACCATTCTTACTGGCCACCAAAACCCCAATACCAAGAATAGTACCTGGCATGTAGGCAGTGAATGCTCAATGAATGACTAGATGGATGTGTAGATGATTTCTTAGTAGCTGACTGATTAGGGTTTTCACAATGCTGTTCATTCGCTCATTCAGCGAACACTTAGTGACTGCTTACTATTTTGCCAAGCACTGTATTCAGCACTGGATATATGAGGATAAAACTGCAAGCAAAACAAGCTTATATTCCCAGATCTCCTCAACAGTAAAAGAATCTTCAGGGCACCTACAATACATCAATAACTGTGCTTGGTCTCATGGGTACAGACACAAGCACAGACTTACCCTTCTCTACAGACAACCTCCATATGCAAGATTAAAGTAAGTGTTAAGAATTAGATTGTATAGGGACACCTGCCTGGCTCAGTCGCTTAAGCATTTGCCTTCGGCTCAGATCATGATCCCAGGGCCCTGGGATCGCGTCCTACATCAGGCTCCTTGCTCAGCGGGGAGCCTGCTTCTCCCTCTGCCTGCCACTCCCCCTGCTTCTACGCTCTGACAAATAAATAAAATCTTTTAAAAATAACAATAACAAAATTAATTTAAAAATTAAAATTAAAAAAAATAGATTGTATAAAATTATGGCCATATTCAGAGTACATAATAAAAAATAAAAATAGTCTTTTCTAGGTGGTGAAAACAGAACTACAAGTGAATGTTTTGACTAGGCAGCGGAGAAAAGGTAGATATTCCAGGGCTATAAGTCAGACTTGAGCAATGGAACAAAATATACTAAGAAATGAAGCTCAGGAAGTCAAACACAGTGAGTTTCCATATCTTGACTGAGAGAATGATATCTAAAAGGAACATACTATTCCTCAGATGATTAAATAATGGTTTACAGGATAAAGTGAAGACAAAATCAAGTTCCCCAGTGATCCTGATGGCCCAGACCGCTAGGCTGAATAAAGTCAACACAATAAATTCTAAAAAAGATACATGGAAGTGTTACCTTTAGATTGCCTGCATGAAATAGATTTTTGATCAATTAGAGTAAGACCAAATGGAGGAAACTTCTTCCTGACAGCAGTTCCTTTGAAAAATACCACTATTTACTTGATCACGAATCATAACATTCAGTGGTGTTCTCTGGCTATCTCTTTAAATCCAATGCAAGCCTCCGTAACAATAATAGAAAACCAGGTCCCAGATCAACAGACTAGTACTCTCACTATTCTTGGGACCAGTCAGATCAAGCTAGAATACTGTGTTGAAATCAGAGCTCCCCCTTTTAAGACGCATATATACATAATGGAGAGCACTTAGACAAAAACAAGTATGATGCTATATGGTTGGAAAATTGTAACAGAAAAAGTTAAAGAAAATGGACAAATATACTCTGCAGAAGTAATACTATGGAAGAGTATTAATTTTATAAGTTTGGGGGACTATTATGTAGAAAAGAAATAGATCTCTCTGGAGTTTCTCAAGAAGTATGGGGTGCTATAGTCAAAAGGACAACGCTATTGGAGCCAGTCAGATAGGAATTCCTGCCTCTATCACTTACTGACTGTGTTACCAGAGACGAATTACTTAACTTTGGGAGCATTCAGTTTCTAAATCTATAGATAAGATTCATAATTACATATACCTCCCTCCTTCACAGGGTTGTTGAGAGAATTAGAAGGAAAATAATTCTATAAAGCAGGAAGCTATTCTATTTAGGACAAAAATGTGATGGATTTTTTCTTTTAAATTCCAGTATACTTGACATAGTGTTATATTAGGTTCAGGTGCACAATACAGTGATTAAACGTGATGCAGTTTTAGTCAACAATGGAGGCATATTTGAACAATTTGACCTGCTCCAAGTTTATACATTCATTCTCTCAACAAAAATCCTTAAAACCTACTATGTTACAAGCACAGTACTAGGGCCTAGGGATGCAATAATGAACAAAACAGACCAAACCCTTGCCCTGACAGAGCTAACATTCTGGCAGTGGAGACAATACCGTGTATGTAAAATAATGCCAGCCAGTGAGAAGAGCCATGAAGAAACAAAACAAGGGTGAAAGCCTCAGCAGAACAACATTTTATATTGTATGGTCGTCACAGGCTTCCGAGGGGATGAGACTTCCACAGATTCCTAAATGAAACAACAGTGTGAGAAAACATCAGAGAGAAGTGCTTTCCTGGGAGACACACTAGCAAATGCATTAAGCTCTGCAATGGAAACAAACTCTGCACGTTTAAGCAACAAGGCCAGTGTGGTTGGAGCAGAGTCAGTGAGGGCAGAATGGGGAAAGGAAAGGAAGTTTCCCAAGGGCCAGATCATGCAGGACTTCGCAGGCTAGTTAGGAGTCTGGAATTTTTTGTGAGTAGTCCAATTGTTGAGGAAGCCATTAGGGAATTCTGAGTGAAGAGGGGATATGGTCAGATTTATTATTTTAAATTCTCAAGTTACATGATTGGATGAGGGAAATAAAGATCTCAAATAATATACATTTTTTTTTCTTCCTCAAATAAGTGTGTAGGCTGGTATGCAAGCTCGGCTCCATGGAACTGTCAGGGCTGGTGTGAAGGTGTGGTACTCCGTAGTGCCCAGGATCCAGACTCTATTTGTAGTTCCTGTGGTTCTCATGTTCTTAGGCTGTTGCCTTAATTTTCACGAGAGCATTATGTACAAAATGTTATGAAAACAAAGAAGAGAGTTAATTTTTCCTGAGAAGTTGGAGGACATTTCACAAAGTTTATTTAGATTGGATCTCGTAAGTAAAATTTGATCAGGTAGGAAATCCAAAGGACGACAATTATAATCATAGGTATGTCAGTACATAGTGGGTAGGGAGGAAGTAGTCAGTTACGGCCATAATAAAAGGTATGCTGGAAAGGCACAGTAGAGGAAGCATATCCATTTATTGAATTTCTGTTGTGTTGAAAGCTCCATGATGGGAAAAGCTATCTAGAAAATTAAGGCATAGTTTCCTATCTCAAGACATTCAAAACTAAGTGAGGAGACATACACGCACATACCTCACCATATATGACAACAAAGGTATGCGTCCTTATGGAGACAAAAAAAGAGACCCACCATCACAGATATTTTAGTGCCCTCTTGGTGGTTGTTTAGCTACCTTGCCCTGTTCACTTTATCCACCCCCCTAGAATGTAAGCTCTTTGAGGGCAGGAATCATTTATTGACAAATATTAAGCACCTATTATTTGAGAAGATTGTTCTAAGCGCTGGGGATGTATCAGGGACCAACATTTCATTAGTGTGAATATGTAAATTAGAGAAATTTTATCGCATTTTCAATATTTAGACTTCCTATGTGGGATCATGATTTTATATTCCTTTAATCAAGTCACCTTTTTATGCTCAAGAAGTATTTCTGGTTTATTCATGTAGATCCTGAACAACAAACTTATTCCTCGGTGTTCCTATGAACTTTATTTTTTTCTTCATATTGAGCTCTCTGAATACAATAGCTTTTTGAAAATTAATTATATAATTATGCCTTCATTCAACTAGAATATTCAGTGACCACCGTTTTGTGCCAGATAATATTCTGGGTGGTAAAGATGTACCAGTAAACAAAATAAAGGACAAAAATAAAACTTCCCTTCATGGAGCTTATATTCTACTAGTAAGGGTCCTCAGAGAAATGAACATAATGAATAGATTAAAATATGCAGTTTGTGGACAATGATAAATTTTAAGGAGAAAAATAAAGGAGGGAAATGGGGAAGAAATGTCAGAGAGGTGTGTATGTGTATGTGTGTGTGTGTGTGTGTGTATTTTTCAAAGTTGATTAATGTCTTCTTGAGTAGAAAATACTTGAGTGATGACTTAAAGGACATGAGGGATTTAACAACGTGGACAGTATCTGTTTTGAACAGAAATGTTTTAAACAGTGTTTTTAACAAGACAGGTACAAAGTCCCTGAGACAAAAGATGGACTGTGTGTCAGGATGGAGGGGCAAGCATTACGAGGTATGGACAGAGTAAAAATTGTGACAAGACTCCAAAGCCTTTCAAAGCTAGTATAAAGACTTGGGTTATTAATTTGATTGAGATGGGGAACCAGAGAATTTTAAGCAGAGGAGTGACAGGACCTTAGGTATATTTTTAAGGATCACCTCGGCTGCAGCTCTGAGAATAGACTTTGAGAGAGGTAAGGGTGGAAGCAGGGTGTCATTAGAGATGGAAATGCAATGATCCAGGAGAGATGATTGGTAACATGATATAGGCTGGCAGCAGTGGAAATGAGGAAGAGTGGTCATATTACATACATGATTTTCAGAGCTAGAGACCCGTAAGATTAGCTGATGGGTCAAATGTGGGAAAATAAGGGAAGAGTGAGGTATGGAAGACACCCAGGTTTTTGGCCTGTAGTACTGGAAGGATGAGCAAAAGTCTGAAGGAGGAGCAAATTTAGACAAAATTTCTGGAGTTCAATTCAAGATCATATTTGGGTGCTCTCGTTATTACCCTTAGTGTGTATAAGCAGACAATCACTAAATGTTTATAGAATGAAAAGGAATGCTCACGAATGGATGAGTTTGTTACAGAGGGAATGAATTAGCAAATATATGAGTATATGCCCTAGTTTTTGCAGTAAGTCATGAGTGTTGACTGGTCCACAGCAGGAGCCAGAGTCAGATGATATGCATCTGGGTATAATAAACCTAATAAAAGGATTAGATAAAATGTTGAGACAATAACCAAACCCAGAAGAGCCTGTCTTTGCCAGTATATCAAATCATAAGACAGTTAAAGAGAGAGGACCAAGAGCTCACAGTAGAAATGTTGTGAATGATTGTATGAGCAGTGAAGCAATAAAAATAATAGCATGTAAAAGAGGTAGACTAAATTAGAGTCCCTTAGATGTGGTTTTGACCTTGAAGGATACTTTTGATGCACTATAACACGCCATTTAAATTATTACATGCCAGTCTTAAAACAGCTAAAATAGAGGCAAAATTGTGATTTAAAAACAAAACAAAACAAAAAAACACCTGAAGGTACTTTGCTCTCTTTTCTTGCTCAGCATGTCTACCCTCTTCCAAAATCATGTCTATCTGTTGCAGGTGGTAGGCCAGAGTAGTGAGGACTTGCAGCATGGGAAAAGCTCAAGATCCATGTATTACTGAGAGAAAAATAATTGTCCAAAATCCTCTCACTTCTAATTGACATTTCAAGGACAATTTAAGAATTGATCCATGAGGACTTAGAACTAGAGATCACTCCATCATGTGCAGAAGATAAGTGTTTTACCTACCATGTTTGTTAATGAGATGTACTGACCCACAGTGAAAATTATATGACCTAGAAAGATGAAGTAAAAGAAAGCACATTCTTTCTAGCCCAAGAGTGTGAAGAAAAGGAGAGAGAAATAATGAGACATGTGTGTCTCAGACTCCACTCTCTAGTCCTCAACCCTGAAGGAGAAAATGTAAATAAGCTGAGGTAAACACTGAAGGCAGAGATTCTCCCAACCTATTTCGGATAATGAATGGAGACAGATGTGCTACGTGGTTATCTTTTTTTTTTTTTTTTTAAGATTTTATGTATTTTGGGCGCCTGGGTGGCTCAGTCGTTAAGCGTCTGCCTTCGGCTCGGGTCATGATCCCGGGGTCCTGGGATCGAGTCCCACATCGGGCTCCCTGCTTGGCGGGAAGCCTGCTTCTCCCTCTCCCACTCCCCCTGCTTGTGTTCCTGCTCTCGCTGTCCCTCTCTGTCAAATAAATAAAAATCTTTAAAAAAAAAAAAAAAAAAGATTTTATGTATTTATTTGAGAGAGAGAGAGAGAGCGCGAGAGCGAGCATGAGCGGGGCGGGTGGGAAGGGGCAAGGGGAAAGGGAGAGGGAGGAGCAGACTCCCCACTGAGCAGGGCGCCTGTTGTGGGGCTTGATCACAGGACCCTGAGATCATGACCTGAGCCAAAGGCAGATGCTTAACTGACTGAGCCACCCAGGCGCCCCCATTTTTGTCCTTTTGCTACTATTTAAGAGTGTAGAGTGGTGTGGTTAAGCTGAGAGAGGTTCTAGATGGTACCCAAGAGTTCACCTCAATTTCTCCTTGTCTGTCACAGAGGCATAAATGAAAACCGGCAATCCTTATGTGGGGCTGACCAGGATGTAGGCAAGGGGACCGTGCAACATAGGCCAGGGACACCTAGATAAAGAGACTGGATGAAGACTACATCACAGCCTAGGAGGGGCTTGAAAGCATTGGAGTTGAGGCTTTGAGTGGAGGAATGGATTCTTCTTAGAGAGGAGCAAAGGAGGAGACTGATATCCGAAAGAAGAGTTTTATCTAAATGGGAAATGTACTACCTAAAACAACTGCATATATAATTATATTAGACAAATATATTCCAGCCCAGTCACAGATAAAATAGAAAAAAAACAAAAACAAAAAACAAAAACATTTCTCTGTAGTCTGAGTTTGTTTGAGGATACCTGTGATGCTCTTACGCAGATTCACAAGTTGTCATACCCCAGGACTATAATAATTTTACATAATTTCCTATTTCAGATAATTGCATTCCATTTATTCTTTTCTTAGGTCAGGCAACCTGAAATCCAAAAGCAAACAATGGAGGCAACATCAAAACATGGCGAAGATTTTCAAAGCTGAGTGTTAATGGATGGAACTGTGAACCTCCCCAGACACCACCAATTCTTATGTTGAGGTCCTATACCCCAATGCTCCAGAATGTAACTTTATTTAAATTCAATTAGCCTACATATAGTACATCATTAGTTTCAGATGCAGGAGACAGGGTCTTTATCCATGTAATCAAGACAGCTATCTGAAAGCCAAGGAAAAAGGCCTGGAAGGGATCTTTCCTTCACAGCCCTCAGAAGGAACCATTCCTTGCCGTCATCCTGATTTTGGACCTCTAGCCTCCAGAATTGTAAAAAAAAAAAAACAACAAAAAAAAAAACAACCTAATTTCTATTGTTTAAGCCATCCAGTCTAAGGTACTGTGTTATGGTAAGCATGGCAAACTAATACATTAAGAAATATTTAAGTTGGAAATAAGCAAAATTAATCACCATAACATTTTGTAAAATCAAGAGCTAATGTTGGATAAGATACCATGACAAAGATAGCCCAAGACAAAAATGAGGAAGTCTTCTAGATGCTTATGTAATATTATAATTAAAGACTACACCTATATCAAGAACTGAAGTAAAGACCTCCAAACTCATATTCAGTATGGCCTACAACAAGAAGCAATATATACTTTGGGGTCAGAGCAACCTGGATTCCATTATTAGCTGTATGATCGCAGGAAGGTTAGTTAACTTTAGGAAATAAGAATTGGGTTCCATTATTTGCACCCTTTCTTTCATCATCAAATACTTTTTGTAACTTAAGTAGGAAAAACATCTCTAATATGGTAGATTAAGAGTCTATATGTGTCTGTGTGAGTATATGCACATATATACTGATTTCCAGTAAGATCCTGATATAAACCACAAGATTTTAGTTAAAAAGTCTCAATCTATTCAACAAAAGAATTCATTGATCTATTACTAGTTTTTTTTTTGATCTACTACTAGTTTTTTAAGTATTTCTAAGATTCCTTTTTCTACACATTTCATGTGATAAGATTTAAATAAATATTATACAAGGTACCCTGGAATGACAAAACTCCTTTTCTATTTTTTACCTAGATGATTAGAATCACTACTTTTAATTACACAGAACTATTTTATTGCAGCATTATTTATAGTGGCCAAATAATGAAAGCAATCTAAGTGTCCATCAGTAGATGAATGGATAAAGAAGATGTGTTGTATATATACAATTGCATACTGAGCAGCCATAAAAAAGATCTTGCCATATGAGACAACATGGATGGACCTAGAGGGTGTTATGCTATGTGAAATAAGTCAGACAGAGAAAAACAAATACCATGTGATTTCACTTATACGTGGAATCTAAAAGAACAAAACAAAAAAGACAAATACAGAAAACTGGTGGTTGCCAGAGGGGAGAGGGAGTGTGGGGATAGACAAAATAGGTGAAGGGGATTAAGAGGTACAAGCTTCTAGTTACAAACTAAATCACACAGATGAAAAGTACAGCATAGGGAATACTGTCAATAATGTTTTAATAATTCTGCACAATGACAGATGGGAACTATACTTATGGTGGTAAGCACAGCATAATGTATAGACCTGTCCAATCACTATGTTGTACACCTGAAATAGAACATTTTTATATGTCTGTTATAATTCAATTTAAAAAATTTTAAAGGGGGAAGAAAACAATAACACAGAAAAGTATGTTGGGTTTTTTTTCTTCTTTATCTAGAAACAGACAAGAATTCTCCTTTGAGAGAGCTCCTTTGTTCTGGGGTTGGGGGAACAATGGACAACCCTTTTAGTTTTGCAGAAGTAAAACTAGATTCCATTCTAAAATGGAAAGCTTCAAACAAGAAAAAGCTAAAGTGTTTGGATAATACAGTAAAAGCAGATGAATTTATCTAATTTACAGTTTTAAGACTCTTATGCATATTGATTCATATGTATCATACCTAAATCTGGAGTAAATCTTATTATAATCTGACCCCATCTGAAACAGTGGAAAATTAAGACAAGGGTCTGTGTGTCCACAACATGTCATGTCAGTAAGGGTGACAACAGTAGATACCAGAAGGAACACTGTCATCAGATGGCCAAAAGGGATATGCAAATAAAAATCCGGTAAATCACAACAAAGAAAATCCCAGGCCCAGGAGGTATCACTGGTAAATTCTACCACACATTAAAATAAGAATTAATAACAATCCTTCAAAAACTCTAGAGGAGTATGGAACCATAGGCTGGGTGGATTATAAACAACAAAACTTTTTCTCTTACGTTCTGGGGGCTAGAAGTCCAAGATCAGAACAGCAGCCCAGGTGGGTCCTGGTGAGATTCTCACTGTAACTTCACATTATCTGTCACAGAGAGCAGCGAGAGGATGCAAGCTCACTAGTGACTCTGAAGAGGGAACAACTCCTCTTCATGACAGCTCCACCCTCATGACTTCATCTAATCCTCATTATCTCCCAAAGGCTTCAACCCCTAGTACCATCACAAAAGGGGGTAGTGTTTCCACATATGAGTTTTGGGGCAACATTTAGTCCATAACACCCTTTTAGAAAATTCAAACACATCACAAGTACAGAAAAATATCCCTTTTGAATATATGTAAAAAAGAAAAATCAAAAACTAGTAGCAAATCAAATTCAGCAACAATGAAAAAGGATTATATATAATGACCAAGTGAGATTTAACTCAGGAATCCCAGACTGTTTTAATACTCCCAAATCAAGCAGTGTAATATAGCATATTGAAAGAATAAAGAACAAAACCCATACCATCCCGATACACAAAAATATTTGACAAAATCCAACTTTTTCATAATAAACACAAACAAAATAGAAACACAGTAAGAACTTCAACCTAATAAAGGTCATCTGTGAAAAACCCAAACATAACATGATGCTTAACTGTGAAAGGATGAAAGCTTTCTCCCTAAATTTTTGAACAAGATGTTTGTGGCTACCATTTCCAGTCATCATCATACTGGAGATTACAGCCAGTGAAATGAAGAAAGGAAAAAGAAGTAAAGGCACCCATATCAGAAAGAAATAATTAAGCTTACCTTTATTTACAAATGGCATGTATTTGTATATAGAACATTCTCAGAAATCAGAAAAGTTAAAGCTAATAAACAAGCTCAGCAAGACTGCAAGAAACAAGATCAATATAGGAAAATCAATTATATTTCTATAAACTCAAAGAAAACGGAAAAATTAAGAAAAAATTTCATTTACAACAGTATAAAAAAGAACACTTCAATAAAGTAAGTGTAAGACTTATCATGGGTCAGAAGACTTAATGTTAAGATAGCAATGCTTCCTGAAATGATTTACAATTTTAACAAAATTCTTACCAAAATCTAAGCAAGCTACTTTATAGAAAGTGACAAGTGGATCATAAAATTCATTGGGAAATGCAAGGAACTCAAAATAGCCAAAATAAGCTTGGGGGAAAAAAAGAACCAATTTAGAAGGCTCACACTTCCCAATTTCAAAACTTACTACAAAGCTGTGGTAATCAAGATATTGTGGTATTTGTGAAAGGAGGTATGTATCTGTATCTGGGTAGTATCTTGATATACATAAATACACAGATCAATACCATAAAATTTACAGTCCAGAATTAAACGGTCACATTTATGTTAAATTGATTTTCAACAATAATTCCAAGATAACTCAATGGGGAGAGAATAATTGCTTCAATAAATAGTGCTATGGCAACTGGATGCTGACATGAAAAACGAAGTTGGACCCTTACCTCACACTATATACAAAAATAAAATCAAAATGGATCAAAGACCTAATATAAGTAATATATAGCTAAATCTACAAAACTTTTAGAAGTAAACACAGGTGTAAATGACTTCCATGATTCCAAAATCACAGCCAACAAAAAACAAAGTGGACATCTGAAAGTTAAAAATATTTGCTTCAAAGGATGCAATTAAGAAAGTGAAAAAGAGGGGCGCCTGGGTGGCTCAGTCGTTAAAAAATCTGCCTTCAGCTCAGGTCATGATCCCAACGTCCTGGGATCGAGCCCCGCATCGGGCTCCCCGCTCCGCGGGAGGCCTGCTTCTCCCTCTCCCACTCTCCCTGCTTGTGTTTCCTCTCTCGCTGTGTCTCTCTCTGTCAAATAAATAAAGTCTTTAAAAAAAAAAAAAAAGAAAGTGAAAAAGACAACCTGCAGAATGAGAGAAAATATTTGAAAAAATACAACTGTTAAGTGTATACAGTATCCATATAACTCTTAACTAAACACTGAAATTAAAAATAAGCAATTAAACAAGAAAAAATTTGCATACATTTATCCCAAGAAATGGCCAATGAACACATGAAAAGATGCTCTAGATCATTAGCCATTAGAGAAACAAATCAAAACTTCAGTGAGATACCACTTCACATCTGCTAGGATGGATATAATTTGCTACCTCTCTACAGAACACATGGTATGGGTTGATGGTAAAAGAACTGGGATGTATTATCAAGAACTCCATGTTTTCTTCCTTTACCAAAGGAGAGCCAGCATGCACTTCTGGTATCAGGTACTGTCATTTGCATCAACAGCAGCAGAGCCTATGTCCTTATCTTCATGTTTAAGAGTAAACTACAGCATGCCAGCCACTGAGGCCCGACCTGTGTACAAAGTCAGCTGACTTCAGCCCTCTTGCTGGGAAAGGGATAAAGGGGCAAGAACAGACAAATTACGACCACATGGTTATAGCTCTACTTTCCAAGCATAGCCCCATGGCCAGACACCTAGGGACTAGAACATGATAGGGAAAACTAATTCAACAATCCTCTAAAAACTCAAAGTTAGATTCTAATCGCTTATTTACATTTTAGATCTAGTGTTATCTCCTGGACTCAAATTCCTTAATTACAATAGATTGCATTCACCAGTTTTATTTAGGCAGATGATTTAATTACCCCAGAAAACATTCTAGTAACCTAATGCCCAAAGAACAGAAGTTTTGACTCAATTTTTTGTTTGCTTGTTTGACCTAGAATTGCCTTGATCTAAGGATGGGGATTTTTCTTAGATGTTCCTTTCTAAGAGTTTACAACAAATAAGCCCAGCAGAAAGGTGGGGGGGAGGTAAAGGTATCTATCTACCCTTGTTCAAAGTTATTAAAGAGAATTTGGGGTTATAAAATAAACCTTATTGTTATTTTTAAATCCTATGTTTTGATTTTCTCTATATGCTCTCTTGTATTACTTTACAATAAAGCATTCCTTAAACTTAAAATCTCATATCTGATAAAGAAATAGATACATAGTATTTAGAAGAGTTAGAAATCTGCCAATTGAGTAAATCCATGATAAACAAATATCTGAAATATGATTGCACATCTAAACTAGGGAGGCCCACACCCACTTTCTTTTACCTGGAGTACAAAACATCAGCCTGGGTCTAAAATTAAAGATTAGGAAATTCCCAATTTCCCTGGTATCAGTGTACATGGGGAAATGGCATTAAATCTCGTGGCATCCCAGAAACCTCCATGCAGAAATCCCTGAAATGAGGCTTCATGGCCCACAGCAAACAGGCTATTTACTACCTTTATAGTAGTAAAGGCTGTGTAATTTCAATAATTGAACTCACTGGCTAAACAAGCATTACCACACAGCTGCAAAACCCTCAAGAAATTGCAGACAAGCTATTAAACTATGATTTATGAAGTCAGCTTTTGTTCAACCAAGTGATTACAATTTAATAAGTTCGCCTACTTAGCTCTGAATTGGACACAACCAGTCAGAAGAATGTATAAGAAATAAGCTTATGAGAAGATTCGGGTCTCCCATCCGAATAGGCCATTTATCCAATTAGCCAACAATTCTTCAAAGTTCCCTTATAGGCACTTCAGGGAATATAAAATGGTGATGAATGTGGGCCCTGCCCTCTGGAGGCTTATTATAATCTAATACATGAACCAAACTTGTCCATAAATACCTATATACAGGGCATCATGGAGGCACCAATACGGTGGAGGTCAGATTTGGGCAAAAATACTACATAGCTAGGGCGAAGATTTCAAAAAAAAAAAAAAAAGCACTTACATAGGCTCTGATACTGTGTAGTGTCTGGATATAAGGAGCGTAGAACTGCACAAAAATGTACATGGAAGAGAATGTAAATCACTTCGAGTAAAGTGTGTTAAAAGGGAGGTAAACAGGCTGAATGTAAGAAATATAAAGGTCAGATAATAAATAGCAAAACATCTGACCTGCTATTGTGACAGTATGTGGAGATGAGTTTTAATGGGAATCAATTAGGCAATATTTGCCAAGTACCTACACTAAGTGCCAGACACAGAGATCTAGGGGACAGAGCTACATGGAGGAGGGCAAATATGGTCAGTTCATAAGGGCTGGAATGAGGGTGAATATTGGAGAAGACAAAGGGTGCTCGCTTCGGCAGCACATATACTAAAATTGGAGAAGACAAAGGTACCAACAGCAGGTACTTTATCTGCCCTGTGCCATTGGCTCCTCTGCACCTAATTTGAAACACTTTATGTTTCTTGGTACATTTCAACCAGGTCAAAATAAATTTTAGAATCTGCTCCTGAGATATCCGAGACCATAGATCCTGGGTGCTATTCTTTTGTTCTTTTGAGATTGGAACAAGAACTAAAATTAAGGGTAGCATAACTCTTCATAAAACAAATCCTTGCCCTCTAGGAGTCTAAACCATTCATTTCATCTGCTGCAAGTTTTGACGATAATGCAGTAGACACAGTTTACAAATCCACCCATTCATTCATTCATTCAGTCAGTCAGTATTTTGAAAGTGCTGCACATCACTAAATGTGGTGGGATAGGAGAAAAACAATACAAATACCTTTTCCTCAGAGATAAATATTCTAGAGAAACAAACAGAAAATGAGTGAATATTATGTCAGTTTGTAATAAGTGCTACAAAGCAAGTGAAGCAAGATGCAGGCAGAGAGAATGATGGACGGGCTACAGAGAATTCAGATACTCTTTTCACGACTGATTTTAATGTATGATTTTTCACATTTTTAGATGTGCAAGTAAGGTTTTCATGAAAAAATACAAATGTAACGCATGCAGACTGTACTAGTTGAGTTACCTAAACTTATTTTTTTTAAAGATTTTATTTATTTATTTGAGAGAGAATGAGAGACAGAGAGCACGAGAGGGAAGAGGGCAGAGGGAGAAGCAGACCCCCCGCTGAGCAGGGAGCCCGACGCGGGACTCGATCCCGGGACTCCAGGATCATGACCTGAGCCGAAGGCAGTCGCTTAACCAACTGAGCCACCCAGGCGCCCTGAGTTACCTAAACTTATTTGATGATTATTCCACTGATTCATTGTGTGACAAAATCATTCCCATCAGTAAGTTATTTTAAACATGTTATAGACACAATCAACATGAATCTTTTAGATAAGTCACATTCTTTACTCCATATTAACAGATAATGTTATCACACTGGATTACATTTTTCCCATGCTACATTGCACACTGCATTCTCTGTTCTCCTTTCCTTAGTCACTTTCTGTAAAATTAAAGGATCTAGCTAGACTAACCCAACAACCTAAAAAACAAACAACTCAAACACTCCCTGTCCTGCATCCAAGATGTTTCTTGTAACTTTCCCCACCTATCCGTCCTTCAGCACTGCCACTCTAATTCATTATCTCTCCCCTTAAATAATTGAATAACTTAAATTATTTGTATCTCTTTGTTTCTCTCCTTGCTGATTCACCTTTCCCAAAAGGGCTAGATTAATATTCTCAAAATATGACTTTGATCATATTTCTTACCTCTCAAAATCTTGATGGCTCCTCGTTGCTCATGGAGTTACAGACATTTCTCCAAGAGCAATTATGTATTCTATTACTAAACAGCCAGTACCATTAAACCAATGAAAGCTGGCTGTTTCACTATGCTTACCCTAAACTCAAGTGACAACTGATAATCTGTGTGTTTATTGTAGTGGTTCTCTCTCAACTCTTATAAACACATGTACTAGAAAAGAAGACTGAATAAGTATGTCTCAAGATAAAGAAAAACAAAGAGGAAAGAAAAATCAGACATAGAAAACAATGTACAAAAAAAGGGAATTAGCAAAACCAAAAGTTGATTCTTCGAAAAGACTAACACAAGTGGGGGCGCCTGAGTGGCTCAGTCGTTAAGCGTCTGCCTTCAGCTCAGGTCATGATCTCAGGGTCCTAGGATCAAGCCCTGCATCGGGCTCCCTGCTCAGCGGGGAGCCTGCTTCTCCCTCTCCCACTCCCCCTGCTTGTGTTCCCTCTCTCGCTGTGTCTCTCTCTGTCAAATAAATAAAATTAAAAAAAAAAAAAAGACTAACACAAGTGATAAATCCTTAATAACATCGCTCAAGAAAAATGGAGTAGGCAAGAATCACCAATGTTGGTAATGAAGAGAAGGAAAATCATTACAGGTTCTACAGACAATAAAAGTTAAAATATATCAGTATTAATTTTATGAAAATAAAAAATTTATATTAAAAGAATACATCCCAGGGCACCTGGGTGGCTCAGTCAGTTAAAGCAGTCGACTCTTGATTTCGGCTCAGGTCGTGATCTCAGGGTCCTTGGACTGAGCCCTGCATTGGGCTCTGTGCTCGGCGGGCAGTCTGCTTGAGGATTTTTCTCCTTCTCCCTCTGCCCCTCCCCCTGCTCACTCACTCACACACACACACACACACACTCGCACAAATAGAGAAATCTTAAAAAAAGAAAACAAAAAACAAAACACATTCCTAGAAAAGCTCAATAAACCAAAACTAACAAAAGGAGAGAGAAAATACCAGGCTAAGATGTCCTTAGCAGTTAAGTTTCTAAACTTCTATGAAAATAACATGGATTACATACATTCTTCCACAGATTAGAAAAGAAATATTTTCCAATTCATTTAATGAAGTCAGCATTATTCTGATAGAATATTTTACAACAACAAAATACAGGGTAATCTCTCTCTTAAACACAGATGCAAAAATCCTAAATATAAGAAATGCAGTATTATATAAAAAGGATAAAACACAAGCAGACTGCAGTTGAGTTATTCTAGGAAGGCAAGTGGATTTAATGTAGTTGTATCAACATAAATTATTCCATTAACATAAAAAGGAAAATAATATGGTCATATCAATATATGCAGGAAAAAATGTGCTAGAATTCAACACTCATTCATGGAAAAAAATGCTCCTAACAGACTAAGAATAAAAGAAAACATCTTGAAAATGGTAAAATATCTACCAAGTCCTTCAGCAAACATCATATATTATAGTCAAATATTTAAGTGTTCCCTCCTGAGATCAGGAATGGGAAAAGGATGCCTGCAATTGCCATTTATGTTCTTCAGCATTCTACCAAAATTCTGGACAATGCAACATGAAAAAAAATTTTTTTAATCCTTAGTAATTAATAAGTAAATTTTGCTAAGTTGCTGGATAGAAGATCATAAAAATCATTTTTATTTGTACATACTAAGACCAAAAGATAGAATTTTTTTTTTAAGATTTTATTTATTTGAGAGAGAGAAAGAGAAAGAGTGAGGGAGAGCGAGAAGCAGACTCCCCAATGAGCAGAGAGCCTGATGCAGAACTGGATCCCAGGACCCCAAGATCATGATCTGAGTGAGCTTAGGGAGGTGCTTAACCGGCTGAGCCTCCTAGAAGCCCCCAAAAGTTAGAATTTTTAAATACCATTAAAAACATTAAATATCAGCGTGACTTGGGTGGCTCAGTCATTAAGCATCTGCCTTCAGCTCAGGTCATGATCCCAGGGTCCTGGGATCCAGCCCCACATCGGGCTCCCTGCTCAGCGGAAAGTCTGCTTCTCCCTCTCCCACTTCCTCTTCTTGTGTTCCCTCTCTCGCTATCTCTGTCAAATAAATAAATAAAATCTTAAGAAAAAAAGCATTAAATATCAAGTAGCTAGGAATAAATTTAATGGATAGGAATGACCTCTATACAGAAAACAATGAAATATTACTAAGAAAACATTTTAAAAGACCTAAATATCAAAAATATATATACAAATATATTGTGTTTATAGGTTGTGGCAATGTCATTTATCCACAAGTTGATCTATAGATTCAATGCAATTTGAATCAAAATCCCCTTGAAAATATTTACAAACCTGACAAGCTGATTCTACAATTTATATGGAAATACAAAGGGACAAGTATAGGCAAGGCAATCTTAAAAGAAGAAGACTATTGGATGACTTACACTATTGTCTATAAAGATATTTTAAAGCTAGAATAATGAGAAGTGTGCATTTGACATAAAGACAAACAGGCTAAAAAGGAGAAACCAGAAACACACACACACACAGTTATTTATGACACAGAGATCACGGCAAAGCAGTCTAAAAGGTATTGTTTTTTTCAGTGAATAGTTCTGGGTCAATTTGATATATATCTGGAAAAAATAAACCTTTATCTTTACCTAAAACTATACATGACCATTAATTCCATATGTTTTACAGCATGAAAAGTAGAATGAGTCTTCACACACACAAAAATATATATATATACGGGAAGCTATCTTTGTGAACTTGAAGTATTCAAAGATTCATGAAGATTATAAAACACTAGTAGTAAGAGATATTCATAAATTGAACTTTTATCAAAATTTATCAATGGGAATATGAAAAGGCAGTCTATAACAATGAAAACAATATTTCTAACATATCTGACAAGATTCATTTACAGGATGTATAAATACTCTTACAAATCAATATAAAAAATTAAACTCATTGGAGAAATGAGCAAATGAATTGAACAGGCATTTCACAAAATATTTAGTGGACAATAAACATATGGAAAGCCGTTCAACATATTTTGCCGTGAAAATGCAAATTCAAACTACAATGGGATACCATTATACAGTTGTCAGAATAGCTAAGATTAAAAAGATAGTTAATGTCAACTATTAGTAACAATACAGAGTAACCAGAATTCTCATGCACTGCTGTAACATGTTCACTTAACTTTTCGTTAGTATCCACTGAAGATATCCTACCATCTGGCAATTGTAGTCCTAAATGTATAGCTAAGAGAAATGTGCACACATGTGTACCAAGACATATAAAAGAGTACATAGAAACTTTTTTTTTAGCATCTGAAATCATTTGTTGAAAGATCATTGCAGTTTATCATATAGAAGATTTGATAGCAGATGAACAGAAGCATTACTGTAATAGCCCCAAACTGGATACAACCCAAATGGGGAAAAAAATCATGGTATAGTAATCGATGGAATACTATACATCAATGGAAAATAGATGAATTCACGCTACATGGAAAATACGGATGAATCTTGGAACATAAGAATGAGCAAAGAAAGTACAAAGTAGTAAACTTTGTATGAACATGTAATAATGTCATTTTTGACACTGCACACATTCAAACATTATGTCAAAACCAGACAAAACTAGTTAATGGTATTAACTACCAAGATAATGGCTACTTATGAGGAAGACAGATGAATATTTACTAAGAAGGGTAGGAAGGTATCTTACGGCATTCTGTTAATATATTCTATTTCTTAATCTCAGTTATGCAGGGGAATGTAGACATGAACTTGGACAGCGATATTACAAGTATGGATTCTTATAATGGCTTCATGCATTCTTACATGAGAGCTAATGTGTGGAAGAATTCATGAGATCCATTGGGAGAATTTCCACTAGTTGGATGATTTTGTTTTCCCTTTTTGCATATGTCTGTCTCTAGAGAACTCTGGAATATATTCTCACATTTCAAACACTTCTCTGATAAATGGCATTATTGAGATTGTTCCCCACAGAAGACTAAAAACAATTAAAATTTTTCTAACACTGGGGATCACAATACCTCCACTTTCCCTCTGCATCTCATTATTATAAACAGTACTAGTTCACTCTATGTTATGGCATACATAAGTCACATATAAAGGATACCTTTTTAATTAAAACATAATTTTTTGAATTGAATATTTTTTTATTAAAAAAAGATGAAGGATGGTATAGCCATTATGGGAAACAGTATGGAAGTTCCTCTAAAAATCAAAAACAGAACTACCATATGCTCCAGCAATTCCACTTATGGGTATATATCCAAAGGAAATGAAATCAGGATCTCAGATATCTGCACACCCATGTTCACTGCAGCATTATTTACAATAGCTAAGATACAAAAATAATTACGTGGAATATATATATATTGTATCCTTATATAAGTCCCAAAAACTTAACCTATAAAATTAGGATTTGCTTATTGCTTTGAATATTTATGTTGGACAAGCAATTACATTTATAAAATAAATTACTAGAAATACACTCAGGAGGGGAAGAATGAAGGGGGGGAAAACGGAGGGGGAGACGAACCATGAGAGATCATGGACTCTGAGAAACAAACTGAGGGTTCTAGAGGGGAGGGGGGTGGGGTATGGGTTAGCCTGGTGATGGGTTTTAAAGAGGGCACGTTCTGCATGGAGCACTGGGTGTTATACGCAAACAATGAATCATGGAACACTACATCAAAAACTAATGATGAAATGTATGGTGATTAACATAATAATAAAAAAAGAAATGCATTCTTTTGTACAATATTTGTTCAGTGATTATGTGCTAGCATCTTCATGCATGTTAATATTCTCTAACTCCCACAACAACCCTGAGGGGGAGGGTTTAGTCTCACAGGCATGTGAATATGGAAATTCAGAGAGAGCTAAGTGACTTGCTCAAGGTCTAGTAGCTGCAGTGTGGATATAAAAATTGCAGACCCTGCATTCATCTCTCTGGCTTAAGAGACCTTATTCTTTCCACTATAATGCACACTCTCTCTTTGTGCTAAGAGTGAATGGAAGGGAGGAGTACCCCAGGAAGATGTGATCAGGGAAAGCTTCACAGAGTAGGTGAGTTCTTGCTTCCTTTTCTCTGCTCTCCACCATGTAAGGATACAAGTCAACAGCCCGCAACTCAGAAGAGGGCCCTCACCAGAACTCAACCATGATCTTAGACTTCCAGCCTCCAGAACGGTGAGAGAGAAGTTTCTGTTAATAAGCGACCCCCCCAGTCTATGGTATATTTGTTATAGTAGCCTGAACAAACTAAGACAGGCATCATAGCTAAAATTTAGTGTGAAAGGGAAGGCATTTGATTCAAGGCAGGGATGGCATCATAAAGAGCTAATCCATATTAAGGGCTTTGAATTTCACCCTGATGGTGAAAAACCAGATTCAGAAAGTCTCTTAAGTGATCAGCAACACATTAAATGACTACACTATTTCAATAATCAGGATATTGATTGTCTTTAAAAATGCTGATACACTACTACTATATCCAAATATTGACACATCATAATCATTCCAGTATACATACCACTCTTTTGTCCCTTATCGTCTTCATCATGATGGCTTAAACTCAACTATCTGCCTACTCCATGCCTAAAATGAACATGGAAGATTACTAACAACTCCATGGGCAATTAGCACTTTAAAATTATGATTAGGGTGCCTGGGTGCCTCAGTCAGTTAAGCGACTAACTCTTGATTTTGGCTCAGGTCATGAGATCGAGCCCCACGTCTTCAGGCTCCATGCTCAGCAGGGAGTCTGCTTCAGATTCTCCTCCTCTCCCTCTGCCCCCCCACCAATAAATAAATAAATCTTAAAAAAAATAATTTTTGATTGGGCCTTAATGCTTTCAAGTAATCCTAGTACTCTTTTTTTCAGTCAGTTCTTTCTCCCACCTCTTTAGTATTCCAAACTTTTTCCCATCTCTTCAAACTTCCCACACCTCCTCTCCAATTCTCTCTCTCAGCTGATAATTCTATTTCACCAGGGATGTTGAAGAATTAGAAAAGAATTTCCAAATGCTCCCACCATCCACATATACCCACCTACCTACATCTGTGCCTATGTAGTCTGTGCCAAATTAAAGACATCTTTACAGCTAATTGTTCCCTATTTCTTCTACAGAAACAATTTGCTCTCTAATGGATCATTCTAATCAACATTAAAAAAAACAACCACCAATCGTTTCTCCAAATTAAAAATACACCCTTTGTGAGGCCATTTTTCTTTTATTTACAGAATAATTTGAAAGCATTGTATATAACATGAGCCCAATCTCTTCCCTCCCATCCTTTCTAGAACCCACTTATATCAGGCATTTTTCATCCATTCACTCTCTAGATGGTCTCGTCCAATGTCCTGTCTTTAACATCCAAATGCTGACTTCCCCGTATATATGTCCAGAACACTTTAATGATCTCTAGACCTGTATGTCAAACTGCATCCTTAACATCAGTACTTGAATGTCTAAAAGATGATTTAAACTTAATATTACCAAAACAAAGGCCCTGATGTTCCCTTCAAATGAAGTCCTTCTGCAGTGTTTCTCATTTCAGATAATGGCAAATCTTCCAAGTTTATGCTAAAAAATTGTTCAGTCATCCCTGACTTCGTTCACTCTAACATCTCACATCTAATGTAGGAAATTTTGTTGACTATAACCTCAAAATGCATCTAGGATCCAATCATTTATCACCATCTGCAATGGAACCACACTAGCTGAAGCCAACAATCATCATTTCTTACTTGGATCATTACAATAGCCTTCAAATTGATTTCCTGGCCTCTGTTCTTGGAAGTCTTTTCTTTCTATACTCAATAAAATAGCTAATCACATTAAATCTAAGGCAGAATAGGTTATTTCTCAGTTCGAAACCTGCATTTTTGGTATGGTAAGCAATTTACCATAAAGTAAAAGGTTAAGTCCTTACTAAATCCTACAAGAGCCTACTGGCTTCTATGTACTTTTTCAGCCTCATCTCCAACAACTCTTGCCATCCCTCACTACTCTCCAGCCACACTGGCTTTCTTACTATGCTTTCACCACAATGAGCAAGCCCACACCTATGTGTCTCTGCACTTCCTATTCCCTTCCAGTTTTCTTCCCCCAGATACCTGCATGGCAATCTCCCTCATTTCATTCAGTTCTGTACTCAAAGGTCACCTGCTCAGGTCACCCGCTTCCAGTTAGGATGTAGAAATATGTAAAAAGAACATGGTTTTCACCCAAACAATTAAAAAGGGCCAGATAGGCTACAAAATCATAGTTTAAAAGAAACAAAAGCAGGCAAAACAAAATATCAGAAAGCTGAGATCCAAGAAATCTAAATGAAGTAAATTCCAGAAAAGGCAGGGCCCTTCATGGAGTAGAAGAGATCCATGATCGTTTTTGTCCATGGTGGAATGGTGGGGAAAGAAAGTATTTTTCCATAGACTGGGATAAAAAGAAACTGACCCAATGTTTAGTCAGCTGTAATGCCTACACATTGGCTGGGGTGAGAGACTATAATTTCAAAGAGCCCTCAGAACAGGAGATTGCCTTTGTGGGCCAAATCTTTCCCAAGAGTCTTCACTGAGTACACGAATGTGCTTTCACAAAAGCTAGGGTAATGGCAGGAAAGCTGAGAGAAATCCTTTCTAGCTACTCTAGTTCTTAGTAAATTTTAAGTAAGGCAATTGTTTTCTGAAGACTGCTGGTTGAGAAGCAGGGTAGAGAAAGATCCCAAGGTGCAGAAAGCCTGGAGCAGGAATGGAGAGCAAAGAGAATTCTGCAGTTACCCTAAAAGCTGGCAGCCATGCTGGAGAGCAGAAAAAGATTTCCCACAGTCTGGAAAACACAAAGAGAGGAAAGCCATATTCATGGATAGGAAAACTCAACATTGAAATATTCATTCTCCCTGAATTTATCCATAGATTCAAACACAATCCCGATAAAAATTCCATCAGAAATTTTTGAAGAAATTGACAAGGTGACTCAAAATTTATTTTGAAAAGCAAAGGACCCAGAATAGCTGAAATAATTTTGAAGAAGAAAACTGAAGCAATTATTTGATTTAAAGACTTACTATAAAGCTACAGTAATCAAGACATTGCAATACTAGTATAAGGATAGAAATAAAGGTCAATGGAACAAAACAAAAGGTAATAGAATGAGATCGACGTATTTTCCATCAATACACCAAGTAATTTTAATTGGGAGAGGAAAACTCTTTTCAGCAAATGGTCCCAAAACACATGGTTATCTATATGGGCTTTGGTCTTGCACCATAAATCACATTCCAAACATAAATCTCAGAATCATAAACCTTTTAGAAGAAAGCATAGAGCACTTTCCTGACCTTCATGTAGGTAAGATTTATTGACAAGTTAAAAAAACACTAGTCTTAAGAAAATGTTTAAATAAAATGGGCTTCATCAAATTTCAATTTCCTATTCAACAAAAACAACACAATAAAATAGGCAAACCCCATACTGAGAAAAATAAAATTCTGATAAAGACTCCTATTCAAAACACATAAAAAAACTTCCAAAAATCAAAAACAAAAGCCAAACAAGGGGCACCTGGGTGGCTCAGTCTGTTAAGCATCTGACTCTTGATTTCGGCTCAGGTCATGATCTCGGCTCAGGTCATGATCTCAGGGTTGTGAGATCGAGCCCCACATTGAGCTCCGCACTGGGCATGGAGCCTGCTTGAGATTCTCTCTCCCTCTGCCTCTCACCCCTCCTTCCATAAATAAATTTTAAAAATTTTTAAAGATTTTATTTATTTGAGAGAGAGAGCAAGAGTGAGAGAGCACAAGCAGGGGGAGTGGCAAGAAGAGGGAGAGGCAGAAGCAGGCTCCCCGCTGAGCAGGGAGGCTGATGCAGGGCTCGATCCCAGGACCCTGGGATCATGACCTGAGCTGAAGGCAGATGCTTAACTGACTGAGCCACCCAGGCACCCCAAATAAATTTTTTTAAAGCCAAATAATACAATAAAAATTAAACAAACAGATCCTTCTTTTTAAACAAATGGTCAATAAACACATGGAAAGACATTCAACTTCATTAGTCATAAGGGAAATATAAATTAAAACCACAATAAAATGTCACTACACTCTATTGCAGCTGTAATAAAAATTATACACAATACCAAGTATTAGCAAGGATATATGTGGAACAAGTGGAATTCTCATGCATTGCTAATGAGAGCATAAAATGATGATTTTGGAAAACTATTTAGTAGTTAACTTGTAAAGTGATATACCCTATGATAAAGTAATTCCAGTTGTATTTACCCAAGAGAAATGAAAGCATGGGTCTACAAAAAAAAAAAAAAAATTTACCATGATCAAGGCAGTCCTAGACATAAAAGCCTAAAACAGAAAGAATGCAAATGGCCATCAACAGAATAGTGAGGAAAAAAAAAAGATGAAAACCATGTTGGATGCTGCCGTGCAGCCATGTGAAATAACCAACTACTGAGACTTGCACAACTTGAAGAATCTTACCAACATTGAGCAAAAGTAACAAGGAAAGTACATGTGCGCACACACACACTGCACAATTACACTACTATGAAGTCAAAGAACGGGCAACACTAAGCTAGAGTGATCGAAATCACAACAGTGGCTGCTTATGGGAGCCGGGAGAAGGATCTACTGGTACTAGAAAAGAGAAACTTTATGGGGACACTGAAATGTTCTCCATCTTGCTTCAGATACTTGTATGTAGCATGAGCATATGCAATTGTCAAACATCTTAACTGTAAAAAACTTAAGTATACATTTTAATACTTGTAAGTTAAACTTCAATAAGTTAACCTGTTGCTTTTTTTTCCTTGAACAACATATTCAAGATTTTAATGTCAATACTTCATAACCCCCTTCCTCATTTATTTGCTTAGCCCTCATCTCCTCCAGATTGATTATATGTAATTACATATTTATTTTACATCCTCCCCTTGAATAGTCATTCCACGAGACAAGATAATTTTGTTTTCTTCACTGATGTATCTGCAGGCTTAGAACGTTACCTGAGACATAGTAGGTGCTCAATAAATATTTGTGGAATAAGTGGATGGGTTCTCAATAAATTGAAATTTGTTAGAAAATATTACAATGAATTTGTAATGATATTCCTATGCAGCCCAAGAACAGGAGCACTTGGAGATGCTTCAGTAAAGGTCCTAGTGTTTTACTTATCATTGCCACACCCAGAATGGATAGACTGCATTTTCTTTTCCAGATACAAATGGCTACAATTTTTGTAGGCATCAATATCTCCAAATGGCATAACTATTAAATATTTATCTGGCAGTGAACTTTGGTTGAAGGACATGCATCAAAATTATGGGGTCAATTAAGGAAAATAACTCAAATTATCTCATGTTATATTGTATAAACAATTATAATTAACAATTATTCAAATAATGAGTTTGTAAATGCCTATGTGAGATTTGCCTAAGGCCCCCAGAAAAAAAAAAATCAGTGATTAGCATTTATGCCAACTCATATGTCTGAATGAGAGAGGTAAGGGAAGGGAGACCAACCCTCAAGGGGTTGTTTCCTTCTAAAAGTTTCCCTTTGTTAGCTTTGAACCCATGAGAGCAAGAATATTTGCACCTTTTCACATGGCTATCAATATGGAAGTGGTCCAGGATACCTCAATAGATTCCCTAGCAGTTAAAATCACAAACTTCCCTTTTTTTTTTTTTTTAATTTTTTTTATTCTTATGTTAATCCCCATACATTACATCATTAGTTTTAGATGAAGTGTTCCATGATTCATTGTTTGTGCATAACACCCAGTGCTCCATGCAGAACGTGCCCTCCTCAATACCCACCACCAGGCTAACCCATCCTCCCACCCCCCTCCCCTCTAGAACCCTCAGTTTGTTTTTCAGAGTCCATCGTCTCTCATGGTTCGTCTATCCCTCCGATTTCCCCCGCTTCATTCTTCCCCTCCCGCTACCTTCTTCTTCTTCTTTTTTTCTTAACATATATTGCATTATTTGTTTCAGAGGTACAGATCTGAGATTCAACAGTCTTGCACAATTCACAGCGCTTACCAGAGCACATACCCTCCCCAGTGTCTATCACCCAGTCACCCCATCCTTCCCACCCCACCCCCCCGCTCCAGCAACCCTCAGTTTGTTTCCTGAGATTAAGAATTCCTCATATCAGTGAGATCATATGATACATGTCTTTCTCTCACAAACTTCCCTTTTAAGAACCACCTGTGATCCTGCCATCCAAGGTGCACCACTGTTAACATGTTGATATAAACATGCAAGATTGACAGGAAGTACATTTTATTGAAAAGTCATACAACTATTTACACACTAATGACCATAGTATTAATAGTCCAATTTTTACCCCTTACTGTAACTTGATTTTTTCTTTTTTAATTTTGTCGTTTTATTTATTCATTCATACTTTAAGAAATCTTGTGCTGGTGGGTAAAACTTATATGTGCATAACTTTATGTTCAGCTTAAGATTCAAAGCAGGTCCCAAGATCAGTACATTCCTCTTTTCTTTTTTTCTAATTTTTGTAACATACCCAGAGGGATGAGAAGGACTCCTGACAACAGTAGATGGGATTATTCTGGAATGTTGATTCTTCAAAGAGATGATACGATTTTTCTGAATCTCTTTTCTTGTGACAATTCTACTGATGATGTTACAAATCCAACAATCAACACGGCCAGTGATACTGTGTTACTATAAAGAAGAGCACTCTGGGCTATTCCTGTTGAGAACACAATTAAAATCCCACCCTATACACATAGTAACAAAGCTCTTTACTAGTAGTACAATTAAAATGAAGAGTCCTATAGGCTTGGCTTTGCGGAGGAAGTTTCTTCCTTTATATGATTAACATATGCTTCTGTTAGAGATTTCCGTATCACAGTGCCTCTGGCAAAAACAATTAGGCTTAACGTTCCTCCTATACCACTTCTGTTATAAATCTTGGCAACTGTAAAATATGATCAGATGATTCTTCTAATATCCTGAAATTTCTCAGTTCCTTGACCTCTTCTCATCCAATGATGTAGTCTTCCACACAACCTAAATCACTCACTTCTGTGGACCAAAGATTTTGATAAAACTGACAACTGCAATCTCTCTATAATCTCAATTTCACTGTCTACCATGTCCTATCTTCCCAGGTTATTTCCTCTAGCACCAAGATTCCAATATATTCTAATCTCTATTTTTTCATGACTCTTTTGATGTCATTTCTCCTGTCCTTACCCCATTTATTAGTTCATTCAAATTTATGGTAAATCATAAAAAGAACTCCCTCACACACTCCTTAACTCCATCCCCCCTCTCTTTACTCATAGTCTTCTTAGAGTAAAACTACAAAACTAGTTCAGTCTAACCCTCCCTACAGAAATGCAGGAGAATATGGTTGGAGAGAGATCTATGCTGATTGGTCTCACTTAAAATTCATGCTCATTAATCTCAGGTGAGTCTTTAATGCTGCCACATAACTTTTACTTCCTACTCCTTTCTCTCCCAACTCTGAGAAAATGATTTCATAACTTTTTCTTCTCACCTCAAAACTCCCAATGACTACTCTGTCATCCTTTACAGTTAGCTGATGACTTTGCTTTCTATTTCACTAGTAACACTGAAGTAATCACAAGAGACATTCTAAAAAGCCACTGCAAATAAAATGCTCTGCCGGCAAGAGAAATTCCAGACCCCCTCCATCAAATCTACCCATCTGCCTACATATATACTCTATCATAAAAAAACACATCCTCTTCAACTTTTTCTCCAGTATTATGCTCATCCCTGACTTCTTCTAATACATATATATATATTTATATAAATATAAAAATGTAAAAATATAAAATATATATTTATAAATGATATATTTATATCAAACTGTTAACAGTGGTACACCTTGGCCTATACATACATACACACACACACACACACACACACACTCTCTACCAGGATAGTGTCTGTAACTCTAAACCAATATAACCTCATCAACATCTTGTTTTGAATATCTAACAGAATTCATAACATACACAAAAGTGAACTGCTGATCTGCTCCAACCTGCTCCAGCCATAGTCTTCCTTACCTCAGTTTACAGCAACATTTTCCTTTTTTGCTGCTGTACTGAAAAAAGCTCAGAGTCATCTTTGACTTGCCTACTTTTCTCTCACTCCATGTCAGTTTGTCAGGAAATCCTGGTGTTACGGGTTGAATCGTGTCTATCTCAAAAGATATGTTGAAGTCCTAACACCCACCCACAGTACTGAAGAATGTGACCTTATTTGGAAAGAAGGCCACTGCAGAGATAATTAAGATGAGGCCATATTGGAGGAGGGCTGGGCTCCAATCCAATATGACTAATGTCCTTATAAGAAGATTTCCTTATAAAAAGATGGCCATGTAAAGACACAGAGATACACAAGGAGAACACCATGTGATGACAAAGGCAGAAAACTGGGGTTCTGTAACTACAAGCCAAGGAAAATCAAAGACTGCCAACAAACCAGCAAACCACCAAAAGTTAGGACTAGGCAAGGAAGGATTGATCCCCTGTAGGTTTCAGAAGGAACATGGCCTTACAGATACCTTGCTTTTGAACTTCTAGCCTCCAAAACCATAAAATCATAAATTCTGTCATTTTAAGCCTCCCAGTTTATGGTACTCTGTTACAGCAGTCCTAGAAACTAATACAACTATTAATCTTTACATTCAAAATATTTATATAACCCCATCACTCTTTACCATCTCCACAGCTACCTCATTATTCTAATGGGTCTTGTATGAATGTATCTAATGATATTAATATATTACTGGAAATGTTGCTTCTATATGAGAAGTCATTAAATTTTTCATGAACATCAATACCAAATAATCATGAATTCCATGCCAGCCAACAAAATCTAAACCTTTATCATAGAAAAAATAAGTTGAAGAATAAAAATCAAGTTTACAGGGGCACCTAGGTAGCTCAGTTGGTTAAGCACCTGACTTTTGGTTTTGGCTCAGGTCATGATCTCCGGGTCCTGGGATTGAGCCCTACATCGGGCTCCGCACTCAGCATGGAGTCTGCTTGTCCCTGTTCCTCTGCTCCTTCTCCCACTCTTGTGTGCTCTCTCTCTTGCTCTGTCAAATAAAAAATCTTTTACAAAAGTCAAATTTATATAAGCAACACAAATTGCAATTTAAATTAATGTGCTTACACTAAGTGTAACACAGTGAAGTTTTGTTGTATTTGCCAAGGGAAGAAGTAAAAACTTGATGGTGGACGGTGGTTGGTGGAGAAGAGACAGACGGTGATTCTTCATAAAGTGGTAAAAAGGCAGGTAATTGACTTCTAGGAAGCCATTCAGTAGCATACCCAAGCAGAATGAGCTAATGCTGAAGAGGTATCTTTTGCTTTCCCCATCTTTTCCACTGCCTTTGTCATATTTGTCATATATTTTGCTTAATGCCTAAAGCTGTTCTCATTCTTCTAATTTTTGCACAATTTTCTTCACAAAATTTCAACCATTTGGGAGTTCATAGTACTCTTGCACTCAAATTGCACTTAAAAAATAACATTGTAGCATAGAAAAATACCTTAGGGAAAAATAAAGGCTGACTATGAGAGCATTTTTAATTCCATAGAAAAAGCAAATGTGCATAGCAGACTAAAAATCAGTAAAAGATGCTATTTCTTTACCCCATTCACATGCTGTGCCTACACCAAGTAAAGCTTTTTGGGTGTATCCAAGTCTGGTACATGACTCAATTGTGTTCCATATATTCTGACTGGAAATTGTTGGTTGAGTAAATAAGTATGTCCACCTGAAAATCTAATGGCAAATTGTTATTTCCTATCATGTATTTTTGGTGAAAAGCCTTTATGGCCCCAATTCAACAACACCTCCCCCCAAAATACTCATCTAGAATAAATGTTTTTATATCTTTTTAAGGGCTGTTATGGCAAAATCATTAGCTGATTAAGCATCACATGAGCTGAGTCTGTTTTGTTCATTGTCACCCACACATCATGTGACTCTTAATAGTATTTCTTTCTGACAAGTTCAGAGACCTTCAGATTCCCTGACACTAGCCAACAGCTGCTTCTCTCAGCAGAGTGCAGCTCTTTCTAGAGAAGAGTTAGATGAGGGTATTTCCAAACTTTTCTTACCTTCTTCTTTCAACATTAAGGAAAGTTCAATCACACTGAAGATAGCAAAGAACATAGGTATCAGGTCTTTAAATTGCTTATGCTCTAATTACATAAGAGAATACATCAACTTCTTTGAGTGAGGGCACTCTCTCTGGTCCTGTGTCCCATTGGGCAACCCATCCATATCGATAGAGTTGTCAGACTTAGAAAATAAAAATACATGATGCCCAGCTAAACTGGATTTTCAGATGAACAGCAAATAATGAGACATGCAATAATTGGATACAATATTTGGGATATACTTTTACCAAAAAAAGATCTGTTTACCTGAATTCAGATTTAACTAAGTATCCTGTATTTTATCTTAGCAACCTTATTACTAGAGGATGAGACATCTATTAAAGAATCCCATTCCAGCTCACTAGTCTGCCAAACCACTTCAATAATTCCTCACATCACTCCCATGAGGCACATAATCCCCTATCACCAGGGGTTCTATAAATATACAATCCACTCAACACACATTTACAGAAATTTGTACATCACTTACTAAGTGCTGGGCACTGGGGACACAGGATAAATAAAGCCTTCTCCCCATCCTGGAGAAGTGCACCCTCCAGAGGAAGAGGTAGACATGTAAACAAATACAAAACAGTGTGCTTGGAATAGCAACATTAACAGATTCTGAGGAGCAACGAAGAAAAAAAAAAAGTACATAACAAATTATTTCTGAAACCATAACTAAGATTCTCAGAGTTTATAAAAGTCTGTAATAATGAGAGAAACAGATGCATCCGACTTTTCTGTGAATGATATCCACATCTAATTGTTAAAGCACCTCTCTGAATCTTTAAATGCTGGGATATTGCTGGAAAACCCAGGCCCTGGACTAAAGAAAATGACATTTGCCTGTGTTAAAGACAGATGGTTTAGGCCTCTTTAATCCATGCAATCTATCTAAATATATCTTTATTCTCAGTGTCTATGCACACTGCTGGTTTATGGTCCTTGGTTGGAATGTTAGCCAAGTCATTTTGTGCAAAAAAGGAACTGCGTAGGCTAAAGCTTGGATGAGCTCACTAGAAATTACTTTCTATTCTGGGTCTCTAAGCAACTGCAGTTTGGGGATCATAAAATAAGATGGCTTTGTCTTTGGTCACAGCCTGTGTAAGCTTTACATACAGAAAAAATAGAGAAGGTTGTGTAGACAATAGCTAGAGAGAAATAGAAAAAGAAAAGGCCTATGAAAGAAGTCTGTTGAAATCACTTTTAGTTCACTTACTGGCCACCTGGTAGTAACATCTTGAATTGATCAAGCCCTACTTACACAGGAAAATATATTTATATTTATATTGATTATCATTTACCTTGACAGCTTGAATTATACTTCCCTATTTCGGTATTAGATAAATATAGATCAGCTAAAATAATCTATAGATTACTACTGTTCCAAAGATGTGACAACAAACAATGCTAAAATTATAGCAATACACACAATTTCAGTTGCTTTATTTTTTATTTTTTATTTGCAGTAATATGGAATTTTTAATAAGTGATCATTGATATTCATATTCATATTTCTATTATTAGTTGGGAATCTAGATTGTGTCATTTTCATCAATCATAGTTAACACAGGGTCAAAATAACCTTCATCACAAGTCATTCTACAGAATGAAAGCATTACTATATAAACCTGGTAAACTTCAATAATTAGCTCAGGAGAAGCTACAAAAACAGTACCAAATTGTCATCCCTTCAAAGGATGCTGTACTTCTGTGTAATTCCTCTAGTAGAAGCACTCCTGTCCCAAGGGATTTAGGTTAGTTTTGGAGAGGTCACTGAAATCAATTTGGCGCCAATTCCTATCTACAATGTAGGAAATATTCTTTAAATGGTGGGATATTGCTGGAAAACCCAGGCCCTTGACTAAAGAAAATGACATTCACATTTTCCACAAAATTTCAAAACGGATCACAAATCTAAATGTAAAAGGCAGAACTATAAAACTCCCAGAAGATTACAGAGGCTAGGCTTAACCCGTAGGGTCTTAATGTATTATTGAGCCCCGTTCTAGGGCTGGCCATGAGTACAGAAACAGTAAGAATCAAGATCCCCTCCCTTCTGCCCTAGAAGACGAAATCCTGAGAGGCAACAGTACAATGAAAATTCTTCAAAGAGATGTACATCTTAGTGGAACCCTGGATCAGCCTAGCTAATCTGAACGTACCACTTCAACAAAGCATCAGAAACTCCTGGAGGGTTCATCATTTTTTTCATTTGTTCATTTTGTCATTCATTTATTCAGTAATTATGTAGGCTTCTTGTTAGGTACCAATTCCAGTGTTATTGAGCAGATACAGCATTTCCTGAGGCAACTATTAAGTTAGTAAGCAAACTTATAATAATGAAAATAGATGTGAAGAGGGTTAATATAAGAGAAATAGACAGGATACTGTGGAATACAACCAAAAATGGAGTACCTCATCCACACTGGAGAAGTCATGGAAAGCTTTTCAGAGAAGAGCTGGGCCTAGAGGATGAAACTGGAATGATGCTGGCAAGGAGGATGAGAAAGCTTCCTCCTGAGTAAGGAGCTGCACATAGGCCTAGGGGTAAGGGCTAGCAGGGGGCTAATGGCACACAATACGCTTGGCCCCTTCCTTCTGACTACAGCACAGAGAAAAGGGGACAAAGTAGCAAAAGGGAAGGCTGAGGAAGCTGGCAGTCCCAGGTCATAAAGGGCAATGTGCACCTTGATAAGCTTCTGAATGTTCTCCAAAGAGCAAGCCATTTAAGACTTCTGTGCAGGAAGGTGACACGATTGTGTTGAACTTTTTTTTGAAGTTATCATGCTCATTTTTTATTTATCTTGTCATGTGCTCCCATTTAATTACAACTCAGGCTTCTCACTTTCACTTTTGTGACTGTCACCTTTTGTGTGACTCGTCAAACAAAACAACAACAAAAACAAAACTTTCAAAAACAGTCTTGTAGAAGGGATTCAATGAAAGAGGAAGTAGATCTACACATAGGACAGGAATACTATTTTTGAGATTATGTCATCCAATGCTCAAAAGGTTGAGCTCGCACCAATGTGATTCTGAAAACCATTCATCCGGCTGTATTTGAGTTAGAGTGAGAAATCAACCTGAATGGTTTTGTGGATGGAAACACCCCGATGCCTGCAGAAACTCCTGGAGGAATCTCTGTAACCGGCAAAAGATATTCAGTGTCTTGGGCAACAGACACCTTCATAGTCTTCGGCAGTACCTTCTGTCTCTCTTGAACTGGGTCCTTTTAATGCTGACCTCCAGGTACCTCCTGCCTGCAGTAATTCCTCTTTTCTGAATTCAATCCCCATTTAGTTAAATGCCTGTCAGAATATCTGATTTTGATGACAGCCTGTGCCACATCCCAGAATGCTTTAAACTGAGCCATGATCTGGTCCCCCACATATATTAGAGTTTGAAAAACCTAAACCTTGTGAACATAAAACCACTGAGTTGGTATGAGGTATTAAATCGCCAGCTGGGAGTACAAAAGCAGAAGGTTAAGAGTATTAAAATACAAACTAGCACCTCTTTGCAAGACAGAGCTCCTTAAGACTCACCATTAATTACTGACAACAGGAGAGAGGAAGTTGGTGTCCCATTTGTCCCACAGCTAAAGAACAGATGCCTCAGTGCAGTCTCTAAACAAACAAGCCTGCCAGTTCAACTGGCTCCAGGAAAAAAAATTTTCAAGGAATTCCAGATTCCATAGTGCCCCTCATTTTTATCACTGATTTATAAGAAAACAGACCTAAATGAGGTACACATTAGCACACATTTAAAAGTATTTCTGAAAGGTAAATTTCATTTTACTTAACTCAGGAACATATATTCCATCCTTATTCAGAGCTGCTTTATTAAAAGATTAAGAAGAACTGATGTTTAACAACTCACAATATTGTGGGCAATGATTTTATAGCTTTCATGACTATGATACTGAAGTATACTTTGCAGGGAATCCTCCTCAATTAAATAGCACAGTCCAGGTGTGCTCTCTATGGAAGAGAAAAGGCTTCTATTTATTGCCTACTCTTTTAAGAATACCTGTTTTCAGGGGGTGGGAAGAATCTGTGCCTGCAATCTGCGTCCCCTGTTGGACTGCTTCCTGATTTAATTTCCAATGACATGGTTGAAGGCGGAAGCTGAAAATGATGCAAATGAACAGCTGTAGAGCATCCTGACAAACCTCTTACGTGGTTCCCAGGGAGATCCGTTTTTTAAATCCCATTTCCTTCACATTATTGTCTAAGTACTATCCTATTAGGACTATCAGCTTTGGTACCATAGACCCCTGAAATCAACTTCCACACCATCTAGGACCCACATAGTTCAAGCGTGTGGAACAGGAACAGCTCCTTCTATGATTTTTCTGCTCATTTGTATTTCACATAAGGGAAAGTTCTGTGGTTTTGTCTGCCTCATTCTCACGTACCAAAAAACAAAAGCATTATCTCTGAGTAAAAGTTGAAGAAAATGCTAAGATAAGGAGTGGTTGAGGTGCTGCAGGTCACAGAATCTAAAACAAAGCACAGTGTTGGGGGGTGGGGAACAGAAAATTCCAAGTAAAAAAGTGCTACAGGTGCCTGGGTGGCTCAGTCAGTTAACCTTCTGCCTTTGGCTCAGGTCACGATCCCAGGAATCTTGGGATGGAGTCCCGCTTCGGGTTCCTTGCTCAGCAGGGAGTCTGCTTCTCCCTCTACCCCTTATCCCCTGCTGGTGATCTCTCTCTCAAATAAATAAATAAAATCTTTAAAAAAAAAAATAAGTGCTACAGACATTCCAAAAAGCTAACTGTTATTAACATAAGAAATGTGCAGTGCTGGATCACAGTTTATCAACATGTCAATTCTAGACCCTGCTCGGCACTCCACTGTCAACTAAGAGTCACAAACAGGCATTGAGCAACCATTTCCTGACGATGGCTTCAGACCCATCCTACATGCTGGGGACGTAGAAGCAGTCTCTGCCCTCGTGGCCCCAAAGTTAAGTGGGGTAGGACAAAGAATACCCATCAGACTACAGTGTGAGAAGAATGAGGAAGATGAGGCAAGGTGTACCTTGCCCAGGAACAAAGTGTTCTTTATCCACTGGGCAGCTTTTGACCTCATTGTCCACCATCCATAATTATTAACACAAGAAACTGCATTACCATTCACTGAAGGATATTTGAGATTTCCTAATCTTCTGTTGTGCATTGGATAACCAAGCACAAGTAAGAATAAACAGTAACGTCTGGTCAAGACATTTAAAACACTTTGAATTAAATAAGGAAAATCACTGCATTTGCTAAATATTCTACTCTGGGTATTAGAAGATGCTAATTCTTTAATCACATGTGTTTCTGTTTCTAATCACAGTGGGGGCACCTTGGGTATGAAATACGCAAAACCTTTAGCACTTGGCCAGGCACACAGTCGGTACTTGATAAATGGAGGCAATATTATTGAACTTTGAACCATTTTTTCATCATACTCATCACCATAAAATAAGGGGACACATTTTACAAGCCACATAAGCAAATGTGCCTTCTTTATAGTTACTCCCCATATATATAAATATTCATATTCCATAGGTAAAACTTGTTCCACTGCACCCACATCTGCTCCAAAACACATGGATGTCTTGGGTTGATTAAGTGTATTAGTGTCATAACAATAATTTACAAAAGGAACAATTTGAGATAACAGTGAATTATATTCTCCGAGCAAGAACTCAGAGATAAATCTAAGGGCTTCCAGTGTATGTGGTATCTATTCCTAAATAACTGAAAATTAGAGCAGTCATCCAACTGTGCAACAGTGGGCCTTTGATGGATTCAACTGAAGGCATCCATGTGCTTTGGAACACATGTGGGTACAATACCAAGATTTTTTTATATAGGGTGGTTACAAAAGGAAAGGAAAGGTAAAACAGATTTTGACAGTCTGAAGCAAGGCGATAGGCTAGAAAGTCAGGCTTTGTCTTGAGAGAGGGAGATTTTTGAAATTCCTTTATCTCTTTATTTAGCATATCAAGAGACAGGCCCAGGGAACTTCATCTAGGTTTAAGGAAGAAAAGGTTCCTTTTCCAGTTTGGAAATGGAAAGAAAGAATCGAATTTTACTTTTCTCAGTTTTCTCAGGGCAAGCGGACTGAGCACAATAAGGCAGAAGGTAAAAGAAAAATCAAAGGAATTATGTAGGACCAACATCTCCCCATTTCCCCCACCTATCCATCCCCAGTAATCACCATTCTACTATCTTCTTCTGTGGATTTGACTGTTTTCAATTCCATATATGAGTGAGATCATACAGGTTTTTTCTTTCTGTGTCCAGCATATTCACTATGTATGTGTATATCAAATCATCGTGTTGTAAATCTTAAATATACAATTTTTATTTAAAACATTTTTTAAAAGAAATTATGTAGAAACATTACCCCCTCATATTCAGGGAGGCTGAATCTCAGTTTGAAGAGAAATATTTGGAAATAACCCGTTTATTGAGTCCCACAGATATCCCAATGGAGGAACATCAGGCTTTTCTCTTAACTCCTCATAATTAATAATAGGTAATGTTCATAAAGCACTTCTAGTAGGCACTGTTATAAGTGCTTTAAATACAGTAACTCACTTAGTCCTTATAAGAACCATATGGGAATGTATCAATTGTATCCCCACTTTGCAGATAAGGGGACCGAAGCATGGAAAGATGAATTGCCCAAGGTCACTATTAGTAAATGGAAGAAAGAGAATTTAAAATATCTCATTCTGTCCATTAGGTTCACCTCTCGTTTCTTTTCTTTCTGTGCTAGTTTTCTTCTCCTTTATGGGAGACGTATGCCTCCCATAATTTCTTCAACTGTACTCTAAGATTTTACCTTTCATTTTTATACTTCCCACAGTGCATAGTGAAGTGCTACTATGACATGCACAGTTTTGGGACTGGAGTAATTACATCCTAATGTCAAGTATCTCCTTACTTACAGAAAAGGTAGCATCAGTTTGGACTTTATGCAAAAAGTGACCATCTCAAAATGGTGGTATAAAATACCCATCTATTGGGGCACCTGGGTGGTTCAGTCAGTTGAGCATCTGACTCTTGGTTTTGGCTCAGGTCATGATCTCAGGGTCGTGAGATGGAGCCCCTTGTTGGGCTCTGTGCTCAGCTGGGAGTCTGCTTGGGATTCTGTCTCCTCCCTCCCCCTCTGGCCCTCCCCCAGCTTGCATGTTCTCTTGCTCTAATCTTTTTTTAAGATTTTATTTGAAAGAGGGCGCCTGGGTGGCTCAGTTGGTTAAGCGACTGCCTTCGGCTCAGGTCATGATCCTGGAGTCCCGGGATCGAGTCCTGCATCGGGCTCTCTGCTCGGCAGGGAGTCTGCTTCTCCCTCTGACCCTCCCCCTCTCATGCTCTCTCTCTCTCTCTCTCTCATTCTCTCTCTCAAATAAATAAGATCTTTAAAAAAAAAAGATTTTATTTGAAAGAGAGAAAGAGAGAGATAGTGAGAGAGAACATCCAAGTAGGGGGTGCAGAGAGGGAGAAGCAGGACCCTCGCTGAGCAGGGAGCCCAACACGGCACTAGATCCCAGAACTCTGGGACCATGACCTGAGCCGAAGGCAGACACTTAACTGACTGACCCTCCCAGGCGTCCCTAATAAATAAAATCTTTCAAAAAAATAAAAATAAAATTACGCATCTATTGCCATAGCTTAAATACTGATACTGATATTGATCTTGACAGAAGATCACAGTGTTGAGATTAAACAAATCTGCAGTAATACATAGCTACTTCCAGCAGTATGAACAGGATATTTGAAGGAAGCAATTCTGTTTATATAACTTAAACATTGCTAAGGACTTAGAACATAAAGAATGTATTTAAAATACCTATGCAGGGGTGCCTGGGTTGCTCAGTCAGTTAAGCGTCTGCCTTCGGCTTGGGTCATGATCCCAGAGTTTTAGGATCGAGTCCTGTGTCGTGCTCCCTGCTCAGTGAGGAGTCTGCTTCCCTCTCTCCTTTCACCCCTCTCCCCTGCCCATGTTCTCTCTCATGCGCTCACGCACTCTCTCTCTCTCCAGTAAATAAAATAAATCTTAAAAAATAAGACACCTATGCAAACACTATGGGCTTTTCTACCTTAAATGCACAAGAGGAAGACCAAACCAAAGGAAAATAAGTGCAATGTGGGACACACAAACAAGGGAAGAGACACTTTTTTTTTTTAATTTTATTATGTTAGTCACCATACATCATTAGTTTTGGATGTGTTGATCCACGATCCATTGTTTTCGTATAACACCCAGTGCTCCATGCAGTACATGCCCTCCTTAATACCCATCACCGGGCTAACCAACCCCCCTCCCACCTCCCCTCTAAAACCCTGTTTGTTTCTCAGAGTCCATAGTCTCTCATGGTTCATCTCTCCCTCCAATTCCCCCTCCCATTTTTCCCTTCCTTCTCCTAATGTCCTCCATGCTATTCCTTATGTTCCACAAATAAGTGAAACCATATGATAATTGACTTTCTCTGCTTGACTTATTTCACTTAGCATAATCTCCTCCAGTCCCATCCATGTTGATGGGAAAGTTGGGTATTCATCCTTTCTGATGGCTGAGTAATATTCCATGGTATATATGGACCACATCTTCTTTTTTTTTTTTTTTTTTTAAGATTTTATTCATTTATTTGCGAGAGAGAATGAGAGAGAGCACGAGAGGGAGGAGGGTCAGAGGGAGAAGCAGACTCCCCGCCGAGCAGGGAGCCCGATGCGGGACTCGATCCCGGGACTCCAGGATCATGACCTGAGCCGAAGGCAGTCGCTTAACCGACTGAGCCACCCAGGCGCCCTGGACCACATCTTCTTTATCCATTCATCTGTTGAAGGGCATCTCGGCTCTTTCCACAGTTTGGTTATTGCGGACATTGCTGCTATGAACATTGGGGTGCATAGGGCCCTTCTTTTCACTACATCTGTGTCTTTGGGGTAAATACCCAGGAGTGCAATTGCTGGGCAATAGGGTAGCTCTATTTTTAAACTTTTGAGGAACCTCCACACTGTTTTCCCAAGTGGCTGTACCAACTTGCATTCCCACCAACAGTGTAAGAGGGTTCCCCTTTCTCCACAACCTCTCCAACATTTCTTGTTTCTTTCCCTGCCCATTTTTGCCATTCTAACTGCTGTAAGGTGGTATCTCAATGTGGTTTTGATTTGAATTTCTGATGGCTAATGATGATGAACATTTTTTCATGTGTCTGTTAGCCATTTGTATGTCTTCTTCAGAGAAGTGTCTTTCATATCTTCTGCCCACTTTTTGACTTGATTATTTGTTTTTTGGGTGTTGAGTTTGAGAAGTTCTTTATAGATCTTGGATACCAGCCCTTTATCTGTAGTGTCATTTGCAAATATCTTCTCCCATTCTGTGGGTTGCCTCTTTGTTTTGTTGACTGTTTCCTTTGCTGTGCAGAAGCTTTTTATCTTGATGAAGTCCCAAAAGTTCATTTTCATTTTTGTTTCCCTTGCCTTTGGAGATGTATCTTGAAAGAAGTTGCTGTGGGTGATGTCCAAGAGGTTACTGCCTATGTTCTCCTCTAGGATTTTGATGGATTCCTGTCTCACATTGAGGTCTTCCATAAGGGAAGAGACTCTACCAAAACGCTTTCCAAGGCCATACTTCCTAAGGATTATCAGCAGTCCCTTAGTGGGAAGGAATTTTAGATGACAATGAGAACTTATCTACCCTGTGTGGAGTTTGTGGCATATAACTATATACTTTAAATTGAATGGAATTCTCATTATAGTCTACATTGGGGTTGTGCTCCTTCACATTATAAGTTTTTTGTCATCTTTATGATGACCCAAGTTCAAAAGGACACTCAAATCATGTTAAGTATTAATTACTCAAGTTTGGGGGCAGGGGGGACATATCCAAAGAAGCCAAGCCCCTTTCAGAATTTCATCTTTCATCAGGGAATGGAACATATCTTCCGGATATTCAATAAGCATCAATCAGTGCTTGGTATGGAGACTTGTTGAGAGCCCCTTGCTGGCCCTTTTCCCATAGCTCACTCTTCTGGACTCTACAGTAATCTATTGCTAGAAACAACATGTAGTAGAAGCTATGGTTGGAGCTAAGGTCTCTTCCCTACTGCCTCAGTTACCAAGAGATACTGAAGCAACAATAAGGTCACATTATTTCTTCATTTTAGAAGATAATAGGAGCTAAATTTTTATTTAAAAGTAGACTTGAAGTATCACATATATTAATTAATGGCACTTTCCCTTGAAATAAGGTAAATGCTGTGGTCTCAGATAACAAATGAGGAGACAGAAAGAAATAGGTTTAGTTCCTTGCCCAAAGCCATTCTGTATGTCAGTTGACAGCCACAGCTTTGACACTTTGCCCTAAGCTCAGTCTCCAAAGATGCATTTCTGATCTTTAATCATTACAAAGTTGCTGGAGAAGAAACACTACACCTATTTCAAGATACTGAAACAATTACATAAGAAAACATTTTTTTTCCAGATACTGACATCTCCACTTAGAGCATCCAAACTCCTATTTTTCCCCAAAATGTATTGATCAACATTTGGTAGCATGACATTTCCTCATCTATATGAAAATGCTGTGACCATGCCCAAGGGCATGGTCACTGCATTTTCCCAGTAATCACTCAATAGGCAGAGTTAGAACTCTTTCTAGTTTCAGAGAAGCAGAAGACTTTTTGCTAAACTCGTATTGAACAGTAATTTCATCTAAGGCACTTAGCTCAGCAGCAGCTAGATTAAGGTGCAAGTGAGGCCAGCAGACTGGGTACAGTTCTTCTAAAGTTCACTTAACTTCACTATCAATACAAATATCTCACCAAGTCACTTGGGGAGCTTTTAAGAAACACATTTCCATACCCCGCCCTGACCTAATAAGCCAGTAGCTCTGGTGGAAGGGCCTAGGAATCTGTATATTTACAAAGCACTCCACTACTCAGTGCCCCTATATTCAGACTAATTCCTAGTTTTCACCAAGCAGATCCTTAAATGTTGGTGGTTGGCTATAGGAATCCTACATGGGAGATGCAAACTGTCCTTGCTACTGACAAGACCACTCAAAGATTAAGTCTGAAATGTCATATGCATTTTGACTATGGGAAGAGACTGGGGAAAGGTCTTCATGGGAAAGGCAAGATATCATCCTTTCTGTGTTCGAAGAGTACTAGATTATGCCTCTGAGCAGTCTTCCAGCACAAGAATGTCTGGGTTCAAATTCTGGCTTTAAATCTTCCTAGCTTGCCCAAGAGGGCAAACCACTTAACCTCTCTCTGCCTCAGTGTCTCCTGTAAACTAGAGACAATAATAGTACCTACTTCCTGGGGCTATAATGTGACTTACATTAAAAGTTATTTACACATTCTAAGTACTTCAAAAATATTAGGTTCTATTGTATAGCACTTATACTTTCAAAAGGGTTTTGTATATATCCTATGGAATGGATTAATGTCTATCACCCTCCACTACTGAGACGACCAAACTTACACACAATAAATGACTTTTGCCATGTTACTCTGAAGATTCATGGTACAAATGATAGTAAGCCCAAGGCTCATGATTTCTAGCCTTTACCTCTTCCTCACATACATATGGTTTCCCTTCACTCCCAATTCAATATATTCTTGGACTGCGAGTTATTACTACGTAGCCTAGAGCCCAGAGGAAGAAACAATTAGATTCCTTAATACAGGACTTTTCACCAGCATATACAGAAGAAAGTAGTTAAACTCCTGACACTTAATAGGGCAAAGTTTCAGTTACGTGCAGAATTCAGAATTCGGATATGCACAAATACATATTTCCCAGCCATGTTAGATCCAGTAAATGTTCTCAAGCTTCATTATGGAAGAAGAATCCCTCTGCTACTAATCTACTGTGTGTGACAGCAACAACCTGTATGACAACAGCTGACAGATAGTTGGCCAAAATGATCAGCAAAACAGTCTTACGACTTTAGGTATTTCAGGAGGCTTTGAAACAAAAGTCTTGGGGAAACAGATCTCAAACAGCCCTGTGTGTCTAACTGATGACTTTTACCGAGAGACATCTGCAAAAGAGATCAGAGTTAATATACCTGTCTGCAAACTACACAGTGGCAGAACATCGACACTACTGTCTCCAGCATTGCTCCTGCCACTACAACTCATGCCACTGTCTTAAATAAGTGCTTGTTTTATGCCACGCAGAAACTGGCTGGACGCCAAGGAGGGTTGAACAGTTCAAATTTGTTCCATCTGAATAGAGTCTTACAGCAGCATAAGTTAGCCAATTATAGACCTCTCTCAGACTTACTCTATTGTCAACCCAGTGCTCCAGAGGACACTGAAATCACTGAATGTGCCACCATACAGACTTCTGCCCAATTAACTGGGGACAAGAGGGCTGGCAGAAATGCTTGCCTCAGTGGGACAAGAGGCCAGCATGAGACTGGGCTGCGTGCCGGGAAGGCTGAGCAGTAAAGGATGAACAGAGTTATTGATTCATTTTATTTTTAGATACTTTAAAGAAAACTCAATGTAGTTAATCAAGATTAATTAAGATGTTATAATTAGCAAGAAAAGTACAGACCAATGTTTTCCTCCAGGTGCACATGGGCATACATCTAACCAAAGAGAATCAGAACCCCACTTGTCAACAGACATTTTTAAACTGTAAAATGGTTGCCAGTGTAAGTTTATATACAAGCTACCATGAATACCCCTTCAATCTTCTATAACAGTTATTATAAAACTACAGAAAAATCTTGTTATTGCTAGTTTTCAATTTATTTATCTAGAATATTCTTACTTCATCTTACATTTAAAACGTCAGTATAAAAAAAACTTCACCTCCAGCGTGCACACCCACACAAATGTAAAACACTTAGAAATGCAACATTAACAGATGTGTCAACATATACGACAGAGAAACAAAGCAAGGAGTCAAGACTGATCAGTGTTAAATAGGTAGGAAGAGGTGAAAAATAGGGAAAAAAAGTCTCATTTGTTAAAGATGAATGTGCCCAAAAGATTAATGTCAAAAAACCTAAACTTACTCCCACAGACCACTTTTCTACATAGCTCCACTGACAGTCTTCAAAGGGTTAAATGGATCAAACAGAATAGGACTAAAAGGAAATGGAATTCATTATTTTATTCAAAGGAAAAGGAAAGTAAACAATACTAAAGGCAAATGTAAGGGTGATCAGTAAAAGAGAAAGTATCATCTAATTATGCGAGTCAAGATCGGAGGGAGGACATGAGGGAAAGAGAAGCCACATGGGGTCCCCTGCTGCTTTTCTGCCACTTCCACACCAGTGGGACAGCAGTGTGGCCAGCAACACCTCTTCTACCGCAACCCCAAATAAATTCACATACCTGAGAGCAAGACACACTGAATTGCTAATCAAGTGCTATTGGAAGTTACATGCTGTCTTTCACTCACTCTGCTCTCTCAAATAAATAAAATCTTAAAAAAAAAAAAAAAAAAACAGGGGCACCTGGGTGGCTCAATCCGTTAAGCCACTGCCTTTGGCTCAGGTCATGATCCCAGGGTCCTGGGATCGAGCCCCACATTGGACTCCCTGCTCAGCGGGAAGCCTGCTTCTCCCTCTCCCACTCCCCCTGCTTGTGTTCCTGCTCTCGCTGTGTCTCTCTCTGTCAAATAAATACATAAAATCTTAAAAAAAAAAAAAAAAAAAGTAAAATGTCATTTTTAGGAATAGAACTGAAGGATCATGAAGAGTTTTCTATGTTTTATGTCAAAAGACTTTGCAGTATTTGATTTACTATGTTATTTTGATTAAATAAATTTTAGACCGGAACAAAAATAAAATTTAAGAAATAGGAACTTCGGCTTGAGCCATAATGGAGTAGTAACAGGGACCAGTTGAACTCTCACCTTAAACAACTAAAATACAAGACAAAAATGAGTACACACTGTATGATTCAATTTGTATAGATTCTTACAAAATGTAATCTATAGTGACAGATAGCAAGCAGATCAGTGATTGCCTAGGGATGAGAATGGAGGCAGGTTGGAATACAGACAGACTTGAAAACACTTAGGAGACTGAAAACACCATTATCTTCACCATGGTGATGACTTCATGGGTGCAGATGTATGTCAAAATTCATCAAAGTATATACTATAAATTATTAGTTATGTTAATTATACCTCAGTAAAGTTATTTAATAGGTAAGCTATTTGATTTTACCCTTTCTATACATCCAATCCTTAATTTTGCATAGTGGGGATTATAAAACTAATACCCACCATGTAGGACAATTTTGAATTATAATTTAGATATTTTTCTAGGTATTTCATACATACTAAGATATAGTAAATGCTAATAAATTCTTACTACTACATACTAGATGTTGGGACATACTATCTCATTTAATCTCAAATTACCCTAATATTTCTGTAAGAGAGGTATTTGTATGCTCATTTGACAGACGATATGACAGAAGTTCAAATCAATGAAGTGAAATATCTAGTTCTACAGCTCACATTTGGCAAAACTGCAATTTGAATATAGACCCACCTGACTACAAACCCCTTGCTAGTCTCCATGGCATATTATCAATATATTTATTGATGTCCTACTGTTCAATACTTTTACTTGAAACATAAATCAGTATTTATAATTTCTCCAACTGACTATCACACAGGCATGGTGTAGGACATTGTTGATGGCCAGAATTCCTAAGCCCAGCATTTCCACAGTTGTCATGTAAAGATAGCCCTTGGTCATCAACACAGGACAGATATTCTTGCCTCCAAACCTTGGGAAAGGCCAGACACTACAGTGATGGGAACTGGAAGTACTTCCCTTTATCTGCTTGTAATCCTGTACCTGGTGCTGTAAGAGCTTAAAAGTCTGGTTTTTTTCCCTAGAATCATGCCATAGATCCCAACAATCTTGGTTACTGAATGCCTCGTCACTGAATAAATTAAGTTTTATGGATGTCTGTAAAACATTTATCTTCTTGCTTATATCAACAGTACTCATTCTGTGCGAAGGCATAGATCTTATATCATTTATATTTCAAAATCAACTACCTCCGTGTTGTTTTGGTTGTTACTAGTAACACTCATTCATTATTCACTCAACAAATAATGAAGCACCGACTCTGTATTTACGATGTTGAATAAGATCTATTCCCTGATCTCACTGAGCTTATAGTCTAGGGCAGTATATATGATTTAAGGACTTCTATCATCAGTTATTTGAGTGCTTATTAAAATGTGTGATTCTAGGCCTCACCCAGACCTACAGTATCAGAATCTCTAGGGATGGGCCTCAAGCATCTACATATCTACATGCTGGTAAGAGCTCTCAAGTGATGCTGATGTAGGGCAAAGCCTATGGGTTAATGTCAAATTCAAAAAACATCCCAGCACTGGATCAAGTACTAGCCCTTACAGCTGCAAGATAATTTGGTAATCTTCTGGTGTCTCAAAACCTTATTTTACACATGAGGATCTGGAGATCAAAACAGTAGCTTGTCCAAAGTCACCTGTCCTCTGGGCACATCCACCACTGTAACGTCAGTCTCCTCGTCATACTAAGTTCACTACATATTTTACTGGCCAAACTGGTTTAGTTTTGAGAGTGGAAAAAGTGAACTATTAATAATTCCAGTGGGACAACAGATGTAAACTGGAACTTTTCTGGGCAAACCAAGACCTAGCACCACCTTTCCTAATCCCCAATGTTTCATAATTCTATAATCACATATAGGTTAACCTACCCTCAAATGTCTTCCTTCTTTTAGGATCAGTTTCTCATGCATAGCCATTTATAAGTTCCCCCACTGGCACCTCCTGCACATTTGAACTTAGTGGAAATGTATTTATTTCTCCTCTTCTAACAAAGGAGAGATGGGACCTTTACCTTCCCAGGTCACATTAGGGCTTTATGGTAGAATGCAGGTTTTGAGTTCAGGCTATGGAATCTTACAGCTGAGTTTAGATCACAGCTATATCAGATAGATGTGTGACCTTGAGAAACCTACTTCATCTTTCCGTGACTCAGTTTCCTCACTGAAAAACGAATTATTCAGAGTGTTAAATAAGTTAATGCAACCAAAGTGATCAGAAGAGGGGTGCCTGGCTGGCTCAGTTGGTAGAGCATGTGACTCCTGATCTCGGGGTGGGGAGTTCGAGCCCCACGTTGGGGGTAGGGTTACTTAAAATAATAAGTAAAAATGATAAAGTGATCAGAAGAATATACAGCACATGGTGAGCACTTAGGTAGTCTTCCTCATTATTGCTATTAATAGAACTTGCCACACTGATATTTTAAAACATTTTTTAAACAAGAGATTATACGTAGAAAGACTAATTAGAACATCATATACTTTAGGACAGAGGTTGTTATTTGCATTCTCTTTATGGTTTCAAATCAGGCCAACCCAAGTTTGAATACTCACTTAATCATTACATGTCCCTAGTCAAGTTACTTCACCACCCTACCACCTCAGTTTTCTCAACTATAAAACGGTAATAAGTCTACTAACAGTCTTACAGTCGTGTTGTCATGTTTAAAAATCATCAGTACAAGTGATTTCCAGAGAACTGTGGATAGTAGGAACACAATAAATATCAGATCCCATGGGGCACCAGGGTGGTAGAGTCGGTTAAGCATCCAACTCCTGATTTCGGCCCAGGTCATGATCTCGGGGTTGTGAGATTGAGCCCCACAATGAGCTCCATGCTGGGCGTGGAGCCTGCTTAAGAGTCTCTCTCCCTCTCTCTCCCCACCCTTCTCCAACCCCTAGGCATGCTGGCTCTTGCTCACTCTAAAAAGAAAAAAAAAAAACCTATCCCATTACTGTTAATATTTTTATTATAGATCATCAATAATTACTTGGTTTTAAAATAAAGGAGAATTATAAAGGACACAAAGCTTAGAATGTTTGATAAATATGATTCAAAATCTAACAGGCTGGTGGCTTTTGCACACATATTTATGCTGCTACATTTTCATAAATCCAACTCCTGGCTTGCCCATTCCAAAATTTTTCAGTAAAACTGGACAAAAACATAGTATTCACAATGTATTACTCAAAATAAAATAGCTAAATGTTCACGCTTATATGTGCTAGGATTTCTTGTCTTTTTGGTATGGATGATACATAATGTAAGATTCATTTTAGAAGTACAAACCAAAAAGTGTGTTCTTCTAAAAACTACTCATCCTTTTATAACACTGGATATCAAAATAATCTACTTGCAACCAACTTTCTATCCTCTAAATATTTTAGCAACACCAGTGTGATAATGAGAACTTAACTAGAAATTATAAATTTTTGAAATGTGCATTTTGTTAAATTTGACTACAACCCAAGGTCAATGAATAAGATCATGAACAAGCCCTCACTACTTAGCAGTGACCACTAATGATATTCATTTTAAATTTGCCTTTGGGGATTTTAATTGTTCTTATGCAGCTGTGGTTCCTCATTATTTGAATATCATACATGTCATTGTAAACATCAAAAATCTCATTCAGGGCGCCTGGGTGGCTCAGTCGTTAAGCGTCTGCCTTTGGCTCAGGTCATGATCCCGGGGTCCTGGGATCGAGTCCCGCATCGGGCTCCCTGCTCAGCGGGAAGCCTGCTTCTCCCTCTCCCACTCCCCCTGCTTGTGTTCCTGCTCTCGCTATCTCTTTCTCTGTCAAATAAATAAATAAATAAAATCTTTAAAAAATAAATAAATAAAAATAAAAATCTCATTCAGAGGAATATTTCAAAATGACATTAAAATGAGGCCATGTATTTGAGGGCATTGGGATGGTACACTGCTCCCAAGAGTGTGCCTATGTGGGGGTCATATATGAATGTATGTGTGGGTCCAATTCCATATAGTATGAAAGAGACAATTTAACCTTGAACATTAAGAAAAATTACATTTTTATAACTGTATTAATTATCAGCTTGGCATAGGAAACTCTGATTATCCATTCTCCATAATAGATGAGCTCAGAGTTGTTTTTCCAATGTTGGGGATGAGTCTGTACAAACAAATCCAAGGGTTATGGAATAAAACCTTTTTAAGAACATTTTTGCAAAAAACACCTGGCTCAGATTAGATATTCTGTACCTGGCTCCAGACTGGAGTTTCACCCAGTGCAAGGTTAAATGCCCCATATGGAAATTTAACCAACATATTTAAACCCAAGATTTGGTCTTCAATGGTTCTAGTTCTTACATACGTGACCATTCATAAGTGTCATTATGTTTTAGGATATTCATGTAGGAGTATTTCTTTCCTATACTTTTCTTCCCAAGTTTAAGTATTGTTTTACTCTTTAATGATCAGCTCCATCAAACTGGCATTACCTTAATAATTACTTAAACGTTTTAAGCAAGCTCTCATAACACTAAGTTTAGATATTGGATAAAAATGATTATTTAATGAATATCATTATTTTAGTGCCATTCTACCCAACCAAATATATGCTCTGGCAAGCACAAGCTGAGTTGAAAGTCCTTGCCATGACTGTTCTGCTTAAGATACTGAAGACATTCATGAATATTTCATAGGAGTACATAGTCTTAGGAATTTCTAATTGCCAACATAATTTCTCGAAAGGTAGAATACAGAAGTGGTAGGTCAGAAATAGAGGGCATTTTTAGAGGCTGCTCTAGCATATATCTGCCATTTCCATTCTATAACCTTGAGTTATTAATAATCCAAATAATTCCTAAATACCCACTATGTACCAGGTACTTTCTGAAGTGCTAAGGATAGAAGGAAGAAATGGATACAGTCAAAAACTTTGAGGTTTTATTGATTGGAGTTTAGATTTCATTAGTTTGAAATGTTTTCTATCTTGTTATAAACAAATATTCCCAAGTCAAGTGATTCTATGTCAATAGTACTTCCTCTCCACTGGGGATGGAATTCCCCTGAAGTAAGGTTAGGACAATTATTGACAAGAAAATAATGTTGTAAATGCAAGGCATTTCTTCCAATTCTTAAGTTTTAGAAATGTTGGATGGATTTAAAATTGTGTTTCCTCATCTGGCTTGTGCTCTCTGCCAGTTCGTGTCTTGATCTTATTCCAAGAACTATCCAGTTATTTTCTTCCCTCACCAGTAGTGGTACAAGGATGACTTTTAGCCAAACAGCTATGACATGCTTCATTCTTGGGAACTGCAACTTGGACAGATGTTTCCTCAGCTTGTCTTTTAGACTCTGGGCTGAAGTTCAATCCAGATTTCACAATGAGTAATGTCAACCAGAATATACTAACACCCCAATAGAAAAATGATCCACAGGTCATCACTAGAAAGCAAAAACAAAACAACAAAACATAAAAACTCACAAGGACACAGAATTATATTGATAAATTCATTCTCTTTGCCATAAAAATTTTTCTCCACGTTGTAATCCTGGCTTGTATGCAATATAAGAAACCTTGTATTTGGATTAGTGTTTTGTTAGTAAAATTTCAATTAAAAATTATTATGACATGTGCTTAATGCATTTATATTATTAGGTCATGTAGATTTTTGGATCTAAAACGATCATATAATCAATAATAAATATCAACAGGTAATAAGAGTTTTAGTAAAGACCAAATCTCAAGTAGGTCTTACATTTATTGAAGCATCAGATATAATTATTTAAACCTCTGAAAACAAGTACGTGTAATGACAATATAGAATTTTCTAAAAATCCTTTATCCAGACAATTTCTGCCTGTAAAGCAAATCATATTTATTTCAGGTTCAAGATAAGGAATAAGTGTAATGAGATATTGTCCTTATAATCAGGTGTCTAAAGTATTCACAGTGAACATGCAAGAAGTCTTGAATAGTGAAACATTATTTCCATACCTCAGAACAGAGCTAGGCTTATTTAACAGCAGGAAGAGGTTTGAAAAAGGATTATCTGGGCTGCCGTATTAAAAAGATGGCAAAAATTAAAGAAACACACAAAAACAAGATAAGTATGTTGATGGGGGTTAAAATGGCTTAACCTTTTTGTAGAGAAAGTTTCAATATTCAAATTATGTAGAATTTGCATACACTGACCCTGAAACTCAACTTCCATTATTATATCTAAAGAATTTTAAGGAGGACCCGGGTGGCTCAGTTGGTTAAGCGTCCGACTCTTGGTTTTGGCTCAGGTCATAATCTCACGACTCTGAGATTGAGCCCTGCATCAGGCTCCACACCAGTGCGGAGTCGGCTTGAGATTCTCTCCATCTCCCTCTGCCCCTCCCCCACTCCCACCCATGCCTACACACATGTGCTCTCTAATAAAATTCTTTCTTTTTAATGATTTTAACACAAAAGAATATGATAAAGGAATAAATGAATACCACCACAAAAAGTCATCAAATCACAAGGGAAGACAGCAAGAGAAGAAAGATCTATAAGAGACAATAATTACCAAAGTAATAAGTAATTGTACATCCTTACCTATCAATAATTACTTAAATGTAAATGGACTAAATTATCAAAAAACACAAAACTATAGTAATCCAAAAAATATGGTACAGGCATAATAATAGACACAGACCAATGGAACAGAATGGAAATCCCAGAAATAAAACCACATATGTATAGTCAACTAATATTTGCAAAGAGAACCAAGAATAGTCAATGGGGAAAAGATAATTTCTTCAATAAACCATGCTGGAAAATTTGGATGATATCTACATGCAGAATAAAAGTGAACCCCTATTTTATACTACTAAAATTAACTAAAATGGATTAAAGACTTAAATGTAAGACCTGAAACTGTAAAACTCCTAGAAGAAAATGTAGGGGAAAAGCTCACTGACATTTGTCTCAGCAATGATTTTTTTGGATGCAACATCAAAAGCAAAAGCAAGAAAAGCAAAAATAACAAACTAAAGGCTTCAGCACAACAAAATGAAGTAAAATAAACTAAAAAGGCAACCTACAGAATAGTCGAAAATACTTATAAATTATATCTGACAAAGGGTTAATATATAAGGAATTCCTACAATTCAACAGTAAAAAAAAAAAAAACAAAAAAACGAACAAACAAAAACAACTAGATTTAAAAAACAGGCAACAGGGGAGGCTGGCTGGCTCAGTCGGTGAAGTGTCTGCCTTCAGCTCAGGTCATGATCCCAGGGTCCTAGGATCAAGCCCTACATCATCGGGCTCCCTGCTCAGCGGGGAGCCTGCTTCTCCCTCTCCCTCTGCCTGCTGCTCCCCCTGCTTGTGCTCTGTCAAATAAATAAAATCTTTAAAAATAAATAAAAAATAGGCAACAGACCTACACAGATCTTTTTTTCCAAAAAAGACCAATGGACAACAGGGAAATGCAATTTGAACCACAAGGAGATATCACCTCACACCTGTTCAAAGGGCTATTATCAAAAAGCCAAGAGATAAGAAGTCCTGGCACCTAATGTAACACTGTATGTTAACTAAATGGAATTAAAATAAAAACTTAAAAAAAATTTTTAAATTTTTAAAAAAGAAGTCCTGGCAAGATGTGGAAAAAAGGGAACCCTTGTGTCCTTTGGTGGGAATATGATTTGGGACAGGCATGAATGGAAAACTGTATGGAATTTCCCCCCAAAATTAAGAATAGAATTACTATTTAATCCAGCATTCCACTTCTGGGTATATATCTGAAGGAAAAAAAAATCATGATCTCTAAAAGATATCTGTACCCCCATATTTACTGCAGCATTACTTACAATAGCCAAGACATGAAAACAACCTAAGCATCGTCCATTGACAAATGGATAAACTGTGGCATATATAAAATGGAGTATTATTCAGCTATAAAAAAAGGAAATCCTTCCATTTGTGACAATGAGGAAACTTGAGGGCATTATGCTAAGTGAAATAGTGAAAGACAAATATTGTATGATCTCACTTTTATATGGGATCTAAAAAAAGATAAGCTCACAGAAACAGGTTAGTGGTTTCCAGCTGTGGGAGCGTGGGGGAAATGGGTAAAGGTGGTCAAAATGTAAAAACTTCCAGTTACAAAATGAGTAAGTTCTGGGAATCTAATGTACAGCATGGTGACTATAGTTAAGAATACTATATTGTATACCTGAAAGTTCCTAATAGATGTATTAAAAGTTCTCACCCCCAACAACCAAAACAACAAAAAGGTACCTATGTGAGGTAGTGAATATGGTAATCATTCTGCAACATGTATCTGTATCAAATCATCACACTGTTCACCTTAAACTTACACAATGTTACATGTCAATTACATCTCAATAAAGCTGGGAAAATAATCTGTATTTCAAAGCAGGCTTTTATCTCCCCACTGAGGGAATTAATCCTAAAACTTCTTTAGAGATTAGTTCCCTTTCACTGCACCCTAGAGAAAAAGTATGACTTATTGGAGAAGAGACAAAATATAGTACATTACAAGCTACTGCCTGGTTGTAGGCTCTAGAGAAGTCCTTGACCTACACAAAGGATTTATTATTTTGCTGTCAATGTTGTAAGTGGAACTTTATGTACAACAAAATTAATTAATCCTAGCCCATTTGATTCTTGCTCTAAGATCAATGGTGAGCCCGTTGACAGCCAGAGTTTGAAAAACATTCAGATCATTCTAGTCCAACCCACTCACTTAACAGTGAAAAGTCAAGCCCAGGGAAGTTTCTTATGCAAGAACACACAGTAAATTAGTCATTGACCTGAGAATTGAAAACATGTGCTCACATTCTAATCAAACACATTTTTCCCCCACCACACCACGTTACCCATATTTCTCACCAATTTTAATCATGCACCAACTTGTACACAAGGGCAGATGCCTGGTTTTAGTAACTTTTACATAACACATAATAGCACAGTGTGGGCCACAAAGCAGATGTTTGCTAAAATGTTATCTAAAGAAAGAGGTTATTACCACCAGAGAGGCAGTAACTAAGAGGTGATACAGACACAGAAAATCTGAGTTTGAACCTTAACTATGTTCCCAGTTGAAGAACAGGCTGAAATGGAAGAGCTAGTTAACAAGTGGCTAAAGAAGTAGAAACAGTATACTCAAGGAATATAAGAACTCCTAGTTTATACGCCCTGAAGAGCAAGGACCCGGTTACGTTTTTTTGCAACATCACCATGTTTGACTCACAGAACCCTAAACCTCCCAGACTGAGATCACAGTCAACTTAGGTTTTGGAGGGAATTTTCTTTTCACTGGCAAATATTTGACCTATTTAAGGAGTATCCTCACAAAATTACAAGTTGCAAAGATTTCTTCAATGTAAGCAACTCAGGAACTTTCCACCATGATGCCAATGCCATGCATGAACAGATGTTCGGTAAACATTTCTTGACACTGCTAAGAAAAGTTGTCTTGGAATTAGGGTGCTCAAGCAGATATTACATGAACAAGCCTTAGGCATATAATCATCGAGTTACTTGTAGCCAGAAAAATAACTGAGGCAGCAGAATCTTCTCTCAAGCTCTGTAGAGAAACACCAAACAGATTCCCTCCAGGAGAAATCTGGTCTTGGCCTTGGCTATTTTATAGAGTTCACTATAGATTAAGTAGTGATATGGATATTGCTGCTGATAATAAACCAACTATGACTCTTATGTGAATGTATTATTTCCAGGTTCGGTAATTAAGCTCTAATAGACACATTTAAGGTAATTATTTCTAGGTTCTAGGCATTTCCCTCTATGTGGAAAACAGAGGATTTATTTCCAAAAAAGCCTAAGTTGAGATGAATATATTGATCTTCCTCAAAATTACAGGAAGGAATGTGTAATAGCCTCATCTCTTCTACTCCTCATCTTCTATTGCTGGTAGCAAGTTTTAAAAGTAAGCAGGTCTCCTGATGCTAATAAACTGACATTTGTGGCAAAGCCTATAAACTATGTTCACAGGTCTAGTGTAAGCCACACGATATTCAAGAATACCTGCTTCAATAAGCTATCCAACATAAGGAATATGCATTCCCCCCTCACTATTTTCATTTCATCTCTTTTGAAGTAAACCATTTCATTAATACAAAAAATAGACCAACGTAATAGACATGATATAAATTATTTGGATAGAGACTTATATTGTTACATAAACCAATTAAATTTCCAGTGACATGTCATCTGATAAAATGGTGAAATAGTGCTTGCAGCAAACATTCCACAAGGATTTGGCTCAATTGTATATCATTTGACACTTTGGAAATAAATTCCTTGTTAAGTTGAAAGTGATAAATTTGGTTTATAGTAATTATACATAGACCATATAATTAAAATGTAATAACATTTCAACTCTTAAAAATGGGCTCTATTTAGGATTTAACATAGTAGCAACTTGAAGATAGCATAAAACAAACTTATTTTTAATCATTTTCTAAAAAATTCTAATTAAGGGAAAACATGGTTCTGAAGTCAAAATAGATCAATAATGCAATGGAAATCTCAGGTGACTGAATTAAGGTATACAAAACAGAAATAGAAAGCCTTTTAAATACTATGAAAATATCTCATTCTTGCCTCAATCACCTGCATATTACAGAGAGGGGAAGAACTGCATAAAATATGGTTCTTTAAAATAGCAGCTAATCCAAAAATAATTCACACTTATATTTTGGGAATTCACAACTTTTCAAGTAAAACAGTGACCTACAATTAAAAAAAAAAAACCCTTAGGAATAATGTCAATTTAATTCAATTTTACAAACATTTACTGAATACCTACCAGGAGCTAAGAAGGCTCTGGAGATATAAAAAAACCATTAAGATCAAGGTTTCTGCCTGTGAGAATGGCAGTAATGAAGGGAAGCCAGATGTGTAAACAAGTTTTAAAAATGTGAGGACTGCTATACTCTCATGTGCACATAGAACCATGAGGGCACAGATGAAGAATTCATTCAGTCTCGTTTGAGGGTGTCAAGGGAAGCTACAGAAGAAAGCACCCGAGATCAGACTTCATCAATGAGTTCACCAGGTTGGGAAGCGTGGAAGGGACATTCCAAGTGTATATGACAGCATGATCAAAGACCTGGGAGAACTCAATGCGCATGGCAAAGAGCATGATGGGAGATTCGGACATTGATTCTTGAAATGGAGTACAAGAATCAACCCCACCAGAATCTGGAGTTAAATGAAACTAAGATTCTTAGGTCCCACTTCTAAAGATTCTGTTTCAGTAGAACTGGGATGCCGCTCAAGAAACCTTTTAAAATCTTCTTAGCTTACTTTGTTGTCCAACATTTTTGATTCTGTAGATCTAGACTGGTCCCTGGACCACACTGCAGGGACGCCAGCTTAAAGTGCTGGTGATAGGAAGGAAGGGGGACTTGAATTGAGGCTATAGACCTAGATCATGGCAAAAATGTAGAAGATTTCATATTTCATGGTAATGAGTTTGGTCTTCATTTTGTAGACAATGGAAGTTATGAAAAACACAGTGGCTTAAAATGACAACCAGCTATTTAATTCAATTCTGCAGACTGGCTTAGCTGGATGTTTCTTCTGATCTTGGCCAGGCTCCCTCATGCATCTGTGGCCAGATGTGGGTCACGTAAGCAGTTTTGCTGATCTGTGCTAGCTCTCATCTCTGGTGCTTCAATTAGGGCAATTGGGCTGACTCAGCTCTGCCCCCTGTGGTCTCTCATCTTTAGGAGTCTGGCCCAGACTTGTTCGTGACAAGAGCTGGATTCCAAACGAGTGGAAGCACTCAAGGACACTTGAGACCTAGCCTTGTAACTGATAGAGCATTAAATCTGCCACATTCTATTGGTCAAAATAAGCCACAAATCCACCCCCACATTTAAGGGGTAGAGAGGATTACCTCTTGATGGGTGTGAAGGGGAACAGAATTCACCACTCCAAAATAAGCCTCTTTGGCCTAAGGATTTGATCTTGAGCTGGTTATTTTTAAGAAACAGCAGACATAGGAAAAGCTCTGAAAACCTAGAAGTTACTCTTTTGTAAGATATTTACAAGGGAGACCTCCATTTCTAAGGGTGTCTCCTCCTCTGTACCAGGAAGAGAAGGAGGACTCTAATCTCTAGAAACCCTTATCAGTGGAGAAGGCCCCCCAAGTTAAATCTGCAGAACAGTCTTACCCTTGTTATTGTTATCAGCAAGAGCATGGTAAACCTCCCCCACCTGGTTTCCCTCATCCCCAGATCTTTCTTGTGTCTTTAGCTGGAGATGGTATTTAAAGTGGTGGCTTGGGCCATTTCAGGGAGTTGCTCAGTTTTCCTGGGTCTCTCCCATGGATACAGAAGGGATCCAAATTATTCAACTTCTGTTTCTCTCCTCTTAATCTATCTTTTACTATGGGGGCAGGGGGGCATCGCAGCCAAGAGCCCTGAAGGAAAATTAGTTTCCTCCCCCACAGGTGGAACTTTAAAGTCATGTTGTCAAGGGGCATGGATAAAGGGGAGCCACTGATTAGGGCCATCATTGCCCATCAATCCACCACTGAAGTTCTCTCATGTCCTGTTTCTCTTCATTTTCATAAGTAAAGCACCTAGCAGAGCCTCTGGCACAAGATAGGAATTTAAAAGGGACAGGGAAAAGTGGTAGCCATCTACTAAACAGGATAGAGATGTTAGCATAGCAATGTTTCAGGAAGATTCCATTGACCATGCCATTGAAAAATCAATTAGAAGTAGTGGAGACCAGAGCCAGAAAAATTATTTTAACATTTTCACCCAAACTATGAAAAGGGGAAGAATGCCGACTGAAGCAACGGAAATGGAACAAGAGAACAGAATTGAGAACTGTTCTGTAGGGTATATTCAACCGGTCAGTATGGCCGAGTGGCTGAGAATATGAACCCTGGACTGTGAATAAGAACTCTGGATTCAGGAAGATCGAGGCTTACATTCAAACCCTGTCATCTTGATCAAATCACTTGATTTATTTAACCTTCAATTTCTTCATCTGTCAGATGGTGCATGCACCGAGAACAAGGTGCAACACACATGTAGTAAGGATCAGGGCTCCGGAGAGACACAATCGTCCTCTGAATCCTCTCTGCAAGGATCTGGAGCAACGATGAGAGCTGTTCCTGAAAACCACAGGCATAATCTATGTAGAGACCATATTACTCACAGAAATCACCACCAGCAGGCCAATATGCATCAGAAATATGGGTGCATGCTCTCTGTACTGCTGCCTCCGGAAGTACTTAGAGCCAAATGCAGACACTGGTTTCCCTATATCCCAGTAGAGGACAGAATATTGACACTAGCAATTGGAGAAAGACCAAAGTGAGAACTGCTGCCCTCCCACATACATGTTCAAAAAATGCAATCCCACTATACATACGGTTTTGTCAGCTTTTTCTACTATGTCCTGTGAACATGTCAACCGATATAAATACTTCTACCAAATCATTTTGTTTTTATTAAGTAGGCTCCATGCCAAGCATGGAGCCCAACATGGGGCTTGAACTCACGACCCTGAGATCGAGACCTGAGCCAAGATCAAGAGTCGGATGTTTAACCCACTGAGCCACCCAGACATCCCTCTACCAAATCATTTTTAATAGCTGTGTAAAATTCCACTGACTTGTACCATTATTTAATCCCTACTTGAGAAAAACCTTATTTGCTCCATTTTTTTTAAAACAATTGTATCCTATTACAGAGAATACCATACACACCTGATTCTTTACAACAAATATTTAGAAGCAAAATTCCTGAGTCAGAGTGTGTGGACAATTGTAAAATTCCTGGATCTACTGCTAAACTGTTTAAGTGAATTATATTCCTGTCAAAGGAGTAACAGAATGTTACCGTCCTGGAATCTTCACCATCACTAGATATATCAGTTATGTATTGATACATAATGAATTACCATAAACATAATGGTTAAAACAATACACATTTTTTTTTTTTTTTTACCTCACAGAGTTTGTCAGGAGCCTTCACATGGTAAAGCTCTGTTCTCTGCTGCTTCAGTTTCACCAGCTAAAACCAAGACCTCAGCTACATTGCATTCTTATCTGGAGGTGCAATGAAGAATCCACCTGGAAGCACTCTCAGATTGGTGGCCAAATTCCTTTCTACATGGCTAGCGGACCAACCGCTTCCTTTTTAACCTAGCTAGAAGGCTCCCTCAGCTCCCAAAGGTCTCCCAACTGTTCCCTGCCATGCAGCCCTTTTCACCAGGAGCTCACCACATGGTATCTTACTTTGTCAAGGCCAACGGTAGTATAAAATAGAGCCAGTTTGCAAGAGTCGTCTATAACATTATGCAATCACAGGAAAAAAATATCCCATCAGCGTTACCACATTCTATTGGTTAGATGCAAGTCACAAGTTCGACTCAAACTCTAGTAGCAGATTTTCTACAATGATGTGGACTAGGGAGGTAGGAGTCATTAGAGTTCACCTTAAAGTCTGTTCACCCCCTAGATGTTATCATTTGTTTTACTTTTTACAAATTCCACATAAATTAATCATTGTTTTCACTTGTGACTTCGTTTGCATTCAATTTGCCTTGATAATTAAAATAATTTTTAATGGGAAAAGTGGTCAACATTAAGTGCTGCTCACAAAAAAATAAGTAACATAGAAAGCTCACAGCTCTAGCAGTAATTAACCATAAATTGCCTAGAGCTCTTTCCGAACTGAATTTAAAATGACCAGACATCAAAATAATATCAAGAGAAGTAGTATTTCATGATGTTTAGGAGAATGCTCTCTGGAGCTAAAATGCCTGAGTTTGATTATCGACTTTACAAGCTATGAAACTTTTTGGCCAGCTACTTAGCATCTGAGCCTCAGCATTTGTATCTGTAAAATTTGGACTATGTTAATTATGCTTAAACTTACTGAGCACTTTGTACATTCCACACTCTAAGTACTTTAACATGAATTAACTCATTTAATTCTCACAGTAACCTCATGAAATAAATATCCTGAAATAGATTATCCTAGGGTATAGAGAAAATTAAATGAGTTAAGTAAAGGCCATAGAACTGTGCCTGGCACATAATAAGCACTCAGTATATGTTAGTTATTATTGGGTTATATGCAGTCCTGTGTTCATGTCAGTGCTCTGGGTGATAAAAGGAGGATAATATAATGTTTAACCCAAAGAAGATTGAGAGAATAAGACATTCACAGGAAAATCAGGATCACAGATATTTCCTTAGGCAACATAATTAGGTGGCACGTGCTCTGGCTAAGTCCACAGCATCCAGGAACTTCTCCTGGAAGTGGCAAGCCACAGATACGTTTTTGAAGAATGGGTAGGATTTGGGTCTAGAGAAAAGTAGGAGTGGGAAATTACAAGTGAATGGAATAGTTGGTTCAAACCCCCCCCCCCCAAAAAAAAATGGCCAAGGCTGCTCTCTGTCAGTAAATTAAATATAACTCTGGCAGAGTCAGGTGTTCAGGAAGGAACAAGGTGAGGCTGGACAGGAATGTTGACACTAGAATATGGGGGGCCTCAATGGACTGCATTAACCTGTGAATATCTACTTATTTATTCAGGGAACAAAATGACGTGCTCGCTTCGGCAGCACATATACTAAAACAGGGAACAAAATGACGATTTGTCATAACAAAGACTACTGTAATAAGAACATGAAATTCAATGCCAAACTTACCTTCCATATGAGGAAGGAAAAGGAATGCCTTCAAGCCTTCACTGCCTCTCATTTACTATAAATCTATCCCACAAGACTCAAATAAGACGTCTCCCCAGATATTTATGAACTCCTGGAATATCTACTATCATTTATCACATGAAGACATAGTACCGATGGGATTCAGGGCAGGCCTCCCCCCAAATATGCCACTTTGGTTATTTTGAGTAGAAGTTTCTTAAGAAATAGCCAATGCAAGAAGGAACACTCTGACCCCTCCTCTGAAACCCTGAATGCAGGAAATTCCATGTGAAGGATATTCTCCCTGCACCTATCATGTAGAAGGCATCCTTACAGTCAGCGGTAGGGAGTTCAGGGCCAAGAAGGCTATAAAAAACAGGATTCCTTCTTTAATTTGCTACGGTTCTGTGCCAGTCTCAGCATACTGATAGTAATGCTATCTGCTAGAAACGCCTGGGGACACTCACCTGGGAATCAGTGACATCTCCCCTTTCCAAACCATTGCTACAACTGGAGCAACCCTTGTGATTCTTAGAATTACAACATGCCCTTCGGCAACAACTATCAGGAAAATTTGAAAAATAGAGGTTTACTACTTACAAGACCTGAAAATTACACAGTGCACCTAGGACCACACAGTGAGGTCGCAGGCAAAGAGAGTGGGCACATAGGCCTGGGGTTCTGTTTCTTTTGAAGGTGGGGGCCTAGGGTTTCACAGCCTCCCTCTTTATTGGTGAATTTAAAACACAGAAAGAAAAAAGACAAGTAGTCCAAATGGTCAGTTACTAAAATCAACCAAGAGCCCTTACAATGAAGGAGCCTGGGTGGGTGGACAACGCCTGGCTCTTGATCTAATGTTGTGGCTGGCATGTGTTTATTCGAGACAGCCATCTTTGAAGTGGACACCCAGGCATCAAAGCTTAAGTCAGGCACTTGCATTACCAAAAAAGGAAAAACAAAAACAGAAACTTACTGAGCACACCAAGCCCAAACCCCTCCTGTCAATCCTTCACAAATATTTGTTTCTTTGCTTAAAAGATAGAAAAACCTGCCTGCTTTGGTCTTCTTCAAGCTCATATTTCTGTGGGCTTCCATATATATGCAATTAAAATTGTTTTATTTCCTTTTCCTAGTAATCTGTCTCATGGCAACTAATTATTAGCCCACCTAAAGAACCTAGAAGGGAAAAAGGAAAAATTTTCCTCCCCTACAGTCCACTGCATCATTAAGTAACTACCAAGTGTACAAACTGCGACTTTCAATAAGAGAACAGGCTGCTGGCTGAGCAGGGACCAGGATTTACAGCAGGAAATGACACTATTGTTTATTGAGCACCTCATACATTCCTGGCATTATGCTAGGTATGCTCACACTGTGCATTTAATCTTTACCACTACCATGTGCTATAAGCCTAGCTCCAGAACCAAGTTTCACTGCTATTGTGACTAGACAGTTTATGCTGAGGAAATATATTCTTTTTGTTGACTTCTCTAGAATTATGAGCACAAAAATTAGACCATACAACTCATAGCTTTCTACCACACTAACACACAACAGCACCCCTGATTTTTTAAACCTGTGATTTGAAAGGAGATATGTGTTGGACATGCAGAGGTATAAATGCAAGAGAATGGAGACTATCCTGAAAATCAGGCAACATGAAGCCTCCATCCAGGTTCTAAGCCTTGTCCTGCTACTCCTAATTGGCACACAAGACCAATAATAAATGATGTATCTAATGAATTTTTCCTATAGCCAGACACTCTTCTAGGCATATCTATTCCTTCAATCCTCACAACTACATGAGGCTAAATACTATGATAAATTTCCTTTTTATTTTTTAATTTTATTTACTTGAGAGAGTGAGCGTGGGTGCTAGAGAGCAAGTGGGGGAGGAGCAGAGGGAGAGGGAGAAGCAGACTCCCCGCTGAGCAGGGAGCCCAATGTGGGACTCGATCCTGGGACTCCAGGATCATGACCTGAGCAGAAGGCAGACGCTTAACGACTGAGCCACTCAAGTGCCCCAATAAACTTCATTTTATACATGAAAATACTTGTCTTCTGTCAAATGAAAAAGTTTCACTCCATATCAATCTTTTCCCTTACTAGTGAATTTTGACATGATATTCCTCTTCACCCTCTATCCCTAGCCTTTTGGGTACCAAGGGTCAAATTATAGAAATGTTTTATTGTACTTTTTATATATAACAAACATACATCTTCTGCTTGTCAAAGTTACTCAAGTAATATGGATAATAACTAGTTTCAAAACATTAGAAGTATCACCTAACTCTGCATCTCAGCCTATTAATCTAAAAAATATCAATGTAATTCTATGTTCTACTTACAGGGAGATTACTAGTGTAAAGTTTCATTTCGACTAGAAAAGCATTTACAGAAATTTAAAATCCTTGACATGTGTAAGGATTAACCAACTGTAATACTTGCTAAATGGAAGATCTTATTTTTCCTGGGTGCCTTTAATTTGTTTTTCATAAGAGCTATGTTCACTTTAAAACAACAATACTATTTTTCTTGCTCTTTGAACTGCCATTATATCAGAGGAAACTTTCTCTACTCTCCTTTATCTGGGTCTGCTTCTCTGATCCTTGATAATAGTTAGTTCTAGTCAAGACAGATTGCTTTGGTGCTGTTCATATTAAAATGGGCAGCCACAGAAAACCTGGAAAGGCAAAGGGACTGTGGGAGTTGGGAAACTACAAATTAATGTTTATATTGCAGCACAGCAAGGAGCAAAAATTCAACCAGTCAAGGGAAGGACTTGAAGAGTAAGTCTACCAGGACAGAGCCTCTTGCTACTACACAAGGCCCCTGAGGATTCTCAGCAGCAATGAAAGAGAAGCAGAGCTGGCTCAACACAGAGTGAAACATTCAGGAATCTCAAGCTTAGTAACAGGGAGGATTCCAGAGGTGAATGTACATGGGTGCTGCTTTTCTAAATTCACAAGCTATAATTAGGTATATATGGACAAAGTACCTTGGTAAAATGTTAAAAAAAAAAATGATTCATCGTGTTTTTTCATAAAGAAATATTCCTTTATACCTTGAGGGGTCTTCTGTATTAAAGCACAGAGTTGTCAGGATGCCAACTATCTTTCTTTGTAGCTTATCAATATGTTATGAGAAAGACATTGCTAAAAATAGCAGTGAAGTAAACATAAGCCTTGGGATTAGAAATAACACTGGGTCCTCCATCATGTGTTTTCCTTACTCAAGACAGCTATACTGAGTTTCATCCTGGGGGTTAAGTACCTTTAAATGGGTTGAAAATGTTTAGGATTCAAAGTTCAATAAAATAATACCTATTTTTTAAAGATTTATTTGACAGAGGGAGAGAATGCACGCATGTGCAAGCATGTGCACACAGCGAGGAGGGGCAGAGGGAGAGTCTTTAAGCAGACTCCCCGCTGAGCACATTGCCCTACACTGGGCTTGATCTCATGACCCTGAGATCATGACCTGAGTCGAAACCAAGAGTCAGACACTTAACCGACTGCACCATCTAGGTGCCCCAAAAGAATACCTAAAGATATCAAAACTGAGGTTCAGACTGTTTAAAAACCTTCCTTCCCTGATATTAAACAGCTAATGTGAAGGTCATAACTTTCACTAACACCTGTGTTCAATTCCAAAGCTCTTGTCCCTTTTACCAGGACAGAGCCTGGTAGTCTACAGAAAAATAGGAACATGTCCCAAAGAGTGCAATAAAAATAACTGAAGGGATGGATAATGGGCTTCATGAGGAGTTCTTAAAGAATCTGATAATATTCTGGATTATTAATATAGAATAATGTACACCTCTATATGTTCCCAGTAACTAAAACAGAGGATATTGCTTTAAGGCATAAAGGAAAAAAATTAAAACACTTTAAGATATAATAAAAGCATACCAAGCACAGAAACCCTGGAGAAAGGAACCATGCATAGTGTCTATTCCTAGAGTACTTCAAGCAAAATATGGAGAGTCCCCTTTAACCTGCCCAAAAAGACATAGCAGGAGCAGATGTGCGCTCTATGGTCCTTTCTGCTTTATGATCACATAATTCCATTACTTAATAGTTTGCAAATTACGGAGTCCACAGTTTATGATAACTCCATTTGTGCCTGACAGTAGGGTAGGGAGTATACAGCATAAAATTGCTTGCCAGTTACATGCAGTTACTATTAATACAGTATAATGAAATAGGATATGTTGACCCTCTTTTGATCTAGGAGCTCTAGAAATGAAATAAGGTGTGCTCAAGGAGCACTGGTGAAACTATTTTTCTCCTAAATGTCAGATAGTTAAGAGCCCATTTAGACACACTCATTTATATATTAAACCTTGTTCTTCCATGCCTCACTTCCAAAGCCATCAAAGATGAATGGTGTAGGGGCGCCTGGGTGGCTCAGTCGTTAAGCGCCTGCCTTCAGCTCAGGTCGTGATCCCAGGGTCCTGGGATCGAGCCCCGCATCGGGCTCCCTGCTCTGCGGGAAGCCTGCTTCTCCCTCTGCCACTCCCCCTGCTTGTGTTCCCTCTCTCGCTGTGTCTCTCTTAAAATAAATAAAATCTTTAAAAAAAAAAAAAAAAAGATGAATGGTGTAATGGTTTAATGAACCAAGATTTCCTTCAAGTCATAGGTCACAGGGAGTGAAAGACATTAAAAATATTTCATTAACTATAAATTTCTTCAATAACACCATTTTAATAGTATTCTTCCCTAGACAACTCTATCAGAGTGCATTAGTTTATAGCTAAACTTATTTCCCTCCTTACTCCGTTCATCTCATCTGTTGAGATGATGCCTTTTGCCTTTCATAGTTCAGAGCTCAATCTTCAAACTAGGCTGCTCACCTGCTCCAACATTCTCTTTCCTATAAAGCCTGTAAAACTAATGAACACTTTCACAGGATAGGAGACTCAGTGATTGTGTGAGGGCTAACTGTATCATCTACACAAGAATGAAATAGAGAGCAAATAAAAGGCTCAACTAAACCAAAAGAGTGGCAAATCTGAAAGCTCATTTACGCTTCATAATATAAATGTATTTGGAAAGAGAACATGTGAAAAAATATGGTATAGGGACTCTGAGGGAATAAGGTGACTTGAGCTAATACATGCAAGGCTGCCTTCACCCCCATTCCAGTAGCTGGTAGACTGGGCAATGGAACAGAGAGTCAGGGAAGCATGCCCCAGCACTGGAGCGGGGGGGGGGGGGGGGGTTGCCATGGGCCCACCATGAACTAAACAATTCCCACTAAGTAAAATTCATATAGGATCACTTTAAAAGACTGACAAAATTCAAATAATCACAGAATATAGAAGTACAAAGCCTAAAGGAAATGGATACGTGGTACATATTGAGAAATCAAGCATGGTTCGGATTGCTTGAGAAGAGAATGAAGTGAGCAGAGAGAGGGACCTGGGAAGAAGCCCTGAGAAAATTCACTATTAAAGAATTATAAAAATGCTGCTGCATAAAATAAGATTATTATAGCACTGAAGATGAGGAATAAGAGTGTACTTGTGAAAAATATTTATTCCAGAAAACAAAAGTCATTAACGCCTTTCATCAGGGTGCCTGGGTGGCTCAGTCAGTTGAGTGCCACAACCCTTGGTTTCAGCTCAGGTCATGATCTCTTGGGTCCTAGATCAAGCCCCATGTCAGGCTCCTCACTCAGCGGGGAGTCTGCTTGAAGGGTTCTCTCCCTCTGCCCCTCCTCCTGTTCTTTCTCAAATAAATCTGGAAAAAAAAAAAAAACCCACACCTTCCATCAAATTAAAGCAAACAAACTCCATAGGAAAACAAAACACCAACAGATAATCTTAGTATTAGAACCAATAAAGAACAAAACAATTATTGCAGAAACTGAATCTACCATGCAGCAATCTCTCAATGGATATTTCTGTGGAAGACACTAGAACAACTGTAACAAAAGTAGTATACAAACATTAGAAGATAGCTTTCTTGAATGAAGATGTTAGCTTTACAAATTGAAAGGGCAAAATTAAAGAAAATAGATGAATACCTACACATATCGTGGCTAAATTTTTTAATTTTAAGGATAACAAGTTTTCTACTCATCAGGTAAAAAAATAAAATAAAAAAGATTACTTACAAAGAGACACGGCTGGCTCTAGGCTTGTTAGAGTCTGATCACGTATGCCGACACATGCATATTAAAACTCCCCTACCACTACCACCACCAAAAATATGTTAAATATATAATCTTAAAATCCTCAATAAAATATCAGCAACTTGAATCCAAACATTAAAGGTGTAACAATTATTCAGTTAGTTCAGGAGCCAAAGCATCCACTTCAACTCTTTCCCCGTTATCTCCTTCCTCGTGGTACTCATACAACAGGGCCCTGTAGACACCAAGTCCCTCAACTTACTACCCCCTGCCATTTTGATCTATTCCCTTAACCATAACTTCTTGATCATTCCAGAAACAATGCAAACACTGTTCCTTTTTCTTATCTTACATGAGTACTTGAACTTTTTGGTTCAAGTTTTTATTTAGATTCCAGTTAGTTCATGTATAGTATAATATTAGTTTCAGGAGAATTCAGTGAGTACTTGAAGTTACAAAGCCTGCTGCCTCTCCACAGCTGTTTACTATTTATTCTCTAGCAGCTATTTCCTAACATAGATGGGAGTTCTCTTTCATTCTAGAGACATACCAAAAGCATACAGGCAAGTAAACAAGCCTCTCCCAAGCCGACTTCCTTCTCCCACAGCCATCTTACTCCTTCACTTCCAAATTTCTTGAAATCGCTGTCTGCATTGGTGGCCTCCATTTCTTGTAATCGACTTCCTTTCCCACCCCACCATTGGCTTGAAATACTTCACAGCCTTGTCTAAATTGACCACTCAGCTGCATTCAGTCTGATGTGCTATAGCTTGCTTCTAGAAATACCTTCTTCCCTTGTTGTCCACAATAACACACATTCCTGTTTTCTTCCAACTTCAGTGGGAATTATTTCTTAATCTTTGTTGCCAAATTCATTCCTACAATCTATTCCTTAAATGCTAGTTTGTCTAGAGTTTCTCACCGAGGCCCTTTTCTCACACTACACTTTCCAAGTATGACCTCATGTGTTCCCATGGTTACAGTGATAATATATATGTTGGTAAGTTCTAAACTGATCCAACTACCCATTAAACACCCTTATATACACATCCCATAGGTTTCTCAAATAGTATTACTATTTTACTCCCACTAGCCCTTAGTGTATTATTCTGCATGTATAGCTTTCTCCATTTATTATTTTTCCATATATGAATCAGTGTACACACCTTATTAAGTACCCTGAAACTTTTCACTTAATATGCAAAACACCTTACAGTGTCCTTAAATATCATATGGCAAGGTTTTAAGATTTACTAAATGCATACACAAGCATAAGTAACACATGTAGAGTTTAAAGAATAGTGAGGGGAAAAAAATGGGAAAACATATGCCCTACAGGAAAATAAACTTCAATTTAACCCCAAGTGGAATATTAAAGTGCTATCAAAAGGGAAACCTCATCTAACAACATGAAAAATCTTAGCAAAATGATAGAGAATATTAGCAACATGGTCCTGAAGAAAAAAAAGTGAGTCCCAGAACAAGAAGTCCCCATTTAGAAAGTGAAAACTGTATTTATACAATATACTTTTGAACATACATGCATTATATATATATGTATATATATACAGGTGTATGTGAATGCACATGTGTGTACAAACACTATAAATAGCTTGATCTAGAAAATAACCCAAGATTCAGGATGGTTATTATCTCATGTAGGCACAGGATAGGATAGGATGGGGCACACATATGTAGAGGTTATTAGCAAACTTCTTCTAACTCGGCTGTTGACAGACCCCGGAGTCGAAGCGGTCAGAGGCCTTTACGGCTGTGGGATGCCGGAAAGTGCGTATGTTATCTATAAAAGTGGATACTTTCCATAATAAATGAAAATGGCCAATTCTTTAAGAGGAGAAGTACTGAATCTTTATGAAAATCTGCTGTATCTTGGACAAGACTATCCAAAAGGAGCAGACCATTTTAAAAGCTGTCTGAAGAATGTTTTCCTTAAAAACAAAGATGTGAAGAACCCAGAGAAGATCAAAGAACTTATTGGACGGGGCGAATTTGTTAATGAAAGAGCTAGAAGCCTTATACTTCCTTAGGAAATACAGAGCGATGAAACAACGCTATTATTCAGATATCAACAAAACTAAGCGATCACTATTACTATAATTTGACTGGAATTCAGTGCCAGCTGTTTATATATACCAGATATGATAAAACTAACCTAAAATGGCAAGATTTACACGTCATGTAAAAAATGCCTGAGCTGCCTTAATGAACTAAAATAGGTTTCAACTTCTGTTCACAGAGCTTTATCAGCAATCCTTAATGTTTAATTTTTATACAAAATCAGCAATATAGCCAACTACCAATTAAAAATTAATGAGTACCCAATTTTGAATGAAAATATAATGTACTTAAAATAATTTTTAAAAGTTTTTACCAATTATTCTTAGCCCATTTCTCCATTTTACTGACAAGAGAATGCCATTTAATGCATGTAACTAAGCAAAATAATTTATTGCACATTAATTTCCCTTAACTTTTGAAGGAGTACCATCTTATTTCCTTATTTTTGAACCTATTTGGTACATTAACAGCACACATTCAAGGTTCACTACAAAACAAATAGCACATGGTAATGATTTAAGTGCAGTTATAGAAATAATATATATGGAGTAAGATTATTTCTGATCTTGAAGTAGGCTGCCAGTGACTGGCATTATATACATACTTATTTAATATCTTCCATTAATTTTGCTGCTGGCTCCCTTTGGGTCTTAAAACAAGTCACCTGTTGTGTATCAATTACCTTTACTGATAAAAAGTAATAAATGTTATTCTGTTCCTTCATCATAAAAAAAAATTCTTCTAACTCTTGTGTTGAATGAAGACTTCACAAGTATTTATTATGCAATTCACAGATCGAACTATGCACACATGCATGGGTCAATGAAGGGAACTTTTCAGGAACCAAGTAATGATTTATTCAATTCTGCGTACCTTAGATGCAAAAATAAAATCAGTCCACAAAGACAGTATTACTAGGACCTGTGAAGTGCCCAACTACATCATATTCATATAACCCTCCTTCTTTGTCCCAAATTGTGTCAACTGCTCTAAATATGTATTGCTAGACTATTTCTCAGTTTTTACTTTTAGAGAAATTATGTCATACTAAATATATTCTTGCATTTCTTAATTTTCCTCAGTATTTTCAGATACATTCATACTAATGCATTAAGCTGTAGTTCATTGTTTTTATTATGTAGCATCCCATACGAATATAACATCTTTATCCATTCTAGTTATTAGTAGACATCAGTCTTGTTTCACATCTCAAGCTTTTACAAACAACTTGTTTTGAACCTTCTCTACACGTCTCTGGAAGCACATGCACAAGGGTTTGTTGGGAAATTTTATAGATATATATATATAATTATATATATTATATATATATGGAATCCATAGCATAATTTGCTCATCTTCACCTTTAAGAGGTAACACCAAAGAATTTTCCAAAGTTGTACCAATTTATATCCTCACCAGCCATTTGAGTTTTATGATGTTCCACATCCTTTGGTTTTTGTTATGGATACAGTGAAAGTCTTCATATGTTCTGTATACTTATCCATTGCCAATTTTGTGTTGCACAGATCTGCAAGTTCATGGTTTAACTTTCCATTTCCTTTATGGTGGCTTTTGATAGATAGAAATTATTTAAATGTATCTAAGTATACCAAACATTGGAACTTCTTGCCTTAAAAAAAATCTTTCCATGAACCAAGAGCAGGAGTATATGAACTATATACCCCAATGGCCAAAATTTGGGATTCTACATTTTTAATGTAGAGAATGTTTATTTCCAAAAACTTGTAAAAATAAACAAGGACTAATATGCAATAGAGATAGTATATTAGGTGCAAAGCCTAAAGTATTTACTCTTTAGTCCTTTATATAAAAGTTCGCTGACCCCTGCCTTAGGGCCACAAAGATCATCTTTTATAGCAGCACTGTCCAGTACAAGTTTCTGTGATAGAAATGTTCTATAATCTATGCTTTCCAATATGATCGCCACTGGCTATATGTGGCTATTGAGTACTTGAGATATGCTTAATGGATTGGGAACTGAGTTTTGTTTTCTTTTTTTAATTTAAATCACTAGATGGGTCTCACAGCTACAAACAGGTAGTCCTATATTTTTATTTACAAGTTTTAACATTTTGCCTTTCAAAACTATCTTTAATCCAACTAGAACAGATTTGTGTTCACATCAGAGATTAAATGTCACTTTCTCATAGGGATAAAAAAGGTTTCCTAAGCATTTTCCTGTAATGGTCCAATTACAGTGTGTGTGTAACAGACTGGAGTAGGTACATGCAAGTGCTTGAGGCCAGAGGCAACTGCAGAAACTTGTATCACCTATGATTTTTTTATGTAAATGTTACACCCAACGTGGGACTTGAACTCACAACCCCGAGATCGAGAGTTACATGCTCTACCAACTGAGCCAGCCAGGTGCCCCTCACCTGTGATTTTTTTCAAATTCATCATTTTCATGACACTTGTACACTAGGCTTACTTCCAAGCATTTTACAAATATTAACTAATTTAATCCTCATATTAGTACTATTAGTCCTATTTTTCACATGGGGAACTATGGCACAAAGAGTAGATCCAAAGACATATAGGTAATAGGTGCCACAACCAGGACTTGGACCCAGACATTTGGGCCCCAAAGTTCATACTCTCAAATCACTACCTTGTATGACTCAGCAAATAATGGTTTTGTTTCTTCCATTCTTAACTATATAATTTCTTGAACTTTTTAGGATCTTACCACACATGCTCAGGACTCCAATCACTGCATTGTAAGACTGGTAGCAGTAGTATTCTTTCTTGCCTTAGTCCATCTTTTAAAGGGATTATTTTAGTATGGTATTTGCTTCATTCATGTCAATATACCTGATCAAGTAATTTCTTTCTATACCCTGTTGGCTAAAATTGTGCATAATTATGAAATTCATGAAATAAATTTTAATCAAAGCCTTTTTCTGAATATACTGAAATTATCATACAGACTTTCACACTTAATTTCTTAATAGGAGCTGTATTAATCATTTTTTCTAATGTTGAGACAGCCTTGCATTCTTGGAATAAACAATCTTACAATGTTATGATAGGTCATATGTAATATGTGGTATTTATATGTAAATATAAATTGGGAGTTGCCTTTGCAAAATTAAGAATTTTCATGACCAAGACCAGCATATAGTTTTCCTTTGTTCTACTGCCCTTGTCTGGTTTTCTGTCAAAGTACATGAGCCTAATTAAGTCAGTTGAGGAGTACCATTTTAATCTTATGTACTTTCTGAGAATAGAAAAGTATTCATTGTTTGGTAGAATTCTTTTGAAAAATGAATTCTTTTAAATCTGTTTATTAGGAAAACAATGTCTGTCCTAATTTTTAAGAGCTAATTTGAATCTATTGTTCTTGGCTGTTTCCTGGCTTCCATCTTTACAGTTGCTAGCTCAGCTCTGATTGTCAGTCTTTTGTAGATGACCTAGGTTTTCTCTGGCTGCTTTTATAATATTTGTTTTACTGCTCCTTAGTTTATCTATAAGTGTACTTCAGCATGGATTTAATCTTATCTATCCTATTTGAGATTTGTTGGGGATCCTCAGTCTGGAGATTTGATTCTTTCACCAATTTCGGGAAATACTCAGCTATTAACTCACTGAAAACTTCCTCTTTTCCATTCTAGTCTATCCCTCCAGTACTTTAACTAGATGCTTGTTAGTCCTTCTAAGTCTGCTATCCATTATTTTTGACATACATGTCCTATTTTCCATCTCTTAATTTCTATGTGCTGAAATCAGAGTAATTTCAGATATACAGTCAAGTTTATCAATTCTCTTCAGCTACATTTAACATTCTTTTTAACCCATATAACCAAGTTTTAAACTATTATTTTTAGGTCTAGAAAATTTACCCTTTGTAAATTTCACTAGTCAAATGGACAGTTTATTTCTTAGTCTTACTTCAATACCTTATTTCTTTTTTTTTTTTTTTAAAGATTTTATTTATTTATTTGAGACAGAATGAGAGAGAGAGAGACAGACCACATGAGAGGGGGGAGGGTCAGAGGGAGAAGCAGACTCCCTGCCGAGCAGGGAGCCCGATGCGGGACTCGATCCAGGGACTCCAGGATCATGACCTGAGCCGAAGGCAGTCACTTAACCAACTGAGCCACCCAGGCGCCCAATACCTTATTTCTTGAAACATGTTAAATATACTCCTTTTTCTTTAAGATTTTATTTGTCAGAGAGAGCGCGCACGCACAAGCAGAGGGAGAAGCAGGCAGAGGGAGAAGCAGACTCCCCGCTGAGCAGGGAGCCTGATGCGGGACTAGATCCCAGGACTCTGGGATCGTGAACTGAGCCGAAGGCAGACACTTAACCGACTGAGCCACCCAGGTGTCCCAAATATACTCCTTTTTCCGATAACTCTAGTGTTTACAGTCTTTATAGGTTGGTTTAAATTCTGGAGTTTGTTGTTTCTCTTGATACTCAAGAGTTATGGTTTGTTTTGTGTTGTCTTTTAGGAGTTTTGATTATGAACTCAATACTAGGTATGTAAATATGAAGAAAGTGATTCAATTATTAGGAATTAGGTTAAAGAAATTTATCTCTTTGATAAGTCAAATGAGATAAAATAATGTAATTATCTTGATAGATGCCGAAAAGGTCATTTATAACATCTGTCATCCAAGCCAGATTTCTTACTTTTAAGGAAATAGTAAGGAGTATATATCCCTAAATACAATAAAAATAATATGTATCTTAAAATATCAAACACTTAATATAGTGGTGATGTAGGAATTAAGAACTTCAAAGTATTCTTTCAAAAGAGGTTTATTCCACAGCTTTAGGAAAATGGGCTTTCCACAAAGGCAGGAACTAGAAAGAGGTACCTCTTAGGGACTCAAGGGCGTAGACTCAAGTATCACAAGTGAAGATGTGACCACAGATACTGAGTTTGGGCCACTATCTAGGAAAGCCTAATGTCTGCAAACATCCCCTTAAATGGAAAGACTAAGCAAAGGAGAGGTGGATATTTTTCTTCAATACTGATGTGAGCCCTGAATATAACAGAAGTAACTGTGGAATAACTTAAAATTAAGCTTCTCTCATGTAGAAGTCTCTACCTCCTGCAGTGTCATCATCAACTGGGTGCTGTTTATCAGGAGACTGAGGGATGCTGTACTGTTAGATGTTAGGTCTGTTAAGATTCTGTGCCCTTGGCTAAATTAATCTGGAAGCTACAGCAAACTATGAATGTGTATGTTGGTCTTTTCCAATCAACCAACAGTACTTCTGAAAACACACAACAGGACACTAATGCCAAGGGCTGAAGTCAAAACAATACTACAAACAAAAAGTTTGGAAAATATCTATTAGCTCTTTTTAACTTTTTAAAACTTTATGTTATGTTAGTCATCATACATTACATCATTAGTTTTTGATGTAGTGTTCCACGATTCATTGTTTGCGTATAACACCCAGTGCTCCATGCAGAACGTGCCCTCTTTAATACCCATCACCCAGTACTCACCCCTCTAGAACCCTCAGTTTGTTTCTCAGAGTCCATAGTCTCTCGTGGTTCGTCTCCCCCTCCGATTCCCCCCCTTCATTCTTCCCTTCCTACTATCTTTTTTTAACATATAATGTATTATTTGTTTCAGAGGTACAGGTCTGTGATACAACAGTCTTACACAATCCACAGCGCAAAGACATCCTCTTCTGAGAAATTTACAAGTTCACTAGATAATTAAAGGCTCTGTGAACTCTAACAATTAAGAAGACTTCTAGGTTCAGACAGTGGGTTAGCACACTTTTTTCTGTAATGGCCAGACAGTAATATTTTAGATTGTGCAGGCAATCTAAACATATGGTCTCTGTTTATCTACTTAACTTTCCATTTGTAGTTCAAAGGAGCCATACAAAATATTAGAATAGATACGGCTGTGTTTCAATAAAACTTTATAAAAACAGGTAGAGGGCTGGATATGACCTGTGTGCCATAGTATAGAGTAACTGACCATCTCCTATACTTGATTATAGAAATATTTTTCACCCAAATCTCCATTAATAACCTATATACTTTAAAATAAGAAAGTTAAAATGATCAATCCTGGGGTGCCTGGCTAGCCCAGTCAGTGTAGCATGTGACTCTAGATCATGAGGTTGTGAGTTTGAGCCCCACATTGGGTATAGAGGTTTTTGTTTTTTGAAGATTTCATTTTTCAATGAATCATGGAACACTACATCAAAAACTAATGATGTAATGTATTGTGATTAACATAAAAAATTTTTTAAAAGATTTATGTGAATTAAAATAAATCCTACTTGAAAAGCAAAGAATTATTTTAAACTGTTTTTATTTAGTCTCTTAGCTTTATAGGATTTATGCAAGATATATTACATATTATCTAAAAGTATCCAGGTAATAGAAAAGCATTTTATATATTGTATTCAATTTCCTTATACATGCACTTCAATATTTGTTTCTCATTCAACCTACCTTTAATGATATATCTGTGTTGTGATTATGTTATGGAAAAATTTGAAGGCATGATATCCAGAGTTGGGGCTAAAACATAACAGAATATTAGAATAGCAACTGCAAATTAAGATTTTAAAATGCATACATTTTATGATTTTCTGTTCTTAAACTCTTAAGTGAGGTAACATGTGCCCATGAACTGAATAACCAATTCTGGGACAGACACGTATTTGGTAAATGCTGACATATGGACACCAAATTAAGTATGTGGCATCCTGCAACCCTTACCTCATGATTGCCCTGACTTTTGGTCACTGTATTTGAAACTTTATTATTAAGTAAAATCAATAAAACATAAGAGGTACTATGAACAAATGATATAGATTTTCTTTCTACTTTCTAAATATAATAATTTTTCATCCTTCTGCTGGATTGATAGGTCCTAAATGTATAATTTGGCCTTCATTTAACATTTAACAGTGTCTCAAGGCAAGCCTTGAGATTTTAAGAAACGTAGAGTAAATGTAAAAGAGCAAGGTTCACCTTTAGCTTAACCACTGTATGAACCTGAACAAATCACTTTATTTCCTCAACCAGTTTCATCGTCTGTCAAATAGGATAATTAAACCCTTCTCATGAGGTTATAATTACAGGTCATCATATATGTGAAAATCTGAGTAGAGTTTCTGACTCATAGCACATACTTGAGAACAGGTAGCTGCATCTGAAGAAGTAACTATTTCATTAACTCCATTCACCATGACTTATCTGTAACCTAAACATGTTTAGAAGGAGGGCACTTATTATGGTGAGCACTGGGTGTTGTATGCAAGTGATGAATCACTAAATTCTCATTCTTCAGGAGACTCAGAGGAATCAACAAGAATCAAATTACATTTCATTCACATTTCAAAAAAAGATATTGTGAGGATTCTCCACAGGGTTTAAAAGTTTTCACTAGAGTCGTGGTAAGAGTCCTAAATAGTATAGTGATTGCAAGATAGCATTATTCATTCTCATGACAATTCCAGAGCAAACAGCCTGGTGAAGGCCACACTTGCATTACTAACAGCTGTAAGACTTCACTTATTTTAAAAGCATTCAACCAGCAAAACCTCCCTTTCCACTAACCATTTCCCCATCACAAACCTCTCTTGGCAGACTAGAGTGCATTTCTAATATGATGCTCTATCCCACCCAGCTTGCAGTTCAGCCATCTCCAACTACTTTACTTCAGATTACAAATATACTACTTCTATCTTACTGACCTTCAGAGATCAGAAAACAAACAATTCTAATCTACAGAGAACATCAAGTTATAGAATACAATTTATCAGAAGACTACATGTTAAAAAAGTTAGCTTGGAAAAAAATTAAAAGCTTTGTCTGAACTTACTTTTAAATAATGTTATAATGCTTGTACTCAGTTTTATTCAACATTTTTTTTTTTAAAGAGCTAGAACCTCTGAACTACATCCCCAGACAGGTTTGGGCAAGCACTGCCTAGCATGAGCAAAGCTATTCGAACATCTCCATTGTGGAATCTAGTTTGCTGCCTATAGGCCACTATACATAGCACTTTCAATTAGGGAACCTGGCCTATTCTTTCAATGCCCCACAGGACATCATCTAATTTTAAACTCCAATCTTCATTAGTACACCATAGTCTCAACCCTTAATCTCCGGCCTAATTTCTGTTCATCTACTCAATTGACCTCTACAAAATTAAGGTGTTTTGCACAATTGTAAATATCTTGCCTGGATACACATGATGGAGGATAAAGCTAGAGGACAAGAGGATGGAATTACGAGCTATTACCCCAACAGGTCACAAACCTTCCAAACTTCTGGCCTTGGGGTCAGTATTTCTCTACCTGGATCAGCCTTCTTTTCCTCTTGCATTGGAAAACTTAAACATCTTTCCAACTCAAGCCATCTGACCTTCCCACAGCAATTATCCTACATAGGTGGTTTTATCCCTCACTAGACCAGAAATCCTTCAGAAGCAGAGACCTATCATTTCCTTTCTTCTCCTACAGTTTGTACATTAGGAATAGGGGGGACTGCTGTGCTACATAAGAATTTGCTTAAAATAGAATATTTTGTGCTCCACGGCTCTATCACCCGCCAGAAGTGGCCGACGGAGGCCCCTCCCCCGCCGTCTATCCTCCGGAATATCGCCTCGGATTCACTTCTCCGCACGTCCTACCTTCCAGAAAGTGGTTGCTTTTCTGATGAGAAAGTTGTTGCTATTCCTTTCTTCAATCTCCTGTTGAGTTTGTAGGTGTTCAGAATGGTTTGATCCCTACCCAGCTGAATTCCTGAGACCAAACGAAATCCAGGTCTCCTACTCCTCCGCCATCTTGCTCCGCCCCCTAAAACCCATTTTTGAATAAACTTACTCTTCTCCAGATATCTCATCTCAACAATGTAACTTTTATGAATGGTCAGTGGTCATTGTAGGTTGAATTTCTCTAAAATGTGGTGGAAAAACAAAAAATGAAATTTTTTAACAAGTATAAAGAAAAACACGGTCTAACCAAACTTCTCTCAGGTAGTTAATGAAAGTAATAATAGCTAACACTTGTGAAGGTTTATTATGTTCCAATGACTAGGCCAGGACACTTTATACATATTCTCTCATTTAATCCTCACAAAACTTTTTTGGGGGAGTGGGCTCTTTGTACACACAGAGGTTAAGAAAATTGTTGAAGGAGGTAGAATTGAACTCTAATCAAAATTGGTTTCTTCCATCATCAGGACATGGGATGGGTTTTGAGCCTAATAAAGATTTCGTTTCAACAAGATATTTGCATTTTTGTTATTACATAAGAGTACTATGGTCAAGTACGGTAGTTCCTAAAAGCAAGTCTACATCAGAATCACTTTGCAGCACTTAATAAAAACAGATTCCTGAGCCCTACCCCAGACCCACTGAATCAAAATCTGTTGGTGGGGCTCCGCAACTGTTGTTTTTGTTGTTTGGGGGAGGCATGTTTTGTTTTCTTTTTCATGAAGATCAAGTTATTCTAAGTAAAATTCACATTTAGGAATGAATAGTGTGTGGTACAAAGAATGCAGTATTTAGAATCACACAGGGAGAAGGCAAATCCCAGCTTTGCCTCTAATGACCTGGGTGACTGAACTATTCTGAGCGTCAGACTCCAAATAGGTAGGGGTGACCAGGGTGATGGAGGGTGACCAACGCATCCTAGTTTACCCAAGAATTTCCTGGCTTAGCACTAGTGGTCCCATATCCCAGGAAATGCCTCAGCTCCAGAAACATGGGAATGGTAGCTCACCTTAGTATCATAAGAGTACATTTCACAGGGTTAGTAGGATATAAAAGATAACCTTTTCAAAGCATCTAGCACAGTACATTACATAGTATACCCTTATCCCAGATCATCTGAGCTCCAAGCATGTGTATTTAACCACACTGCTGACCTCTATTCCTTGATAGCATAAAGGCTCCTCAAACTCCCCACTCTATCCAAGTCCCAGCAGTCAGAGATGGCCTCTTAGGAAGGGGTGATCAGAAAAGACCTTTTTACAAAGAGTGTACTCAGGCTTATGGAAAGCAACAAGAGATCTTGAGGCACCCAGTAACAGCAGTATTGGGAAGATATTGCCACTCTTAGGCCTAAAGGGGACAGAAGAAAAAAGTCACAGCTGTAATCGTGAGGAAAACTATAGCTTGAGAGTGAACTACCCTGTAAGTACTGTGGTCTTAGGTTAGGAATGAAGCCCATAAGCAAACTGTAGACAAAAAGGAAGTGCTAGAAGAATAATGCCCCTACTTCTCCGCCTCTCTGACCAATGATCTCCTGTCAAAGTCTCTAATTCGCCAAACACAACCAGATGACAGCAGGGAGCTAAGCTGATGCAATTTATAAAGGTCAGCCTCCCAGGGCAGACAGCAGGATGAAGAAGCATAAAGAGTGGATCAGGAAAGTCAAATAGAAAATATCTAGCACACTGAGTAGTACCCTATCTCTGATCAACACTGCCAACCATTTAGTTGCCTAAGCCATGGTTCTGGCACTTATCTTCAATACCTGCTTCTCCCATCATTCCCCATATACTATTCAAGGGAAACTCCTACTAATTTCACTTTCAAAAATCCCTCCTGAATCCACCCTCTTTTCTCCATCTTCACTGCCAGCTTGGCTCAAGATACCCTTGTATCTTGCCTTGATAGCTCTGTGAGCCTCCCAACTAAATCGCCTGCTCTTGCTCTGAACTCCTTCCAATATGTTCTCCAGGGAATGAGAACTGGTAAGAGGTAAGACTGAAGATGTAGGTCTGGAGGTGCCTTGTAAATAAAGGGATTGTTGCAGTATTCCTGGAACAATAATGTACACCCTGTTTTTTAAAGATATTTATTGAGAGACACACAGACAGACACCATATAAGCAGGGGCAGAGGGAGAGAGAGAATCCCATGTAGGCTCCATGCCCAGTGTAGAGCCTGACACAGGGCTCAATCTCACAACCCTGAGATCACGACCTGAGCCAAAATCAAGAGTCAAACACTTAACCGACTGAGCCACCCAGGTGCCCCATCAACACCCTATTTAAGGCAGTAGCAGTAAGGACTGTTGGTTCACAAGCTCCTGAGGAGCTTCCTGGGTGAAATCTGAAACAGGCCGCTGTACACAAAAGGGAGGGAGAGTCCTAAGCAAGAGGCAGCCACTCCACACAGGTAGGTGGCAGGTTTAAAAAGCAAGGGAACGAGCTTATGAGGCATGTCTTAGGTGGCTAAAAGACAAGTAGATCTCAGAAACCCTCCTGCCAAATCTTAAAATGTCTTATAGAGGCCTTACTGGGGTTCAGTTCTGCCTACAGTCCAGATGGTCTCAATACCATATCACTATTACAAGTCTATGTCCTTGGGACACCTTCTGGGAGTGGGGAAGGCCAGCACAACGTACATTCCAAGAACAGAGGAGGGGGCTGAGGAGCCTCCAATTGCTGGAGTCCAGCTCGTAGGTCAACAACCAGTCCTTTTGATGACCTCTCCCAACTGGGAGGGTGAGTCTAGGAAAATTGGAGATATTAAGCAGGTAAAAACCACAGGGCTTGGTTACTGATGACTAAATAGATGCCAGGGTGAGAAATGAGAGAGGTTCCAAGTTTCTGATATGAGCAACTGGATAAAGAAGAGACTTTCACAGAGACACAAAATGGAGAGAAAGTAGAAATTTGAGAAAAATACTTACAAATGAGAAAATCATGAGCTGCATTTTATCTGATTATGTACATTTTTCCTGACCTTAGAGTAAATTGCATGGATTACACAATTTGGTCCAGAATTAGAAGAGAGGGCTTTCAGATAATAGCTAATGTTTAGCCAATAGTTATTAATGAGAATCTGATCCTTCATAACTATGGGAAACTGCACAGAAAACCGCTGATACCCCTGTCAGCTCTCACCACCATCACCCAAAACTCCCTAGCCTGCCCATCCCCAAATTCTTACAGATCCTAACCAAATCTTACTCTGCCCTCTGGGCCTTTCCTTATACAAGCCTTCTATTCTCCCTGGAACAGCACTGTTCTTGGCCTGATTCACTCTACATCCTCTAATATCCAGCCCAGATATTTCCCCACAGGAAGTCTTGCCAGACCCCCCACCAAAAGACTTAGCTTAGCTCTCCCTCTCTTTGTCCAATAGCACTTTATGTTTACCACTACCTATCTTGGCACTGGTCATATTGTTTTGTAATTGACAGTCTACTTATGTGCCTCTCCCATTATGGTCTAAGGCACTTCAGGGAATGACCATGTATTACTGTTCATAACCATATTCTCAGCAACTCAGCCTTGTACCAGACACACAGTAATAGTTCAATCCATGTTTATCAAATGAAAGCCCATTCTTGGCTTGGAATTTTACTCATTTAAGTACCACAGCAAGGAAATATTTCAGATTTCAGAAAGGGCATTTCTCCTCCCCCCCACCCCCCACAAACTGGTGATTTGTAGCAAATGTGCTCACCATCTCTGTGGGCCCAATTTGCTGGAGAGGAGGTGAGGCCTAAATCCTAGAGTGCTAAACCTAGAGCGCTGCAAGATTCAGGATGTAAGGTCATCAGTCTTTTGGTAACCAGTCTCCTTTTCTAGATACTATCTGTGCGTGCACACACACGAGGGGGTGAGGGAGGAGATGAGGAATATTCAATGAGCATTTAGTATATGCCTGACTCAACTGAAGCACTTTCAGTACATTATCTCCTACATTCCTTACAACCACCCTACAAAGTAGATCCTTTGCCATACCTATGGTACGTGAGGAAACTGAAGGCATAGACACTTGACGTGACTTACCCCATATCACAGTAAATAAGAGGCCAAAAAAAAAAAAAAAATTTCAAAATTTAAATCCAATCCTATCTGATTTCAGATTCTGCATTCCTCCATGATGGTGGTTATCAAATCTTTTTCACAAAGAACCAGACAGTACTTCTGCTTTTATGGGTTATCTGGCCTCTGTCACAACCACTCAACTCCACCATTGCAACACAAAAGTGGCCACAGACAATACATAAATGAATGAGCATGGCTGTACCACAATAGACTTTATTTATAAAAATAGGGGGCTGATCAGCTTTGACCCTTGGAGAATGTGCAGATACCTGCTCTATTATGTTTCTCAACCCTGGCTACACAGAAGGATCACCTGAGGAGCTTAAAAAAAAAAAAAAAAAAAAAGTAGATGCATAAATCACACCTCAGAGCAGTTGATCCTGAAAAGGTTTTTGAGACAAATCTCAGTGTGACCTTGGAAGATGCTGGACTTTTGTTTTTATGATGTTTTTAACCTACAGATGGGGAAGTTGAGGTCCAAATAGGTTAAGGAAATTGTTCAAGGCTACAGCTGTCAAGTGAAAGACAATGGGCAATTATATCTTTGGCCTGCCTTCAAATTCTTGTCCGTTTCTATGTTCTGTCCCCACAGCACCTGGCAGCCTGTCAGCTGTGAAAGCTTTGTGTTCTCATGTTGGTTAGAGTGATCACTAGTGTGCCTTTAACCAGTTGAAAGGCTTGATTCCACATTATGTCTCCTTTTGTTTGTGGAGGGGAGAATTTAAGTGGAAGAAAATACTGCTAGTAAGAGGATTTCAAGGGGCTCCTGGCTGGCTCAGTCAGTAGACTGTGGGACTCTTAATCTCGGGGTTGTGAGTCTGAGCCCTACACTGGTGGGGAGGGGGGGGTAGAGATTACTTAAAAATCAAATCTAAAACAAAAAAATAATAATCTGTTTTATAGGACATCTCAAATATCTCATTTATTATTCTAAGTCAATCTTTTTATACCCAGTTAACATTTACTTTTAAAATACTGGGAATGCAGAATTTCAAGCTCTGAATTGCACTCTGAAAACTTGAAACAAGAGTACCAGCTTTTGCCAGAATTAAATATATCATTACCTCTCAAACAGAAAAGCATTTATTTTTTCACACAAAACCAGTGGCAGAGGATGATAAAGATGATTCTGTTTGATGTGAGATTATATTCAAGACCTCTGGGTCAGTAAATCTACCGAATGCCAGAAGTCATGGAAGATTAGTATAAATTGTGAGAGATGCAAAACTGCTATTAAAATAAAATACTTTAGGGTCCTGTTTAAGAGTTGGAATGTGCTCATCAGATTTAAATTCAGAGAGAGGAGAACCTGACACATATTTTAAAATCTACAATAGTTGCATATATAGGTCTAGGGGGACAAGATTTAGCTCAAAAAAACCTTGTAAATTCTTACTAGTATTCTTCTACACCTCAAATTCTACCTGAAATTAAATATAAACAGCTCAAAATTGTTCCTGTATAATCTCAGTTTATGTAAGAAAATAAAAGTATCGGGACTAACATGGTTTAAAAAAAAAAATCAGCACGATGCAAAATTTAACCAAGAATGTTAATATAAGTATGTTTTCTTGTTTCTATAGTGATTTTTAACCACGTATTATCTTTACGGAGCTGATTATTAAATACAGATGGTTTGCAGTAATTTGCAAACTATAAAAACTCAGTATTTGTTAGATGGGTCATTTTGATGTACTGAATGATTATCACACAAGAGCTAAACAATGTTTACTTTAAGGGAGAAAACCAATCTGAAAATAGGACCTCACTAATTCACAAAATAAAAAGACGACCTCGGATTATTCCCCAAAGCTGTAAGGAACAATCACAAGGCATTCTACCAGCTGAAATCTTCCTCAGCACTTCTGAGCAAGCTTTCAATCAGATAATTGGAGAGAGCAGGGGAATTGGCACAACGGCAGAATCAATCACACCCTATGGTGAGTCAGAAGCTCCTATAATTGGCCAATCTGTCTGAAGTTGGGAGACTCAAGCATGAAACTACCAAAAATCCAGGCTACTTCAAGGTTTCCTTCACTTACCTAGATTTACAATTTTCACCTCCCCACTTTGTAAGCACAAGTGAATATATTAGTTAATGAATGGGTTACTGAGAAGGTATACGAAATGTATAGATTTTTACTTGCTAAATTCCATTTTAAATGTGCAAGGCAAGTTGACTTTTTAAAGGAACCCTGGGAAAACCTTTATGAAGAAAAGGTCTCTCAAAAAAAGCACCACACATTCCCTGACACAGGGATTAACCCTTCTGGGTCACTGGACCACTACTTTGAGAATATATGGAAAGTTTTGGAACTTCTTGAAACAAAACAGGACACATGGACACAACTTTGCGGGCAATTTCAGAAGCTCAAAGACCCTACCCCAAAGTCTCACAATTTTAGAATTTCTGCTCTAATCACTTCAGAGATGTATTAAAGCTTGAGGCAGTAAGCGTAAATCAAAAATAACATCCCATTTTATCTGCTATCAGGTTGAAAATACCTTTGATTCTGTTGCTTTGGCTATACCAACTGACTGATTTCCATTCATTTATTCAACAAATACTACTTGGCACCTACTGTGTACCAGGGCCTGTTTTAGATGCTGGGAATCAGTGAACAAAACAGACCAGCTCTCATGAAGTTTATATACTGAAATGGGATTCAAGCTGTGTACAGTGTATGTACCAAGGCTGGGGGTGGGGGGAAACTTAAGAGACAATACCAGAATTACTTTTAAGCTGTGATTCTCAACCTTGACTGTTTATTACCATCATCAGGGGCACTTTAAAAACATCTCAATGACTCAGCCACACTGCTGGCATGGCACCTCCCTTCTCAATCTTTCTGTACAGTTTTCAAATATATTGTGTATACTGTTGCACTTTATATGTTGGGAGAGGTTGTTTGGACACCATGGAGAGGGAAGGGTTTGAGGTGCACACAGGACTAGATAGATCGCAGAGGTGGGCCAGCACATAAAGGGTGAGGAAATGATCAATGAATAGGACAATTCAGTAAAAAAGGATCTCAGGGCCAGAGGTGACCATGAGAACCTAGGGCCCCTAAGGAAGAACAGGAAGACTCCCAGAAGCCACTGATTTCTCAGGGTGGATCTTAAAGGTTAGGGAGATTCCAACAGGCATCTGGGTCACACTTACTTTGGAATATAGCTGTGCTAATTATAAGAGGAGGGATTACAAGGCACCTGGGTGGCTCAGTCGGTTAAGCGTCTGCCTTCGGCTCAGGTCATGGTCCCAGGGTCCTGGGATCGAGTCCCGCATCGGGCTCCCTGCTCCTTGGGAGCCTGCTTCTCTGTCTCTCATGAATAAATAAATAAAATCTTTAAAAAAAAAAAAAAAGAGGAGGGATTACAGAACACTGATACTTTTCCCCTGCTTGGAGTACAGCGGAAGCTAAAGAAGTAAGGGGCTGCACATTTGAGGCAATCCCCCTAGAAATTTAATTCATTTGAAGGGGCAAGTTATGCGACATTGGTGTTCTTTTCCTGCTTTCTTTCCCTCTCTCCCTTCCTTTTTGTCTTCCTTTCAATCAGCTTTATTAATTGAACTTAAGGAGATAATACTTCCCTTATCCAACCTAGTGTAATCAACAATAATTCTTGTAACAAGGCAAGAATGTTACAATTCTAGAAGCGAAAGCAGACTGAGCTCTACAGTAGCTTTTTGGCTCTGAATAGAATCTATGCTGGGACTTGACCTTTTCACCAGGTTAAAAGCAGGATTCAAAAAGGAAACTCATGAACCTTCCTGAATGGAAGTTAATTAGTTTTCTATGCTTTCTGTAGTTCTAAATTTGAAGAATTACAGGCTTCGAAACACAATCCAAATGATTTAAAGACTTAAGGAAAGGGTGGGATTTTGTGAGCCTTGGTTGCTGTTGCAAGCCTCTTACAAGTTTTTTTTTTTTTAATCTACGAAGAAAATAATCCAACAAGAACTTTTAATATACACTATTAAGTGCTAGCCAACATTTCATCACCAAGTACTTGTAAAATTTCACAATTTGAGTTATATTCTCTACCAGGGTTTCTTAACCTCAGTAATACTGACATTTTACACCAGAAAATTCTTCACTTGTAGGGGTGCTGTCCTATGCGTTGTAGGAAGTTAAACAGCAACCTGATCTCTACCCACTAAATATTAGTAGCATCCCTCCTACCAGTTAAGACAACCACAAATGTCTCCAGATATTTCCAATTGTCCTGGAGTGGGGGGGCAAAACTGCCCCGGTGGAGAACCACAGGTGTCCACTATTCCATAAAAAATTCGAAACAGCTTACAAAAACAATATATAAAAATAACTCAAGCATCACTAAGGAAATCAATATGAACAGAAATCCAAAACCAGTGGAAGATAAAAGGAATAGAAGTATGAAGGTAATAAGGACTCAAAAGTCTGATGTGTATATACATACACATACATATATACATCCATATGCATTAAAAGTACTTGTTACAGGGACTTTACATTAGGCAAGTATAAGTAACCAGTCTCTGTAATGCTGTCTTCAGGTCTTATTTTGGAACAGGCTATTTCCAGGAAAGGTAGGCAGGCAGGGGAGATGGACGTAAAGTTGGGGAGAGCAAGAACAAGCTGAAACCTACAAACATGAGCTGCCGCCCGGGAGCTCGGGCAGGAACCCATGAACATGGGACTGGAACCGTGTCGGTTCTCATCGCCTCCTACCTTGAAAGAGTGGGTGTTCTTCAGGAAAAGCTGGTGCCCTTTGTCATGACGCTTAACACTCACCTGATCTAAGAGTGAAAGGAGCTGAGGCAAGATGGAGAGGAAGACAGAACAGTCGGCAGCCAGCCCACTGCCGCTATATAAAGGACGTGAATCAGCAGGTGAGTGAAAAGGCCTGTGAACTACAAAGGCACCCACCTCAACCACTCACAGGTCAACAACCTCAATCCCTGCTGCCTTTCTTCCACCCACCAAACTCATGCAAAATGTCTCTGATGGCCCAAACTAGGCAAAAATATACCGGGGAAGGAACTCTGTGAAAAGTAGTTCAGCTTAGCCGTGTTGACACATATTCTCACCTGATGAAATTCTGGTATAGAATATAAATTTATCTATTGATTTTGAATAAAACACAGCCAAAATTGAGAAGACCTCCATGGGAAAAAAAATTAAATAACACAGGTCTCTTAGGCTGCTTTATCAGTAGTTCTTCAAATATTCAATCATTTTTTTTTTATTTGAGAGAGAGAGAAAGCAGGAGGGAAAGGCAGAGGGAGAAGGAGAGAGAAACTCTAAGCAAATTCTGCGCTGAGCCCGGAACCCGACACGGGGCTCAATCTCTGGACGCTGAGATCACAACCTGAGCCGAAACCAAGAGTCTGACGCTTAACCGATGGCACCACCCAGGCACCCCAAAAATTCAATCATTCCTAAAATCAGATTGATCACGGACATCAAACATGTCTAAACAATTATGCTGATGTTTTCAGTTACTATTACAAAATGTAAGTATTTTCACAAAAACATAATGGAAATAGTTTGTATATACGTAATGCTATTTTTTAAATTTTGAGAACCACAGCTTCTATTTGAATTGGTAGAATATTTTATAGGTGGAATGGTAGAATATATATATAGGTGTAATTATGACTTATGTATACATTACTACCAATTCCAAGCATATTCCTGCTCTGTATCTTTTGTTTTATTTTAGTAGAACATTGTTTTTCCCATTATGCTGGGCTCGACCAAAAATTTTATTATCACATTCGTATTTTACCACAAAACAAATTGCATTTGTATTTTAAATTTATTTAAATATAAATAATACATTGACATGCAAGTGTAAATTACAAAATAAAATGTTATTTCTTCAGTTTTGAACCTTTTTAAAATTTTTATTTTTTTTAAGTAAACTCTACTCCCAACATGGGGCTTGAACTCAAGACCCTGAGATCACAAGTCACATGCTCTACCAACTGAGCTAGCCAGGCACCCCTTCAGTTTTGAACTTTAATTTTTTTTAAGATTTTATTTATTTGAGAGAGAGAATGAGAGAGAGAGAGCACGCACAAGCCATGGGGGGGGGAGGGCGGGAGGTAGAGGGAGAAGCAGACACCCTGCCAAGCAGGGAGCCGGATACGGGGCTCGATCCCAGTACCCTGAGATCATGACCTGAGCCAGAGGCAGACACTCAACTGACTGAGCCACCCAGGCGCCCCTCAGTTTTGAACTTTTAAAGTAGCATTCACAAAAATGTCAGATATTTCATCTTTGACACAATGATCTTCCCAAAGCCTTGCCTTGATTCCATAAATTTGGTTTCTTAAAAATGGTACTATTACTGAAATAAACTCATTTTTAATCTGAAATATCTGATGATACTGATATGAAATTCAAATCTTTGAACTATCTGCAAAGATCCTCTTCTGCCCGTGGAGCTACCCTTTTATTTTATCTGTATGCATATTTTGAAGTTTAAAAAATTAATTTAGAACAGTGATCTCATTCTGAAAGACAAGTCACGTTTCAATGAGTAACCTGTAAACACACCTTTTGCAGCTGCATGTGTTAGCAGGAAATCATCACCCTCTGAACAGTCTTCTTAAATGACAACTAACATTTGAAGTGGTTGCTGATACTTCAGCAGATTTGTGATTTCTGGTTTTCACATGATCAATCATACCACTATGAACCCAATGAGGGAATGGGAAATACTGATGAATATTTTGTTTTTATCATCAGTTTTCATGAGAGATAAAAATTGAGCACTTAAATATTTAAGCATTTAAATATTCATTAAATATGCACTTTCACTTTTTTGGAGCTCATAGCTACAGAAAAGGAATGTTGCAAAAAATTTCACATAAAAACAGTAAAATAATTGCCAAATTGTATCTTATAAAACTGAAAAGCCACATGGGGTGCCTGCATGGCACAGTTAATCGTCCAACTCTTGATTTCAGCTCAGGTCATGACCTTAGGGTCATGAAATCAAGCCCCACGTAGGTAGGGCTCCAAGACGGGTGTGGAGCCTGCTTAGAGTTCTTTCTTTCCTTCTCTCTCTTCCCTTCCCCACTTTTGAAAAAAAAAAAAAAAAAAACTGAGAAGCCACAGTAGGAAACACATTTGGATTACTCTACGCAGACTACGGCATGGCTGCCTAGCCCCAGTTTCCCACCTCTATTTCTTGGACACAACCTCTAATTTCCCATGTTTCCCACTGACCCAAACAAGTGAGGATTCAGTAGCTTCATGAATTTTGCAGTTCTTGGCACAGACAAGATGACAACTGAGTCAATTACTTCTCCCATTCCCATTGGAGACTAGAAAGTAGTCATCCCCAGCACCATGTGTTACACGCTTCCTTTTATCTTGCAAACATTTTGCATGCTATCTTTAGAAAGAAAGGGCAGAGAATGAGAAATGGGCTAGCACTGTTCACTACACAAGCATCTCACACACCACTAGATGAGACCAAGTCAGAAAACAGAAATATAAATTGCAGATCTGCCAAAGATACCCTGACATATGTTAATGGAACTATTAATATTAATACTCCATTTAAAGTTAAATATTCAGGAAAAATATAAAGTCAGACTGGACTCCAGGAGTTCAGGAGTAAACAGGGACTCTCCCAGGCAAACTGGGACTTAAAAGTGTTCTACATTTAGTAACGATGACTCACTTTCAGCCTTAAGTCTGATTCAAAGCACCTCCCTCTCCTGAATTAGGCTCTGGGGGCTTCCATGGAGAAGAGGGGGTGAGCAGCAAATATTTGGCCTCCTCTTTCCCTCTTCCCTCAACTTGACCACTCTTGCTAGCCAGAGGTGGCCAGCCTTAAAATGACCTCAAATAATTTGCACCCCCCGGGTATTCACCCTGTTCTTGTAGTCCCCTCCCACAATGAATAGGGCTGACCTGCATAACAGCAAGTTTCAGAAGTGACAGAGTGCTATTTCTGAGTTAGTCATAGAAGACACTGTGGCAATCCTCCCTGTTCTATTAGATAATGTTCTATTAGAAAACCAGCTGCCATGTTGTGAAGATCCTTGAGGAACCTAATGAAGAGGTTCACATAGAAAGGAAACAAGCCCTCCTTCTAAAAGCCAACAAAACTCTGAAGCTTCCTACCAACAGCCAAGGGAGTATGCCATCTTAGAAGTGAATCCGCCAGCCTCAGTTAAGCCTTCTGATGGCTGCATCCCCAGCCAACATCTGGAATGCAACTCCATGGAAGATCTTCAGCTAGAACTACCTACCTAAGCCACTTCTGAATTGCTGACCCAAAAAATTGTGAAAAAATTAATTTTTATTATATCTAAGACATGACGTTTGAGGATTATTTGTTACATAGCAATCAATAACAGACTCCTCCAGGGTTAGGAAGGAATAGGGGAATTAGAGGAGGAAGGACAAGTGTAATATTGGCTGACATATTTATAAATCTAGGCTCTAGGACTCCATTTCATAATATGTGGGCACATGCTGCCTTCTTTGTGGGGTTCATTAGTCATTCTTCAGAGCACCAGCCATGGACCTTCATAATGAATTCTTGCATTCTCTGGATGACTTCTTGCAACACCTCTAAGCTCCTGGGAGGGCAGTACACCCATAGCTTCTCCCTGTTTCTGTCCTTTCCCTCCATTAAACAACTTTCTTGGGCATGGTCCCATCCAGACCTCAAGATGACTCAAGCTGACTACCTTTTGAGCTGTCTACTTGGCCCAAAGGAAAATCACTCATTTTGACATACCAAAAGATAAAACCACAGTCTGACCACCTGCTGATCTCTCCTTCTCCTTGCACTGCCATTTGGAGCTACTACTGAACTCCAGAAGATAATGTCCAATTCCTCCAAGAGCTGTTGCACTGTATCCCATCTGAGTGGGAACATGATTTGGACATACAAATTTCTGCAGTTCAGGAAGTTTCCATCCAGAGAATGTAGTGGCAGTCTCCTTTTACAGGCATACTGAATCTGTACAAGTAATTTCTTAAGAAACCCTCTTCCAACTCAACTTTAGAGGGAAATTTTTAAAGTCATTCTAGTTGCTATTCCTAAAAATTCCCTCAACAATTCCATTTAAAAGTTTTATATTTCCCTTATATAGGAACAATGGAGAAGAGATCACTGGACCTATTTCACTAGCTTTTAGTATGTCCTACATGAATGTGTCTAGCACTATTTTTCTAAGCTTTAGGATTTTAGCCAAAATTCCTAGAAAACTGAAAATGCACAATTATCCTGTTACATTCTAGCTAAAATGTCTTTTTTTTTCCCCACTGCCAGGGATATGCTGGTAGGTGTACAATATCTATTTTTGAGTAAATAGATGGAAATACAAAGATCTCATTATCAGAGAGGTAAGAATTACATATATATATATATGTATTTTAAAGTAGGCTCCACACCCAGCATGGAGCCCAATGCAGGGCTTGAACTCACAACCCTGAGATCAAGACCTGAGCTGAGATCAAGAGTCAGACGCTTAACCAACTGGGCCACCCAGCCATTCCCTATCTATATTAAAATAAAGTTTCATATAAGGCATTCTGTAGCAGTTACTTTGTAACATAAAAGCTAACTTCTTTAACACTCATTTAATTCAGTAATGACTTTATAAAACTTTTTAAAAATACTGTTCCTTGCTAAAAGGAGAGGACATAACAAAACTATTGTTTCTAAAAATAACCTAATTCGTATTCTTTGCCAGACTCTGGAGGAGAATGCCCCGAGTTAAGTAGATCAAACATTATAAATGAGGGATAATCTGAAATAAGGAAAAAGATGGAAACCACAATTGTCAAATGAAAAAGTACAATGAAGAAAATGAATACATGACCCCCCCACCCTCCGCCGCCCGGAGAAACCAGATGATGAATTGCTTTGGAACATAGACTCTGGGGTTGAAATGTACCATCTCTATGAATATGTGAAAATTACTTAAATTCTCTCAGCATCAGTCATCTCATTTGTCAAAATAGAGATGATAACTGAACTTCACTCATGGAGAGAGAATTAGGAGAATTAAACAAGATACCGTATATAGAATACTTAGTATCTAGTCAATATGTAATAAATGTGAGCTGAAGAATGACCAAAAGTATGAGCAACTTGAACAAGTTCTTCCAGATCATGAAGGAAAGGGATAAAACGATAAAAATTCTATGATAAATACGTGATCAATGTAGAAGACATATTCCAAAAATGCAACCTACTGTTGAAAGAAAGAATAAAACAGAGAGAACAAAGCTAATAAGCAAAGATATAATAGAAAGCTTTCCATCTATAGACAAAGACCTTTTTCCTGACAATGGAGAGTCCTCAAAATGTATTAAGGAAAATAAATAAAATTAATTCCATACCTACACTTATCTCAGTGTATTATTTTTTTTCTTAGTGGAATTTCTAGACTTCACTCCCAAAGAAAGAATCTCAGGAATATCCACTAAAGTAACAAAAGAAGAAGAAAAGCCTACGAAAGACTGATTTAGGTTGACCCCAGGCTCCTCTGCAACACCAAAGTCCTGAAGAATATGGAAGCAAAATCTGAGACAGTTTTACTCAGAAAAAGTGTTGTTCATGTGTGAATACATCTGTAAGCAAGCTATCACTCGGGAATTATGCCAACTTGGTACTTTTCATGAATAAAATATTGGAAGTTCTTCCCAAATAAAAGTACTTGCAAATGTATGTGAGAAAAAAAAAAAGAGAGAGAGAGAAAATATCAAGAAACAAACAATTAAAATTCAAGGCAATTTTGGAAAAATTTGAAAGAACAGGCTGCTGTATAAATATACACTCTAAATAACCGTAAATATACACTTAAAATAATTGCTTTTAGTGTAATTACAAAATTAATTTTGTATTTAATTTAAAATGACAAAATGATATTGTGAAAACCAAACAAAAATAAAAGTTAAAATGCAAAAATCAATTCTACAACCCCAGGTTGTATTTTAAAACACTTAGAAAGAAAGAAGAGGAAAACAAATGCAAGAAATTCCAATTCTCGGGGTGCCTGGGTGGCTCAGTTAGTTGAGGGACCTACTCTTGGTTTCAGCTTCGGTGGTGATCTCAGAGTGGTGGGATCAGCCCTGTGTTGGACTCTGTTCTTGGCATGGAGTCTGCTTGTCCCTCTCCCTCTGCTTCTGCTCCTCCCCACACATGCATTCTCTCTCTCTCAGATAAATAAATAAAATCTTTATTAAAAAAAAGAAATTCCAATTCTCACAAAGGAAATGAAAATTAAAGGAGTTATGTCAGACAAAAGAGTAACAATATTCTTAATAGTGAAAGAGTAGGGTTCTACCCATTAATATCAAGTAGAAGGCAAAAATACTATCACCATTACCACTTAACATGAACATTACTTTGCAAGTTCTAGCCAATCTATTAAAACAGAAATAAAAAGTATCAGTGGACAGGAAGAAAACTGTATCATTATTGCAAATTATGTGGTTATACAGCCAGAAGTTTTTTTAAAAAAATTGAAAAGCTACCATAAATAAGAAAAGTTTTCAATTGGACATTAAATTAAAAGCTCAAAAATTAATAGTGCTCCTGTGTATAGAAATAGACAAGTTATAAATAATAGGGGGAAATACCCAATTCATAGAATTAATTAAAAAATAAAGCACCTAAGAATGATCTTAACAAGTATGGTTATCTACATGAGAAAATATAAACTTTAAGGAGTAAATTTTTGAAAATCTGCATAAATGAAGTCATCCCATGATTCTGGACAAGAATATCAATATCATAAATCAATTCCTCCCAAATAGACATTATGTATTTGATATAAACGCAATCAAAATATCTACATAATTTATTTAGAGAAATTTAAAAATAATTCTGAAGATAAACTGGAAAGATAATTTGACAGAAATTGCTAATATTTTTAATTTTATATATTTGCAGATATCAAAGCATATCATAAAGATTAACAGGGCAGTATAGAAATGGCATAAGAATCAACACTTTTATGGGATAGAATATATGGCAAAAAAATACACAGTAATATATATGTCACTTTACTATATGATAAAAGAAGTATCATAAGTTAACATAATGAAAAAAAATTTTCAAATAGTAATGAGACTCTTCAGTTATTGGAATGGAATTGAGAGAACAGGAATAAATTAAAAACTCCACCTCACAATACGTGCAAATATAACTTCCAGAGGAATTTAAGTGTGAAATACTTTTAAATCATATATTTTTAGAAAAACTGGTTAATATTTATCTTATATTTGGAACTTTCAATGCTTAGGTGCAATGCAAGAAACTGCAAAGTGGTAAAACAGGAACTTTAAAAATGGATAAACTTAAAACATCTGAATGTAAAAAAGAAAGACCAACCAAAATCCAAAGGCAAAACTGAAAACTTTGCCTTGCATATGGCAAAGGGTTAATAATTCCATTTATATTGAAGTGGGGGAGCGAGGTTCTTGGCAAAGAATGAATCTTGCAGACAAAGGAGATTGAGTAAATCAATAGTTTTATGAAGCAAGGATACAGGAAAATGCTCTCGGGAGTGAGAGGGGTCCTAACAGGGTTGCCGACATGGGCCTCCACTGACAGTCTTTTGTTTAGAACTGACCAGGTAACTTGTGGCCTTATTCTTGTGATGTCTTGGTTTGAGTAAGGACTAGTGATAACATCTTTAATGGCTTACTTTTTCTTTGGGGTCTGGTTGTTCTTTGTTGGTCACAATGTGACTGCCATAAAAAGATCCCACATCTGATGCCCAGGGCAGGGTGGTCTGGTTTTGTTACGCCTCAGCATTTCTGGAATTTCTGTGAGCCTGATCACATAGCCACCTACCTATCTCTCCCTAACTAGCCCCACCTGTCCCTTACTCAGTGAGACCCTTTAGATGTATATCGGTGGTCATATACTTGGGGGATGACTGCCAGCATGTATCTTGGGGGGGTGGGATAGAGATAAAGGAAATGTCCAAAGGAATTTTTACATGTTAAAGTAGACTTACAGGATCCTGGAGGTCAGGCTAAGATTGCCTTTGCCCTTAGCAAAGTGTCAACATCCAGGTAGTTGAGTTCCTAGGGGAATGTCACTCTGCCTGTTTCAAGGACATGTCAATGGGCAGTAAGTAGTAAGGAAATTTAATAATTTCTCTTCTGCCTTTGTTTCCCACATCAATAACATCCACATGATATAGTATTAAACAACTGGTATGTTTATGAATAAATTTTCCCTAAAAAATTTTCTCATAGGAAATTATTGTTATAATTTCATTTGCAGAATGCTAATTTACATAAATAGTGTGATATCAACTGTTTGGAAAATGTACAGATATGAAAACTGCATGTATGTATATCAAATATCCCTAGATAATGGGATCATAAGTAAATTTTAATTTTTGAGTATTTCTCTGTATGTCAAATTTTTTACTTGTTTTCATAAGCCATACACATTAAAGGTGAATATACATTCTTAAGTTTATACATATCTATTAAAAATACTCAAAAACCCAATCAATAAATGGACAAAGAAAATGAATAGACAATTCATAAATGAAAGTATATAGTTAGTTATCTATCAAATGTATGGAAAATTTTCCACTTTACCCCAGTGGTTGAAAAAAACAAAATGAAGCAAAGACTCAGGATTTTTCTACCATCAAATCAGTAGTGATTAAAAAATAATGATTATGGATGCTGGTAAGCACGTGATGAAACATGTCCCCTCATATGGTGGTAGGGAGGAATATGAATTAGTACAACTTTTCCTAACAGGTACCAAGAAACCTAAAACTGTTCATGCCCTTAAGCTATGCAACTCCATTTCTAGTCATCTCTCTTGCGGTAGACAGAATGACTTCCCAAAGATGGCTATACCCTAATCCCTTTAATTTGTGAATATACTGCCTTCTGGGGCAAAAGGGTTTGCAAATATAATTAAGGTTATGAACCATAAAATAAGGGGATTATCCCAGATTATCCAAATGGACCCAATTTAATCATATAAACCCTTACAGAGAACTTATTATTTTTACCTGAAGCTTCTTCATAGAATTGCAAACATTTTCATTTCCTTATTCTAATATCCTTGTGCTATAATGAAATGCCAATTTTTGTTATGTATTTCCCATGCAGTTTCTTTCAATTAAATTTTTATCTAAATTTTTTTATATTTTCAATCCCTCAAAAATGTTTGTAAACTTTTGTCAACATTACTGATAGTAAGCAATTTTTCATACCAAATAACTGAATAGCGTAAATTCAAAATAATCACTCTCTACCAAAGATACAATTTGTTCCTAAATAAGGATCTATGCTCTAATGTAATCTGTACCATGCCTAAAATTAAATTTAATTGCTTTGATGGCATCACTCCCATTTTATATTTAGATAGTTTTAAGGGAAAATCAGATATGTACTTCATGAAGATATTCCATTTGGGAACAGATCCATAAATATTGTTTGGAAGACCTTCTTCTGCGCTATGGTTTTTCTAGCTGGACTTAGAATCACATTGACATGAAACAGATCAATAGGAAAAATCAAATTTAATAGGTGTGTGTACAGGGAGTCCACACAGGCATGGGATTCCAAGAACAATGAGGCAACATGAAGCTTCTAGCAGCTAAGGAGAGGGGGAGGGGTCTGAGGATACAAAGGCCAGGAAAGCCATTAGCAGGAAGGTGAAAGGAGATGTTTGGAAAAACAAGGTTACTACATAGATAAGTTTCTTAGGTAAAGCGGAGTCTCTGTTAATAGCTCTCTTCCTGTACATGCTCTCCTTTCCATTGTAAATTTGTTGTCAGGGAGGCAGAGAGCTTTTCCTGAATCTGCTGGGTTTTGATTACTTTTAACTCGAAATTATCTTTATGCCAGAGTGACCCATCTTGGGGCAGCCTGCCCCAGGCCCCTACAATATAATATTTAGTTTTTTAAATTTTTCCAAAGAATGTTATCACTATCAATACAGTTAAGGCCATCTTTCCAAAGAATAAGATTAAAATAAATGTCTCATGTGGCACAAAAAAATGCTTCAAGATTTTGACCAAAATTCTGGTTTGCACACCCTTGCCTTTGCCAGATTTTTAGAACCATTCACACAGGCCTGCCCTCAACAGTATTAGTTTATTTAAATAATGCTGATACATATTTTTTATAAATTTATGTCTCATTAAATATTCTTATAAAAATAAAACTTTTAATTTTAGCAGTCAGTCCCTATCTATCTTGTTTCCAATGTAAAAAATCAGTATCCTGTTTTACACATTTTATATCTAGCACATATAAATACAAATTTAAGAAATATGGATTTTTGCATATTGAAAAAATGTTCCTCGCTGCCATTTGCAAATTTTGCAAAAACCATACTATTTTATAGCACCTTGGGATGTAAGGAAAAACCAGAGAATTAATGCTTGCCACCAGTAAAAAATGACACTTCTTGGGCGCCTGGGTGGCTCAGTCGTTAAGCGTCTGCCTTCGGCTCAGGTCATGATCCCAGGGTCCTGGGATCAAGTCCCACATAGGGCTCCCTGCTTGGCGGGAAGCCTGCTTCTCCCTCCCCCACTCCCCCTGCTTGTGTTCCCTCTCTCGCTGTGTCTCTCTCTGTCAAATAAATAAATAAAATCTTTAAAAAAAAAATGACACTTCTTCATGAAAGAATTATTGCAATTATATAATTTGAGAAAAAGGATCTGATTAATTAATTTGCCTTTTTTCTCACCTTAGCATATTTACAGCTCAAATCCTCCCTACATTATGAGGCAGGGTTTGTCTCCAGTGTTGCTGGTGACATAACAAGAAACTTTCTTGGCAATGAAACCGTTACCTTCTGTTGTAAGAACAAGACATATGAAGAAACGTTTCCCTGAAGCCTGAACACACTGTTGGTGATAGGCATGCATACAGCTTGGGTGCCCATGTCTAAGGACTAAGTCACTGCGAAAGTGAGGAAATAATGATATTAAAAATTTTTTAGATTTTATATGAGGATCTTATTACCTAAATTATAGGAGCCTTTTTTTTACTGATAAAAGGATTATCATTTCACAATGTATTATTACAACGAATAAAATCTGGTAATGAAACAGCTGTCAAACTTAATTGGTGATCATTCTCCTGGCCCCAGTGGTGAAATACAGGAAACCCCAGTGGTGAAGCTGACCACATCCCTGAGCAAACCATAACTATTTATTTACTCTGGGGAACTTTTTGATAACAGAGAAAACTAATAGCTATTTAAACTGTTTTAAGAATGCTTTAGGGAGGGGCGCCTAGGTGGCTCAGTTGGTTGAGAGTCTGACTCTTGATTTTGGCTCAGGTGATGATCTCACGGTAGGGGAGGGTGGGTTGAGCCCCACATCCGGGCTCCATGCTCTGCTCAGTGCTCTGTTCAGCTCTGGAGTTGGCTTGAGATACTCTCTCCTTCTCCCTCAGCCCCTCCCCCTGCTTGCACTCTCTCTCAATTAATAAATAAAATCTTCAAGAAAAAAGAATGCTTTATGGAATTTTTATTATTATAAAAATATAAAACAATTCTTTGAAAAATAAAACTTTCTCTTATGACTCAATTAAATTCAAATAGATTAAACGCTGAATAGAACATTAGAAATCACCTAGTTAAAATCCTCTTCATTTTTCATATTAGAAAAAGGAAACTGAGTTGCCCAACACCTCAGATTTCAAAAGCAACAAAACAGGACTATTGTCTTGGTCACCTGACTTCTAGGCTCATTATCAATGTTTGCTGATCACTGATATATTAGGCTGGCAAAAGCAAGTGGAACATTTAGGAAAATGCAGGGATTTTGATCAAATTGTAAGAATTAGTACTTGAAGCAAACAAGTTTTCTACAGCCTGAATGTCCTATTTTCTCACTTTCTCTTAGTCTGAATGTGTTCTTAATTTAATCTGAGGAAACAGTATACCACAGGGATGGATTTAGTAGAATTTTTAATGAATGACAGTAGACTCCAATAAAACGAAATAAAGTAAAATCCCATAATAACTTCAAACGTTGAAAAGTACTTGGATAAAAGAGGAAATTTAGAGCAGAATTTTTTTATAGAATTTCAATTAAGTTTGACAGCTGTTTCATTACCAGATTTTATTCGTTGTAATAATACATTGTGAAATGATAATCCTTTTATCAGTAAAAAAAAAGGCTCCTATAATTTAGGTAATAAGATCTTCATATAAAATCTAAAAAATTTTTAATATCATTATTTCCTCACTTTCGCAGTGACTTTCATGGAGAATGTTAGGAAAAATACATAACTAAAATGTGGAAAGAATAAGACAATTTAAATGTGATGAATAACCAAATTACATAATAACTGGTGGGAGAAGCCTAACTTCTCTGTACTCATTCTAATTTGAGCTCATTTATTGAATCACAAAGGGTTTCCAAGGTAAAAGGCAATTAGTCTGAATAGTTATAAAAATAAGATTTAACCTCAGGTTCAAGTGAATGCTTAAAGAAACAATACTGGCAGCACAGACTTATGATTGGATGGAAACTACTAGAATAAATGCACAAACTTTAACATTTGAAACAACTAATCATTGTACTGGAATCACAGCAGTTTGACTATAGTAAGACTTGAAGAGCATTATCATAGACCAGAATGGTAAATAAAGATAATTTATCAAAGAGAAAACATCAAACAGTGTCAAAACTAGGGAAAAGAAACAATCATGAAATTAAAATAGCATGAATTTTAATCAATTCAGATACAGTAACACAATTCTCAAGTGTACCACAATCAGATCCCTACTTTATAGTATTATCTGAATTACCAACCAAAAATGAGAAAAGAAATGGATCACAGTATTTCTGGAGATAGCTTTTAAGACCCAGTTAGCAATGTTGAGATTCATTTTTGAACAGTAAAAACACATTATATTAAGACCATTCTTCCAATAATTTGTTAAAACTGCTTCTTATTCAAGTCATGAATTCTAGGTCTTACGCAACTTTACACACTTTCCGTTTGCTCAGGGATGTGGTCAGCTTCACCACTGGGGTTTCCTGTATTTCACCACTGGGGCCAGGAGAATGATCACCATGACTATGAAAAGCCCTACTTCTGACATTATGCAATGAATAATAAAGTAATAAAAATATGTCTCCACATTTAGTTCAGATTTTCATATTTCAGCTAATGAGTTAAAATTTCAAACTATGGCATAGTGATATTAATCCAGTCAACAATTCTTGCTCAGTGTCACCATCTTTGTTTGGAAGTGCTTATGCAATTATTTTTTTTTAAATGCTATGTACTGTCATTTTGTTAAAAAAAAAGTGGAAATAAAAAATAGAAGTACTGATGAGAAGCCTAGAGCTCATTATTTAAAATGATAAAAGAAAATCATCATGCCTGCTAAAAGCAATGATTCTCCAGTTTTAGACACTCATTGTATTAATTTAAAAAAAGGAATAAAGAACATGAAAAATGCAATACTGTATACAAAAATTAACACAGAATCAATCATAGACATAAATTTTAAAATGTGAAACTATAAAACTTCTAGAAAAAGAGAGGAGAAAATCTACATGTCCTTGGGTTGGATGATGACTTTCTATATGCAATATATAAAGCATGATTCATGTAAGTTGGACTTAATTACAATTTAAAAAAAAACTTCTGTATGAAAGATGACGTTGAAAGAATGAAAAGACTGGTCAGCCTGATAGAAAGCACTAGAAAAACACATATCTGATAACGGACTTTTAACAAAAATATACAAAGAACTCTTAAAACTCTACAATAAGAAAACAAATTTAAGAAAAAAAAATCAATTTTAAAAAGATCTGAACAGACACCTCACCAAAGAAGATATACAGATGTCAAGTAGGCATACAAAAATTTGCTCAATACCATTTGTCATTAGAGAAATACAAATTGAAACAACAATGAGATATCACTACACACCTATTAGAATGGCTAAACTTACCAAGAAAACCTAACAACACCAATTGCGGTAAAATCTGTGGAGCAACTGGAACTCCCATTCATTGCTCATGGGAATGCGAAATGGCACAGCCACCTTGGAAGACAGTTTGGCAGATTCTTAAAAAGCTACACATAGTCTTGGGTGCCTGGGTGGCTCAGTCAGTTGGGTGTCTGCCTTCGGCTCAGGTCATAATCCCAGGGTCCTGGGATCGAGTCCCACATTGGGCTCCCTGCTTGGCGGGGAGTCTGCTTCTCCCTCTGCCCCTCCCCACCCCCCGCTTGTGCACACTCTCTCTCTCTCTCTCAAATAAACAAAATTTTTTTTTTTTAAAGCTACACATAGTCTTATCATACAATCAAGCATTTACACTCCTAGGTATTTACCCAAATAAATTGAAAATTATGTCCACACAAATACCTGCACAATGTTTATATCAGTTTTATTTATAATTACCAATAACTGGTAGCCACCAAGATGTCCTTCAATAGATAAGTGAATAAACAAACTGCAGTATAACCATACAATAGAATATTATTCAGCAGGGGCACCTGGGTGGCTCAGTCGTTGAGCGTCTGCCTTCGGCCCAGGTCATGGTCCCAGGGTCCTGGGATAGAGCCCCGCATCAGGCTCCCTGCTCAGCGGGAGGCCTGCTTCTCCCTCTCCCAACTCCCCCTGCTTGTGTTCCCTCTCTCGCTGTCTCTCTCTCTGTGTCAAATAAATAAATAAATCTTTAAAAAAAAAAAAAAGAAAGAATATTATTCAGCAATGAAAAGGAATTAGGTATCAAGTCAGACAATGTAACTGCATATAGCTTGGGCTTCTGATAATGAAGACATTTCTTTGGAGGAAGGTCTAGCCCTACTGAGATTCTCTACTCTCATCTTTGTAGGAGTATGCCATGTTCTTCATCTCAAGCCTAATGAGAGTTGGACAGCTTGACGTGTGTCCTGCAGTTGAGGACTACCAAGAATAGGGATCTAATTGCTGTTCTTCGAAATCTAGAGGGCTAGAGATGAGCTAACTGCTTTGGTGGCTGAATCAAAGGAATATTGTCAAACTGGAATCAGCCTGCACCACTAGGTTGGGGCAAAAGTTGCCCAGCATTCCACATGGGCCAGGTGTGGAACCCAGGTGAAAGGAAAACAGAGGGTAATTACAAAATACTTAGATTGAATGGTTATCGCCAGATGGCAAAATGAGAACTGAAAGTATAATATCTGAAATGGAAGGAGAAAAAAAATCAATTTATCTACATCACTTACAGATCCAAGAAGCTCAGTCAACTCCCAAGCAGGAAAAAAACATCAAAAAGCACATCATAGTCAAATTGCTAAAACTAAAGATAAAAAGCACATCTTAAAAGCAATCAGAATAAAGAAACAGAGAAACGGGGATAGAAATGAAGAATGATTACCATCCAAAACAAAAGGAAGCCGGAAGACAATGTAACAATATATTTAAAATCCTAAAGAACCAAAGGAGAGAAGAAAAAAACTATAGGATTATTTCAACATGTTCTAATGTCTGATAAAATTCAGCACTTCAGAATGAAAGCAAAAACTCAGAAAGTTAAAATAAAAAGGAAATTTCTTGATGAAAAAACCTCTCCTCAAATCCTCCAGTAAACATTTTATTTACTAGCCATTAACTTTAGCATCTAAAATAAGAAAAGAAGCTCACTGTCAATGCTCCTTTTAAACAGAGTACTGTAGTTCCTTGCCATCACAGTAAAAGAAATGAGATGTTTATGGATTTTAAGTGAAGCAACACAACTGTTATAATCTCTCATGATAGGATGATCTACATAGAAACACCACTCAGTAAGTTCACAATTTATCAAAAATAGAAATTTCAGCAAGGTTACCTGACACAATATTAATTTATACAAATGAATCATTTTCCTTTACAGCAGCAATAATAAACTGTAGTAAGAAATTAAGGCAGCATTCATAATAGTATTGATAGTTATAATGTATCTAAGAATTAACCCAGTAACTTCCTAATACTCATGTTCAGAAAGTTGCAAAACTCCAAAAATACCTTTAAAATGATATGAACATGGGTACCTGGCTGACTCAGCCGGTGGAGCCTGCAACTCTTGATCTTGGGGTTGGAGGTTCAAGGCCTATGTTGGGTGTAGAGATTACTTTTTTTAAAAGATGTTTTAAGTAATCTACATACCAAATGTGGGGCTCAACACAACTCCAAGATCAAGAGTTGCACACTCTACTGACTGAGCCAGCCAGGTGCCCCAAAATTACTTTAAAAAAATAAAATCTTTATTAAATAACCTCACTAATATGAGGAATTCTTAATCTCAGGAAACAAACTGAGGGTTACTGGAGTGGTGGGGGATGGGAGGGATGGGGTGGCTGGGTGATAGACATTGGGGAGGGTATGTGCTATGGTGAGTGCTGTGAATTGTGTGACTGATGAATCACAGACCTGTACCTCTGAAACAAATGATACATTATATGTTAAAAAAAAAAAAAAAAGAAGATAGCAGGAAGGGAAAAATGAAGGGGGGGGAATCGGAGGGGGAGACGAACCATGAGAGACTATGGCCTCTGAGAAACAAACTGAGGGTTCCAGAGGGGAGGGGGATGGGGGGGCGGGTTAGCCCGGTGATGGGTATTAAGGAGGGCACGTACTGCACGGAGCCCTGGGTGTTATACGCAAACAATGAATCATGGAACACTACATCAAAAACTAATGATGTAATGTATGGTGATTAACATAACATAATAAAAAATAATATATATAAAAAAATTTTAAAAAGATATAAGCAAATGGAGAAAAATGCAATGTTCATGGATTTAATGACTTAATATTGTAACTATGATAATTTTCCCTAAAAATAATCTATGAATTCAATATAATTCTAGTAATAATTCTATAAGAATTTATGCAGGAATCAACAAATTCATTTCTTTCTCTTTACTAATCCTCTATTTTATTAATCTTTTTAAAAGATTTAATTTTTAAATTTTTTTTAAAAATTTTATTTATTTATGGGGCACCTGGATGGCTCAGTCATTAGGTGTCTACCTTCGGCTTGGGTCGTGATCCCGGGGTCCTGGGATGGAGCCCTGCGTCGGGCTCCCTGCTCGGCGGGAAGCCTGCTTCTCCCTCTCCCACTCCCCCTGCTTGTGTTCCCTCTCTCGCTGTGTCTCTCTCTGTCAAATAAATAAATAAAATCTTTAAAAATAAATTAAAAATAAAATAAAATTTTATTTATTTATTAGAGAGAGAGTGTGTGAGCAAGCACTTGTGCACGTACGGGGTGGGGCAGAGGGAGAGGGAAAAGCAGGCTCCCCACTGAGCAGGGAGCCTGATGTGGGGCTCGATTCCAGGACCCAGAGATCATGACCTGAGCTGAAGGGAGATGCTTAACCCACTGAGCCACCCAGGCGCCTGTTAAAGATTTCATTTTTAAGTAATCTCCACATCCAATGTGGGGCTCGAACTTACAACCCTGAGGTCAAGAGTCACATACTCTACTGACTGAGCCAGCCAGACACCCCTATTTTATTTATCTTCTTAAATGGGTTTCTGGACCCAATTCCAGTGTGTCTGTGGAGGCTTACCCGCTATCAACAAGCAACTGTCAAACACCCTGCTAGTGTCCAAAAATGCAACTCAAATCTAGGAGATAGCATCAGATGCCACAGGTAAAGGACTTGGTCCCCCAAGACCACCCTCCACTTCAGAGGTCAATCACAAACCCAGTTTGATAACCGTGCTTCTGAATGACCAGGTACAAACTGAAGGTGCCAAAGATCCCTTCCAACTAAGGATGCCGCTCCCTAGACCAAGTCATTCCTGTGCTTCTGACCGACTGGCTATAAATCAAAGGTTCCCATGACCCCCTCTTTGTGTTCAATTAATTAGCTAGAGCAGCTCACAGAACTCAGGCAATTCATTTACTCACTAGATTACTGATTTATTACAAAGGATCTTAAAGGACACGAACCAACAGCTGGATAAAGAAACATAGGGCGAGGTCCCGAACAAAGGAACTTCTATCCTCGTGGAGTTTGAGGCCTAGCTCAGTAGCCCATGAAAGTGGTCTAGTTCCCCAACCTGGAAACTCCCACTCCTTTCCTTTTGGGTTTTTATGGAAGCTTCATTACATAGGCATGAATGATTAAATCACTGACCACTGAGGACGGATTAAACCTCCAGCCCCATCCCCCTCCCCAGAAATCAGGGGGTGGGACTGAAAGTTCCAACCCTCTAGTCAGGGTTAGTGCCCCTGGCAACCAGCTACCATCCTTGGGTGTTTTCCAAAATTCATCTTATTAACAAAAACCTAGTCGTGGTGGAAAGGGGTATTATGAATAACAAGACAACCATTTCACCTTTATGGCTCTAAAGCATTTTCAGGAACTGAAAACAAGAGACCAAGTATTATAACAAAAGACGCTCCTGTTGCCCTTGTTACTCAGGAAATTTCAAGAGTTTTGGAAATTATGAGCCAGGAAATTAAGACCAATGTATATATACATATATTTTTTTTCTCATAAACCACAATATCATACTTATTTACTATACAATATTAATATTATGCTATACTAATACCCACTAGGCATTAGAATGTAGTGGAGAAGCAGGCTGCCATTAAGAGCACTGGCTCTTGAACCAGACTCCCTGGGTTCAAATCTACATTCTACCAGTTCTTAGCTATATGACCTTGTGCAAATTACTCAACCTCTCTGGGACTCAGTTTCCCATCCAATTTTATGGGTATAATAACAGTACCCACCTCATACATTGTTGTGAGGATTAAATGAGTTTATACAGGTAAAGTACTTAAAATGGTATGTATTAAGTATGAACTATTATTAGTTTAACTACCTCTGTGGCACAGTAACAGAAACGGTATAGTCCTGGCACATATACACAAAATAATAGATGAAGAGAAAAGAGAGATCAGAAGCAGATTTATGATAAAGGTAACATCTCGAATCAATGGGAGAAAGTCATTTAGTACATTGTACTGAGAAAACTGACCCATAATATGGATTCATAACATAAATGTGAAAGGGAAGTTAAAAGAGGTAAGCAAATGAATGAGATTTTTTCTTTACCTTAATATTAGTGAAACTCTTCTTAAATCAAGACCCCCAAAATACTAACCATATTGTTTACATATAAAACCTTTATTTAACTACATTAAAATGGAGGATTTCTGGTCAATGAAGGGAACCAAAGACAAATTTACCAGATAGGTGACAGACTGAAATAAGATGTTTGTAGCATTTGAAACTGACAGGAAATAACTTAAAGTACACGGGGACCTTGTGCAAATTGACAAGAAAAAGACATCAAATCTAAGAAAAATGGGCAAGAAACAAAAGGGACACATTCACAGATGATAACAGATACATGGAGAGACACAACCTCAGGGAAAACCCTCAGACAATGCTACACCACTTGACTGACACCCATCAGATTGGCAAAAATGAAAAGTGGGATAATATCATGTCTTGGAGAGGGTGTGGAAAAAAGGCACATTCTCATGTCTTGATGAGAGAAGGTAAGTCTGAACAGCCATGCTGGTGAGCTAGGGTGCAAGGGTTTGATAAAATTAAATGTGCATATGCCAAATGCCTCAGCAATCACATTCTTGGTTATATGTTCTAGAGAAATTTTCACACCTTTCACATCTGCTCATTAAAGTATGTGTATGAACATGCTTATTACTTTGTTGGTTGTGAATTTGGGGTATTGATGAACCTATGCTTCCAACACCTGAGGACAGATGAAGGAAGTGTGAGGATGCAAGCAATGGATCACTCTTCAGCACTCTGAAGCCAGGAATTTTTGATGTACACATAGTATGAATGGATCTCAAAACTAAAGTGTTGAATAAAAAAATAGAAGCAAAACAAGTTCACAGTACCAGTTGTATTAGTTTTCCAGAGAAACAGAACCAAGAGGATATATAGAAATATATATAAGAAGAGATTTATTATAGGAAATGACTCACGTGATGATAGAGACTAAGAAGTCCCATGATCTGCCATCTGCAAACTGGAGAACCAGGAAAGCCAGTGGCTTCATAGTTTGAGTCTGAAGGCCTGAGAATTGGAAGGCCAGCAGTGTAAATCTCAGTCGAAGTCAGAAGGCCTGAAAACCAGGAACACCTATGTCAGAGAGAAGGAAAAGACGGATGTCTCAGCTCAAGCAAAGAATGAATGTACCCTTTTTCTGCCTTTTTAGTCCACTGAGGACCTCAGCAGATTGGATGATGCCTGCTGACACCGGTCAGGAGGAATTTTCTTTACTCAGCCTGTGGATTCAAATATTCAAATGCTACTCTTTTTAAGAGACACCCTCATAGACACACCCAGAAATAATTTTAATGAAGTTTTTATGAGCTATCTGGGCATCCCTTAGCCCAGTCAAGTTAACACATAAAATTAACCCTCACATTATTTATATAACATTTTACAAATATAAACAAAGACATATCAAATAATTAATCAAAAACTTGTGTGGAGGAAGAGAATGGGTAAGGGATCAGAGACAAAGAGGAAAAAATAAATTAAAGAGGAGGGCTTTGCATGATCCTGTATCCTGAAGTAGCAGTACGATTGGATCCAATTTCTGCACCTCAAGAAACATATAATTGACACATATGTGTGTGTGTATGTGTGTGTGTGTATAAGAGAGAGAGAACATTCTGAGAATACCCATCCATCCACCCACACACATATTATAACACTTGCTGTTATTTATCTTACACATTCAAAGTTTTCAGTTATGCTTTATGCATAAGAGCAGAACTGAGGGTTTTCCCTGAGGTTGTGTCTCTCCATATATCTGTTATCATCTGTGAATGTGTCCCTTTTGTTTCTTGCCCAAAATCCATCATTTAATCCTGAGACACTACTCCTATAGGTAAGTGTTCCTATACTCCTATACTCTTTTTTAAAAAAAACTTTAAGTGATCTCTACACCCCACATGGGGCTTGAACTCACGACCCCACGATCAAGAATCACAAGCTCCTCCAACTGAGCCAGCCAGGCGTCCACCTATACTCTTCTCAATAAAAAACTTGACATTCAGCAAAGTTAAGTACTTGCCCCAACATCTCTCAAAGAATAACAGTGGCAGAGCCTGGGAATTAACCTTGAGTCCAAGCACTTATCCATTAACTACTTTCTCCCAGCACAAAGAAAGCTTGATATGATTCGCTTGCTTATTGGTGTTATAATCATTTTGGAGTTAATGGTTTTCCAAGGGCCTCACTATAGGCTGTCTTCTCACATTTATGAACCGAATTTATTGTCAAACTTTTCCCTTCATAACTATTTGGAGAAATGGGCAAAGTTGTTCTTTCACATTCCTATTTTGTTGTCAAGGAAACTGATGCCCAGTGTTGGAGGAACGAGGCAGAAGTCTTAATCCTGAGTACTTTGATGAGGAAACTCAGTGAAAAGTAATGCTTTCAACATAGGAAACATATTTGCTCATGAGTCTAGCAGTTGATATGTATATAGTACACGAGATATTCAATTAATTTGCTCTATACATTTATTAAATTTGATAAATATGTTGCTTCTTATCCTGAGGGAATTTTGTTACCAGAAAGCACCAGACAGTGAACAATTGATCAGTACTGCTAAATCCACACCCATAATCTGCCTGTTCTTCAGATCAGCAGCTTCCAATCAAATTTAATTGTCAAATATAATTCATGTGATACTTTCAGGTTCATTTCACTACAAATAAATTTCAATAAGTGTTTTCTGGTGAGACTAATTGTCCTTTACAAAATCACCCTCTTGACACCATTACACATGCAATTTCATCAGTAACTACCAACATTTGGGCAGTTAACATTTTTCTCAGCTTAAATTTGTACACTTTTCAATATTTTATTACCTACAATCAACCAAAAGAAAGAAAAATGAACATGTTTCGTTATTTACACTTCTGGAGCATAGTCTCAACTGTATGCCATTTATTCGCATAAATCCTAATAGGACAAGATATTAATACACATGGCCTGCCTAAAAACTTGAAGAATATAAAGATGACAAGGCAAACTGGAAACAATGCTGAGAATTAGCCAACAAGAATCATACTAACTAAAAAACAGTATTGTATTGTAAAGAAATACATCATTCATCATTCCTTCTGATGAAATCTACACTGATTTATACTTATAAAAACGGTCATTCATTTATTTTTTATGTCTTTATTCCTCACTATGTTCCCAAGAGTACTAAAGACATTTAAGAATATGCACATAGTATCACAATATCAAATACAGGTAAAAATAAGTTGAGACAAAATTAACTACATAGTAAAGCAAGCTGAAGCCAAGCCTGAAGGAAGGGTAACACACAAAATATTATGAATCCATAAACTAGATGTGTCTAAGATTCACAGCAACCAATATCAAGAAAAGATACTCTTTGGGGCGCATGGGTGGCTCAGTCTGTTAAGCATCTGCCTTCCTTCGACTTGGGTCATGATCCTAGAGTCCTGGGATAAAGCCCTGCATTTGGCTCCCTGCTCAGTAGGGAGTCTGTTTCTCCCTTTCCCTCTACCCCTCCCTCCCCCCCACAGGCTTGTGCTCTTTCTCTCTCTCTCAAATAAATAAATAAAATCTTAAAAAAAAAAAGAAGAGATATGATTAAACACAATGTTCTCAGTGTCCACCAAATAAACACTAGTTTTGCAGGAGAAAATACAATCAAGGGTCCTCAAAGAGAAGGCCCCGTGTTGCTAACAATTATGTTTTTCCATGTATAAATCTTATGAGTTAACTTTTAAAACGGTAGTTTGCTCTGTTTATTTAAATTTTGCCAATCTATCCATACTTCCATTTCCAGGAATTAACCTGAAAAACATAATTCTAAATTCCAAACAATATGCCGACACAAAGATATTTATGACAGCATTATTTACAATAGCCAGAAAACTGGAACCAATCTGAATACTTAATAAGAAGGTAATCAACTATATCCATGCACTAAATGATTTTCAGTCAATTAAAAATGTTACTGTAAAAATAGTTATGATATTTAAAATGTTTAAAAAAAGAGTAAAAAAAAGTATAAAAGAGTATGCATATTATGACCCCAAGTTTGTCCTTAAATTATATACATGTATATTTAGGGATAAACAACAACAAAAAAAAAGGTTAAACCAAAAATTGTATAGTGGTTACCTCTGGGCTATACAAGAAGAGATCATTTTTACTTTGATCTTTGGAATTTTCTCTCTTCATGAAATTCTTTGGCATCAACACGAATTATTTCTATAAGAAAAAGTAACTTAAAAATAGTTGGAGGGATATATAATAGTTGGGGACTTTCTTACATAATGACAGTGGTACCTATCCTCTGCATCTAAATGTCTTGGCCTAACCCAAGCAAAAGATCACCCAAATGACAGAACCAATATTTGAACCCAGGTTTTCTGCTTTCCAGTCTAGTTTATTCAACTCTGTAACACAACATCAGTCAGGTATGAAAGTTAGGCCTACTAGAAGTAATTAATGAATATAAGGCAATATCTTCTCTGTAATATATGGCCATGATATTTAGTTTTTTTTTCTAAGTAAAAGTTGTAAACTGATAGTTGATTGATAGATAGTAACTTTTTATTAAGACTTTTTTTTTGAGAGACAGAGCACACATGAGCAGTGGGGAGAGGCAGAGAGAGAATCCCAAGCAGGCTCCACACTCAGTCAGTGTGGAGCCTGACACGGGGCTCAATATCAAAACCCTGAGATCATGATCCAAGCCAAAATCAAGAGTCAACACTTGACTGACTGAGCCACCCAGGCACCCCAAAAGACTTTACTTTTTAGAGTAGTTTTACCTTTACAGAAAAATTGATCAGTAAGTACAGAGTGCTCCCATAAACTTGCTCTCCAATTACTCCATCTTCCCACAATTTCCCCTATTTATTAGCATCTTACATTGGTATGGTACATTTGTTATGACTGATGAACAAATATTGATACATTATTGTTTTGTTTTGTCTCTAAGTAAACTCTACCCCCAACATGAGGCTTGAACTCATGACCCCAAGATCAAGAGTCACATGCTCTACAGACTGAGCCAGGCAGGCACCCCTGAACTGCTTCCAATTTTTGGCAATTATGAATAAAGCTGCTATAAACATTTATGGGCACGTTTTTGTGTGAACATAAGTTTTCAACACATTTGGATAAATATCTAGGAGTGCAACTGCTGGATTATATGGTAAGATTATATTTAGCTTTTTAAGAATCTGCCAAAGTGTCTCCCACAGAAGCTGTGCCATTTTGCATTCCTGTGAGCAATGAATGGGAGTTCCAGTTGCTTCATAGACTCCACAACAATTGGTGCTGTCAGTTTTTTGGAAGTTTAGCCATTCTAACAGGTGTGCAGTGGTATCTTGTTTTCATTTGTATTTCTCTAATGACGAATGATGTTGAGCAAATTTTATATGCTTACTTGCCATCTGTATATCTTCTTTGGTGAGGTGTCTGTTCAGATCTTTGCCTTTTTAAAATTGGGCTATTTTCTTATTGTAGAGTTTTAACTATTTGTAAAATTTCAATACTAGTCCATTATCAGATATACGTTTTACAAATGTATTCTCCCAGTCTGTGAATTGTTTTTTCATTCTATTAACAATGTTTTTCATAAGGAGGAGGTGGGGGTTTTTACTGTTGTAGTTTTTTTTAGTAGACTCCACACCCAATGTGGGGCTTGCACTCATGACCCTGAGATCAAGAGTTGCATGCTCTACCAACTGAACCAGCCAAGAGCCCCCAGAAGAAGTTTTTTAATTTTAATAAAATTCCATGTATTCAATTTTTCTTTCACAAATCATACTTTTGTTGTCATACCTAAAACCTCATCATCCAATCTAAGGTCACTTAAATTTTCTCCCATGTCATATCCAGAACTTGTATAGTTTTGAATTTTATATTTAAGTTTATGACTTATTCTGTATTAATTTTTATGTAAAGTATTTTTGCATGTTATGAATTTGTTCTTTTTTTCTAAATTCACACAATGAGCATCTAACTAAAACAAGACTCACAGCTTTTAGCAGGTCTGATTACTTTCTTCTATCAATTTTATTAAATGATGAGATCTATGTTTATTACTTTTCAAGACTTCCATTGTTTTTCATCTCTGTTTTTTTAAAGATTCTATTTTTAAGTAATCTCTACACTCAACATGGGCCTTGACCTCCCAACCCCGAGATCAAGAGTTGCACACTCCTCCAATTGAGCCAGCCAGGCACCCCTCATTTCTATTTTTTTAACAAAATGAAAATAAGCAAAATTGTTTTTAAATAATTGCACAAACACTGCAGAGCAAACAAAGATGATGACAATAAAGAAGTTGACCAGTTGGCTGGATGGAGACACCATCATGCCATGATCTGAAATGTTAATTAGCTGAAGTATAACCATCTTACCTAAGAGTGGAGACATTTTGGGGGTTTTAATTTTAATAAAGCTCAACTTACCATTTTTTTCTTTTATCAATAATGCCTTTGGCATAGTATCTAAGAAGTCATCACCAAACTCAAGGTCACCTACATTTTCTGCTATGTTATCTTCTAGATGTTCTATGGTTGTGCATTTTACATTTAGGTTTGTGATCTATTTTGAGTTAATTTTTGTGAAAAGATTAATATCAGTGTCTAGAATCAATTTTTCCATGTAGATGTTCAGTTATTACAGCACTACCCTGTTGAAAAGGCTACCCTGTTTACAGATAGTAGTTATATATATTTATTATTTCAATAAAAATGTAATTTTTAAGTCCAGATTAAATGAGTCTAGCAACCATGTTCTTACCCCTAGATTCACACTGCTAAAACTGTGAATTTCTTATCTGTCTCACACACTAAACTCTGAGCTTCTCTAAGTAGTGATCCAATCTTGTTCACTGTGATATCCCTAGTACCGAGCAGTGTCTGATACATCGTAGGAGCTCAATACATACTTAAAAGAATGCATGAATGCCCCATTTCAGTGCTATACAAATGTAATACCAGTTTAAAAGTGTTGAAGTGATTTAATCAAAATTATTAAACATTTCTAAAAATTCACATGGGATTATGAGTTGTGATGTAGCCATCTACTGTACCTAATACACCTTTTCACCCTACCTACCATTGAAAATATTAAATTCAAAATAACACATGAAAAGCTACAAAGTTGAAATGGCTCTGTAAACTAAGGATATCAATAAATGTTAATCTACATAAAGAATTACCCTTAGAACAGATGGTCCTAACTGAAATAATATAATTAGAAGCCAACTCATGCCTAACCCTCTGAAACATGAGCACAGAGGGAGGGGGAAAAAGAAGCTTCCACCTACCCACACCTCATATCCCACTATCGGAGAGTTGGAAGGCTGAACTAAGGACCACGAACATGGAATCTCACTTTCCTTATAATTGGGAGCTGCTTTCTAAGCCACTCAAGAGTGTTTCCTTTTTATCCCACCTCTGCTCCCAATGCAGTGGAGATGGATTAAAATAAGAAGGCTGGCAAACATTTACCAAGCAAACATAAACCACACATAGGAGTAACAAAATTATTTGCAAGACAAAAAGTATTTAATGTGAAAAAGCGTGTCATTTTATAGGATAGCCATAGCTTTTTACATGGCCAATGTATGAAACTGGCATCTGTATAGGAACGGGAGAAATTGACAAAAATATAATTACTAGAGTTTTTTAAAAAAGATTTTTAAAAATTTATTTGAGAGACAGCATGAGCAGGGTGGAGGGGCAGAGGGAGAGGGACAAGCAGACTCTGCGCTGAGTGGGGAGCCCAACACGGGTCTCAATCCCAGGACCCTGAGATCATGACCTGAGCCGAAGGCAAATGCTTAACAGACTGAGCCACCCAGGTGCCCCACTAGAGTTTTTTTTTTTTTTTAAACAGCTCTACTCTGGGGGCACCTGGGTGGCTCAGTCGTTAAGCGTCTGCCTTCGGCTCAGGTCATGATCCCAGGGTCCTGGGATCGAGCCCCGCATCGGGCTCCCTGCTCCACGGGAGACCTGCTTCTCCCTCTCCCACTCCCCCTGCTTGTGTTCCCTCTCTCGCTGTGTCTCTCTCTGTCAAATAAATAAATAAAATCTTTAAAACTAATAAAAAAAAATTTAACAGCTCTACTCCGACAAATAATCACACCAAAGGAGGGAAAATTATATAGAATAGCAGTCAGCAATATTTTTCTGTAGAAGGGCCAATACTAAATATTTTAGGCTTTGCAGGCACTATGCAACTCTGCCACCGTAGTATGAAAGCAGTCATAAGATAATGCGTAAATGAGTGGGCATGGCTGAGTTCACATAAAACTTCGTTTACCACACAAGTGGCTATCCAGATTTACCTCATGAGCCATAATTTGCTGACTTCTGATACAGAATACCTAAATAATATAATTTATATGTATGAACAAATACAGTGCAAACATGTCGACCAATTTTATAGAATATAAATATGATATAAATACTATATTTATAGGAATATAAATATGCTTTTTACAAAAGCATCTATGACACAATTTGATGAAAAATCACTTACTGGGCCGCACAAAAAAAACCCCTCAGTAAATCTGGAAAATGATAAGGCCAAATTCTTTAACCATAATATGGTAAAAATAAAAACAGCACATTTAAAACAGAACCTACCTACATGTTTGGGAAAAAACAAAACTCCTTAATGAATAAATACTGACTAAAGGAAAAAACCAAGATTAAACTTTCAGAATATTCAGAATATGAGAATCTGTTTTCTCATAACTATGCCAGCAATTGGATATATCAATCTTTTTTATCTTTGCTAAATGATAGGTGAAAAACTGTATTTGTTATTGTTTTAATTTGTATTACTTTATTTATTCATGAGGTTAAACATCTTTTATATGTTCATTTTGCATGGTTATTAGAAAACAAGATATAGAAGAATACTTTCTCTCTATGGATTTGAACATTGTACTCAATGGTGAAAAATTAAATCAGGAACAAGTATTGCTTTGAAAATATAATCAAGGCATTAACACACGAAATGGTTAAAATAAGTATAACTATTAGGAAAGAAGATAAGAAATTGTTTTATTTGTGAACTTTATGATCATAATTAGGAAAATAAATCAAAAATCTATGAAAATGAACACTAGTTACTACAGGCTCCACATGTTTCTTAGTCATATATTTTTTAAGAACAAGTAGAGACTTACCCAAAGAGATAAAGCATTGTAGTACTTAATCTAAACTCAAAAGAGTGATTAAAGATAATAGAATAGATGACCCTGAAATAGACCAAAGTACTGATTCATTCCATCATTCATTCATGTGCTATGAATCAGTGATACTGGCCTTCTTTTGTTCTTTTTGTTCCTCAAGAACATCCAAGCCCCTTCCAATCTTCATGTCTTTTTACTTTCCTATCCCTCCAATCAAAACTTCTTCTTCCTCTCTATTCTTTGTCTGGCTTCTTATTCATCTTTTCACATCTCAGCTCATCTCTTCAGAACCCTTTTTTGGCCATTCTGCCTGAAACAACCCCCATACCACCATCACTCTTCTCTATCCCAGTAATTCTCAAAATGTGTCCATGCACCAGCAGCATGAGCATTTCCCCAAACCTACTGACTGAGAAACTCTGAGGGTGGGCCCTGGCAATCTGGGTTTTAACAAACCCTTCAAGTGATTCTGATGTGCCCTCCATTCTGAGAACCAGTACTCTAGTCCACTGTCCTGTTTTATTTTATTCAGAGCACCTGTGATAGCCTGAATTTGTCTTTAACTATCTTTTAACTTTTTTTATGTTTCCTATCACTGAAATGTAAGTTCCACGATGCATGAATCTTTGCTTTGTTTATGGCTAAATCCCCTATGCCTAGATCAGTACCTTCCAGATACATAGGAGGTATTAAAATGTATTTGTTGAAAAGTACACCAAAAAATCACCAACGGCTGCCTCTGGGTGGTGAGATTCTAGATGAATTTTACTTTCTTTACAATTTGTATGTACTGTCTAGATTTTAAACCGTAAGCATATACTTTATAATTATAAAAACCAACTTACATCATAGAATGATATGCATATAAGTCTGCATTTCCCATATTGATAGCAACAGAGCAGTCTACTTTACTCTCTGTTGGAATCCCATGATCTCCATGGCAACAAAAGCTGCACTATTATCTTAATATTGAATTTAGCATTATTGTGATAAGCTTCTGAGTAGTATCTTCAGGGGCAAGTAATTTAAAATCCAAGCCCTTATCAGTAACCCTTGACTGTTTTACAAGCAAATGACCTTCCAAATAACATGCACATGTTCTTATTCTTCCATCTAGAATTTTCTAAAACGTCTCTTTTTAGATTATACTATTTAAGTGTATCACTTACTCCAATCTAGTCTCTATAAATAATCCTGAGACCTACTGTAACAGCAACAATAACAAAACCAGCATATTTAGGACAACTTATAATAATTCCATTGTTTGATAAGAACTCTTCCCCTATTGAGACATAATAGTTGGATTTTGAACTATCACTCAGGAAAGTTGTTTAACTGACATGATATTTGAACAGTTCTTCTAAGAGAGGGTAGTTCTAGCAGGACAGTATGTCCCGCTTCACTCTGAAGACCAGAGATCTCGGGGCGCCTGGGTGGCTCAGTCGGTTGGGTGTCTGCCTTCGGCTCAGGTCATGATCCCAGGGTCCTGGGATCAAGCCCCACATCAGGCTCCCTGCTCGGCGGAGAGCCTGCTTCTCCCTCTCCCTCTGCTGCTCCCCCTGCTTGGGCTCTCTCTCTGTCAAATGAACAAATAAAACCTTAAAAAAAAAAGACCAGAGATCTCTGCTCTGACTATTGTAAATATGATGAAATTAGTGTCACTTAGTGGATGAGAATTTTTATCTCTTTCAATAAATGATGGACTATATCTAGTCCTACTTCCACCATTAATTTCCTGTGTGACCTTGGGCAAGCCACTTAAATTCTCTGGACCTTGCTTTCCTTATTGGTAAAAAGAAGATATTTTATTAAATGAGCTCTTAAACATTTTCTAGCTCTAAAGTTTATTGAGATCGATGTCAATTATTCAAATTGGGATTTCACTGTGGTGGGTGTCACTTGCTCATGATTTAGTCAGTATCAATTTAAGGGAAACTAAGATTAGAAAAAAAGTAAGAAGGCAGTATTGCTGACCCTTGGCAAACCTGACTTCATTATACACTTTTGATATATGCAACTGTTCATGACAATAGAGGAAGAAGAAAAAAATCAGGCTCAGTGAGAAAAAGCAAATGCGTGCTGCATGCTGAGTGATGACCCTGTACCAGGCACTATCTTATGTGTTTTACATCTATTTACTTATTTAACCTTCTCAACAAGTCTGTGAACTGGGTTTTAGTATTATCCCACTTTACTGGTACGGAAACTGAGGGACAAAGTGAAATTGCAAGGTCACAAAACTGGTAGGAGTCAGAGCTAGAATTCAAACTGAGGCAGGCTGATTCCAGAGTCCATGTTCCTGTTTACCACACCCTGTTACCTCTGACCAGGCCAGCCTTCATAGGTTCCTTTAAAGTACTCATAGATGGCTTGTCAGGAGCTCAATGGTGACGTTCTCTTTCCTCAAGCAGTCACATGAGCTGTAGCCATACTTGTCCATAGGAGGAGCAACACCCATGGCTTTCATAATTGGTTCTCCTCACCTACCCACCTCTGGAACTTCAGGCCCCTTCAATGAGCCTTTGGCTTGTCTCATCCCAAGACAGGAGAATGTGCACAAATACATAAAAACACTGACATCCTCTCTAGAGTTTTGCATACATTTAGTGACAGGGCACAGATTTCTCTTTTTAAAATTTTTCCACATTAGTATGTTTCGTCTCCCTGAATAGATAAGAAGTTCCTTTGGGGGCGCCTGGGTGGCTCAGTTGGTTAAGCGACTGCCTTCAGCTCAGGTCATGATCCTGGAGTCCCGGGATCGAGTCCCATATCGGGCTTCCTGCTCTGCAGGGAGTCTGCTTCTCCCTCTGACCCTCCCCCCTCTCATGTGCTCTCTCTCTCTCAAATAAATAAATAAAATCTTAAAAAAAAAAAAAAAAAAAGAAGTTCCTTTGGGCAGAGATATTACAGACTGCATCATCTGTAACCCTCAGAGAATCAAATGTTTACTGAACATCTAGTCAGTGCCAGGCACAGTTTTGGGGTCGGGGGCTACACGATGAATACGATGCAGTCTTTGCTTTTGAGGAATTCAGAGATTAGCAGGGGAGATAGATATGTAAACAACCCAGATAAGTGGCATAAAAATGAAATGACTAAAGGGCTGTACATACGGAGGGAAAAAGTCATTCACTTGGCTGAGGGAGGCCAAAGTAGTCTGCGTGTGTATGTAGCAGGCACGGTGATCAAGACCCTGAGCTTTGGAGGCAGAAAGAACTTAGTCTGAATTCTGACTTATCCACTTAGAAGCTGTGTGATGTTGCAAAGAAAAAAAAAAAAAAAAACCTTAACTTTCTTGAGTCTCAAGTCTCTCATCAGTAGAATGGTAACAGTAATGAGATGTGAATGAGAAAAAGCCCTTACCAATGCCCAGCGTACATTGGGTATGAAAGAAACGGTAGCTACTATTTGTATTGGGTAAATCTTCATGTAGAAGAAAACAGGTGAGGTAGCCCTTGAAGAAGGAATATGAAAGGACAAAGGGGACAGTATTCAGTTGCAGAAAAGAGCCGGAGACGTGGCATATTGGGAAGAAAAAGAATTGTGTATGACTGCTGGGTATTACAGAGGTTTGGGGACAGTGTGAAGAAAGGTCATGCAGGGTAGTTTACAGTCGGATTGAAAAGGACCTTGAAAATCAGGATCAAAGGATTTTGAACTTCAGCTTGAATGAAAAGGGGACTAATAGAAGGGCATTAAATATGGAGTGGAAAGGAAAAATGACATATCCTTTCATCTACACTTGTAATGCCTCAGGAAGTGAGTGTGATCATCCTTCAGATTATTTGGTTATCCCTGAGTAAATCTCTTTCAGAAAGACTTTAATTCCCAGGGAACAAACTGATGAGACAGCTGCCTACCAGCAACCATTAATTCAGCCTACATTCTCTAATCACAATTCTCAAATTGTCCAATAATACATTTTCTGAAATAATCGTAGTCCAGCAGAAAAACTGTTCTGCTGGTTCAGCATTTTTTATTCAGTAAGAAGGGGAAAAAATACTTAACGAGTTAGTCTATCTTGAGGTTGGAAATGTTACTGGATTTCTATCACCTTAAAAAAACCCCACATTTTTCATTAATATAACCACCCAACATTTTTCTGAAAGAGTCCCAAAGGCTGTACAACCACATCACAGATCATGGGGAGAGTCTACCTTGGAAGCTTACCTCATTTTTGCATTTGCCCCCCTCCCCATCCTTTGACTCTAGAATCCAAGTAACTGGTCTATAATCTCAGGAGCTCATCTTAAGGCCAGCTGATATTGCTACTGCTCCCAGAATCCATCAGGTATAGTGTAAGCATATTCATCACCTTTTGCCAAACTATATTTTTCCTTTTTTAAGATGAAGTATGGGGGCACCTGGGTGGCTCAGTCATTAAGCGTCTGCCTTCGGCTCAGGTCATGATCCCAGGGTCCTGGGATCGAGCCCTGCATCAGGCTCCCTGCTCCGTGGAGAATCTGCTTCTCCCTCTCCCACTCCCCCTGCTTGTGTTCCCTCTCTCGCTGTGTCTCTCTCTCTCAAATAAATAAATAAAATCTTAAAAAAAAAAAAAAAAGATGAAGTATGGATTTTAACTCTGGCCACTTGGTCATATTGAAAAATATGACCACAATTACCGATGAGTCACAGCACAACACAACCAACTCCCGGAGTGACCTGGATTCAGTCTCTCTCCATCCTCGGCCTCCATTTTCACTTCTGTAAAGGAGGGTGTTGACTGCAGAATCTGAGAGAAGCCCTTAGTTGCTGACATTCTCAACTTCAGTTTATAAATTTGGGGTGCCCTATTATTTTGGAAACAAGGTGTTTAATGCCCTGGGAAGAAATCATAGCAGAGAAGTGTTATATCACCATGGCCAATATTTACTGAGCAGTCACTGTGTGTCACACTCCCCTGGACATTTTTAATAATCCCAGATGAATCTTGTGGCATCCTACCAATAAGATAGAATGTGATACAGAGTATAATTCCTTTGGGACTCCCCCGTTTTTCCCAAACTCCTTGGTGGGAAAACTATTGAGAGTTCTCCAGTGACTACGGTCCTAAAGTCTGTTTTAGAGTAGCAGCCTTTGCTTCCCAGATTGCCAAACTTTGCTAGCCCCCTAACTCCCTTGAGGATGGCCAGAAACTGAGTCACCATGAACCCCTATCCTCACTATCACGACTGCCAGAACATTCCAAGTGCCTCGAGCAAAATCAGTCTCCATGTGTAAAATTATAACATAAAGAAACGTGCAGAAAACCATCAAATCAAAACTAACCTTAATGCATGCATGAGTTTTCTTGAGGCAATTTACTGAGGGTGACTCGAAAAGTACCAGAAAGGGTCAGCTTCCTACTGTTTTTCACAAACATACCCAACTAGGGCTCTTGGCGCTATGCTGAATTAGAAGCAATGTGTCAACTGAACACTGACAGACATGGGTTCTAGTCCTGATTAGTAAGAGTAATTAGCTGTGTTGAATGTGAGAACAAGACACTTTAAGTATCAGGGCCTCAGCTTCTTCCTCTATAAATTGAGAAGGATAGTCTTCCATGTTCCTTCTGGCTCTAATATTCTATGATCATCAAGCAAATTTTTTTCCTGTTCTCCATGTGTCATACATACCTTTTTCTGTAGTTCTCAAGAACCCTTTCAATTTATAAACACCTCTTAATATTCATTTAGAAGATATAGACTTTTTAATTAATCAAAATGTTCAGTGTACTATTTTGACATTTACAAAGATGGACATAATTTTAAGCTCATTTATTTTGTGTTTGACTATTCTATAAAGCATTCCAAAGCTCATGGTCATGTGGGAAATGAAAGCTACAAGCATGCTAATATTAATGAGCAACATATCAAGAAGTCTGGAGATTCTTCAATTAATCTGTTTCCCAGACTGTTCTCTCAGATTTCATCCTATTAAAAACCAGCCATCTTTCTTCATACAAGACAACTTTCTCACAATTCACTAAATCACCAAAGCATTCCACCTTGGCTAAAAGAGAATAATTCACATAACTTAAGTAAACCTTCCACAGAGGTATATACTGAGTGATAAAGCTTGATGTAATGTCATGATGGAGCCAAATGAATAAAGAGTGACTTTTTTTTCTGCCTACATATCAAGTAGCTTAACAAAAACTAGAGGCATTTTTATACATCTCCACAGGGAGCTTCCACAACAGTGGGGCAAGTCATGTAAGCCAGGTGTCTGCTGAACACTCCTTACAGGGATATGACAAAATCACAGCCCTATTTTGTGGTATAGTCTCTATTCCAAATATCCTTTCTCATGGTTTCCATAAATTATCAAAATATCCTGAATATTCCAATATTCCAGTATTCAAACTACTTCTATTGATGTGGGAAACAAGGGCAAAAGAAAAATTAATTTCCCTACTACTTACAGCCCCTTGACAAGTCCTTGAAACAAGCAGAGCGATATCCCTCTGGGAACGCAGCTGCCTTGATGTTAACACTTGGCTAAGGGCAAAAGGCAATCTTAGCCTGACCCCCAGGATCCTGTAAAGCTACTTTAACATATAAAAATTCCTTTGGACATTTCCTTTATCTCACCCCCCAAGATACATTTTAGCAGTCATCTTCCAAGCATATGACCCACTGATACACATCTGAAGGGTCTCATGACTGAGTTTTTTTTTTTTTTTAAGATTTTTTTATTTTAGAGAGGGGGTGTGGGGAGGGGCAGAGGGAGAAGGACAGCAATCTCAAGCAGACTCCCTACTGAGCAAGGAGCCCAACCTGGGGCTTGATCCCAGGAACCTGAGATCATGACCTGAGCTGAAATTACAAGTTAGACACTCAACTGACTCAGCCACCCAGGCTGTCATGACTGAGTTTTTACTAAACAGTAATAAATGATCTTTTCCTAACACTAGCTAGCCCCTCCAAGGTCCTGGAAACCTTGCTTCCAAAATTCCTTAGAGACTTACGCTATCCCTAATCCCCTCCCAACTTGAAAGTATATAATCACCATTCCTCACAACCCCAATACAACTTTTTCTGCCCACAGGTCCTGTCCTCATGCTTTAATAAAACCACCTTTTTGCACTGAAGACATCTCAAGAATTCTTTCTTGACCATTTGCTCTGAAGCCCAATATTTTCCTATATCACTATTAACGCGTGTCTTGTTCTCAAAAGTAAAACATAGATCTTTTATGTCACCACACTGTTAGATCCCACCACATCTGGAAGTGTATTCAAATGTGGGCTATTACTTGAAAGAAAATGCTCTATTTGTAGGACAGAACCATACTCACTGTCTAAAGGATGATGCAAAAGTTTGCTTTCCTTTTCCTACCTGGCTACCTTGCACTCAAAATGAAGACATTTCCAGTAGGCCTAAGAGGTCCTCTTTCTTCCCTGAGTTCCCCCCATCTCCCTTTATTTCCCAGCCCCTGCTTCCTTGAATCCCACCCTGCAAGGTCAAAGCCGGGGGACCTTCACGCCCAACTTCCCCAGAGGAGATGTGGCTCCTTATCACATTATAGCCCACTGCAGGGTCAGCTTCAGACTTTCAGAAGAACGAGTAACAACTAACACACTCACTACACACTGGGCACTGCCTGATTACGTTAGATATACCTGCGTCCCTCACAACAACCCTCCGAGTCAAGTGCAATTACCTCCCTCATTTTACAGATGAAACAAAAACTGAGGCAGAGAGAGTACACGGCTAGTACACTGCGGGGCCAAAGTCCAAACGTCTGCAGTCTCCTTCCAGAGCCTGGGCTCGTCACCAGGGCACTGCCTTTCAAGACACATATGGGAACAGGACAACATCAACCTATTCCAGGCAAATAGTCACTGCCCCTTGTGGTCTCATTTTAAGGTGTTACTATGCTTCAGTCAACAATCTTTTCTACTGGAGATGGGAAAACACAGGAACAAAGGGGGCCGATGGGACACAAAAACCTGTCCTAACACATTCATACATTTTTTCAATCTCAGTTCTGCAAAACATGGTCAGTCCGGAGGAAATCCCTTCATGCCCCCAGGACCATCACCTCACAGGTGCAAGTGGCCCTTGGCGGGAGGGCAGGATGCTGCAAAATCCACCATGCAATCTGACAGAGGGAGAGGAAAAACAAAAACAGGATTTGGGGTGTCCTTGGTGGCCACACTTAGATATTTAAGGAGAAAGTTATAAATAATACCATCTTCACATATCACTGATAACACAGATTCCCTTAAACTTGGAAAAATTGGACTAAAACACAGCAAGACATCACAATTTTCTAAGACCTGTTTTTCATATGTTCCAAATAATTGGTGGGGAAGAAAGACAATTTTCCTTCTACCTCTTTAATAAAAGACAGATTAACAGGACAAAAGCAAACAAGTTTAATAACATGCATACCTCCCGTATACATGCGAGACACGCAGGAAAACTGAGTCAACTCCCGTGAAATGACCCAAACCACCATCTTAAAGACCATCTCCAGTAAAGGCTAAAGAAAGATTTTGGGGCGGGGAGGGGGAAAAGCCAGTTTGAGGAGATGAGCAGGCAAAGCACAATAAAAAATGATACAACTGTTAAGCAGATTTAAGTTGCTGCCTTCTCCATTGAGAAGAGTTTCCAGAGATTTACAGTCGTCCCCCTCTTCCTGGTACTGAGAGGGAGACACCCTTAGAAATGGAGATTTCCTTTTTAAATGTAAATGTCCCCTACAAAAGGGTGACTTCTACTTGGTTTTCAGAGCTTTTCCTATGTCTGCTCTTTTTTTAAAAAAATAATCAGCCTAAAATAATCCTTATGCCAAAGAAACATATTTGGGGGTGGCAAATTCTACTCCCCTTCATATAACAAAACATGGGATAAAATTAATGCAAGAAAAAAATGTTTGTTTTTTTAATTTTATTTTATTATGTTAGTCACCATACATCATTAGTTTTTGATGTGATTCACGATTCATTGTTTTCGTAAAAAAAAAAGTTTTTATATCAAGTTGAAGGTTTCAAAACCATAAATCAGCAATAAAGAAAAGCTAAGTGATAACATCTGAGTACAGACTGTCTTCTATTACTGCATCTTGTCATTTTTAAGCATATGTAACTCACAATGAAAATATACAGAAAATTTGAAGCTTCAGAATATACGAAACTGGGAGTACTTGAATTTCCACTTCTTTCTTCTCTAAATCTGAACAAACAGAATATTGTTTCTGTCGGTTCCCAGTATTAGGCAGGAAAAGATTTATTAATGCAGTAAGCGGGGCTTTCCCATCTTTAAATGACATTTTAAATCAGGTTTTACGGGAAGCTTAAATTTTTCCCCAGAATCCCTTAATACACAGAATAAGGGAAAGAAATAATTAGTAAAAATCAGCACCATATTCTTTATTAAGAAAAAAAGAAAAAAATACTTCGGAGATAAAAAAAAAATTTATATATCAAAGAATGCATAACCTATGCCTATTTAATGCACAGCTCCCATTCGATTCTTTTTTTTTTTTTAAAGATTTTATTTATTTATTTGAGAGAGAGAATGAGATAGAGAGAGCATGAGAGTGGGGAGGGTCAGAGGGTGAAGCAGACTCCCTGCCGAGCAGGGAGCCCGATGTGGGACTCGATCCAGGGACTCCAGGATCATGACCTGAGCTGAAGGCAGTCGCCCAACCAACTGAGCCACCCAGGCGCCCTCCCATTCGATTCTTTGTACAAAGAATGTATTTCTCTTAAAAAAATAGCCTGGTATGAAAAAAAAAATCCCTTTGAGGACCAAAACCCCCAAGCGTGTAATTGCTAGGCCTATGCATCTATAACTGGTCTGTACCAGATGTCACCAGCAAAAATGTTCTAACTATAACCACTCTGGTTCCTGTACCTAAACATACAGAAGCCTTGTCTACTAACTTTGTCCGCCACAAGTAATTTTTGTTTGTTGATTTTAAATAAGTGCCCTGGTGCCCCTGTGAGGAAATCCTCAAAGAGGCCAGCCACGTTTTATTTGGTGGGTCTGAAAGATTTCTGAGCAGGGAACTATGCAGAGCCTGCCAGGATCCTTTGCTCTCCATGCCTTCCCAACAGGAACCTGTCACAAAACTGAGCTCAGCACTGCCTAAGTCCCAAGGCGATTTCTGAACTACGGAGAAGAAATTTGTTTCTACAAAAATCCACCACCATCTTCTCAGTCTGGAAACTTAGAATTAAGTCACTCCTTCAATGCAGGGTTGACTACAAAAGCAGCCACATGGTAGCATGTTCTTCTGCGGCCGAGTTCCCAAGAGCCCTCACCATAGATCTTCTGCTTAGTGATCCAATGCCTCAATGCAAACTGCGGCCTACTGCACCCCCGTCCCAGTGTCACACGCCCTGCCCACCACCCACTCACTACTTCCTCCCTTTCCTTATTATGAGCACACCTACTCTGGGCAGGGTCTCCTACTTGTTGCTTAGGAAACCTAAACTACAATAAAATACAGCGCCTACTCTCAAGGAGTTTACAGTCTAACTGGGGAGGTAAGACTTCAGATAAATAATTCTAATACGAGGTAAAAATGTAAAGGCTCCTTATTGTGCTTGGATTGCTCAGGAGAAGGAAAATATCCTTTGAGTTAATGTCTGATGCATAATAATTCCTCAGTAACAATGAACTGACTAATAACAGGACTGTTCCAGATGCCTTACATAGATATTCTCATTTAATCTTCTCTGCAACACAGTGAGGTCAGTACCCAGCTTATCTCCATTGTTGAGATGAGGAAACTGAACCACAGATGGGGTGAGTAATGCCTCAAGGTCACATGCTCTTAAGTATCAGAGCAAAGAGTTGAACTCAGGCCGACTTTCTTCCAAGTCTGAGCTCTTAATAACTCTACTATCCTGCTTCTGTAAACATAATAAATACATGAGCTTGGTCTTAATGGTTAGTCTGGCAGAAAGCAATCCCAAGTGGAGCTTTAATATTAGCAAAAGTGTATAAAAGGGAAAGCATGAGGGCACATGAGGGGCAGAAATGAATTTAATTTCACTGGAATATGGGATGCATATGTGGAAAACCGTAATGTGTGAGACATGCTTGAGAAGGAGACGGCGGATTGAGACTGGATGGTCTTGGGACCATCATTTCCCATCATTCTTGAATAAAACTGAGCCCTCTTGGGCTCCCTTCATCCTGGCTCAGCACATGTCATCTGCTTAATGTCCTGTGAGTTCTCGTCTACATTTTTTCTTGAATCCACCCCTTCTCCATTTCTCCTGCCTCTGGTGCAGAGCCTAAAAACCACCTGCTGGGATTATGGAAAGTATCACATAACTGAAATCTGTGCAGGCCTGCACATTCTGAAGAGTAAGTAATGCTCCTAAGACCCTCATGTCTCCCCTTGCAGAACAAAGTCACAACAACTTTTTCCCCTGTCAGCTCTGTCTTTATTCTGTGCTTCCGTGGTTGGCTGTGCTAAGGTCATATTGGTAACGATTTTCATGAGCTACTTTGTTAGGTTCTGGGAAAGGACTGAGCTTCTGGACAGAAGCTGACAGTACTCTTCAGGGAGACTCAGTGATATAGTTTCGGGAGCTGAGCCATTTCACCATCCAAACGCCAAAGGAAGCCCCAAATTGGAGCCCTCAGAGGTCTTTCCATAGCAATGCCCTGGCACCCTAAAAACCTGGGAAGCTTTGGAGCAACTGGATACAGTACATTTGATATGGGCATTCATATTCTCAGAATAGACAGTGATGAAGGTGAAGCTGGTGGCTCTGACAGGGCCAGGTGGGCACCAGAGCAGGAGGAAAATAACCAAACAGGCCGAGACGAGGCGTGGTGACTTGCAGCCACCAGACTGGTCTACAGATACATGGGAAGACAAACTATTGGGACTCTTCAAAATAACAGGAGGATTTATTTTATTTTCAGGGAGTTAATGCATGGCAATCAATTTTGTGGGTATTCTTGCTATCCAAATTTGGATTTTGAAAAATATGACTCTCTAACACTCTTGGACTCTGCCTCCAGGAAGTGTTAGGTGAATCTTAACCTGGACCAAGGAGAAAGAAAACGTCTCAACTTTCTCCTAGCTTCTCTACACACACACACAAATGAGTTGCCAATCAGATTAGGTCAAGGTTTGGGAGACTGATGAGGCCATCTTTAATAAGGAATGGCCCAGGTCATGTGGATGGGGTTTTCTTTCTTCACCCTCCTCCATCCATACTCACTGACTGGTAAACTGAGCTAGGCCCACATCCTAGGGTAATGAATGGCCACCTTAACCTCGTTCTCTTCTCTTCCATGTCATACCATCAATAGTAAGCTGAGCAAGGAACTGGTGCCAGTGAAATAGGCCTAGAGACCTTGATCTCATTTGTCTCGCCTCATGTATAAGCTCTAAGGACCCCACTGCACGACCATCCGCAGTCCACTGGTGATAACACCTGGAAGAAGCTATCTCAGTCCACAGTAGCACAGATTAGAGTTAGTCATTCTTAATTACAAAGTTCACAATTTATTTCAAGGATGCATAGCTGGATTATTGGCAATTGGAAAAGCTTCCAAATCTAATATCAGTAAGACACTGTCACCCCAAACTGTGCATCTCCCCTCTGAAGTTAGGCTTCCTCAAAGATCTCTTTGCTTAAGTCTTAAGCTATCCATCTGAAATACGTAAGATGCTTGTCAAAACAAAACAAAAAAACCCAGTGTTCTCACTGCTGGGCATGACACACACACTTTTCCTGCTGCGAAGTTTTTGGTTTTCCACAGTTGATTTTATAGTCACTTCTCAGTTTCTCTCTGGGTGAACTTGGCCTTCCCATTTGGGCATCTTAGCCAATCAGCCTGGCAACTCAATTTCAGGGGTTTGGATGATATCAGTGTCCTTTGCGTCTTATGTAATCCCAGCCTTGGCATGTACCTGAAAAAGCTGTGACTTCTGTAGCTCCTGTCTGCAGCAATGTTTCAGTTAATAGAAATACCTCCCAAACAGGAATTTCAATATTTGCCCATGCCTCTCTCAAACATTTGATGGAGTCCAAGTGTTTATTTCATAGCATCTGCCATGTAAATGCTGCTGCCATTTCTTTGTCTCAGTCACGACTCTCCCCTCCTCCCTCATAGGGCTCTTTGCAACCAGCTCCTGATACGTTGTGACCTCCGACATGCACAGCACAAGTTAGCGGTTGGGGCACAGGGACTAACTCCTTGGCACTTACTGTTATTTTCTCAAGGGAATCCAACAGCTCTCATCTCCTTAAAAGATGGAAAATGCAAATCTGCTCATTCACTTGGTATCTATTCCCTGAACACCAGCTATGTGCTAGACACTGTTCTAGGCAATGAGGGCAAGAGCTGTAAACAAAGCAACAAGGGATCTCTATCCTCACGGAGCATGCTTCTAATGGATGAGACAACAAATAAGATTCTTAAAAAAAAAAACAAAACAAAAAACAGCAATGCTATCCCTTTACAGAGTAAGCACTTTATTTATGCTTCATGAGTAACTCAATGAGGCAATGGGACATGTTAACTGAGCTGCCTTATACAACCTCTGTGATTACCTCGCCTGCTGGTCAGTCGTAAGGAACCAGAACCAATTCTAACTGGTCTCTGTCTGAGGCTGCTTCTTAGATCATGAGCAGAAGCCATGTGCCATAGCACAGTTAACCAGAGAGGTCCCCAGTTAGAGAATTTATCCATCACTATTCACATAATCACAAAGCGGCACTTGATTTTTTATTTTTCATTTCCCCTTGTGTGGCTGTCTCTCAGGAATCTCACAAGCCAAAGGAGTTCTGGGCTAAGCTGGATTAGCACATTCCTGGATTCTTGACCTAATACCACTCAGTTACTCTCAAATCTCATCACTATTTTCCAACAGACCTTATTTTGTAGTCAAAGTTGGGTAAAGCCTGCGATATATGGGTTAAACTATTTTCCAAGTTTTCCTTTTTTAGATTCTCAACCAACTTCCCCTATGTTGCCACCTTCTTTAGACTTGCTATCTTGATTTATCCGTTTCCATTTTGTCTTGAAAAGCTCCCTCCTGTCCCAGTAAGTTTTCCCATGGGCAGATGAGATTGAAAGCCACCATCCCCTAGCCGCCTCCTATCATTAGTTCCTGACTTCTACCATCTTCAATGTCAAAGAGCATTTATTCATTCATTTCCTCCAAATGTATTTACTGAGTGGCTACTATATGCTAGATATTGGTCTTGATGCCGAGGATACAGTACTGACTAAATTAGGACACCTTCCCGCTTTAATGGAGCTTATTTTAGTGAAGGGATATATAAGATAAACAAACACAGTACATCAGGGGGTAATCAATAAAGCAGGCTGAGTGGGGTAGGAAGCTCTGAAGGAAATATTTAAGACAAGAATCGCGGTCGACTAACCTTGACCCAGCTCCACCTTCCAGCCTCAGCAGCAAAACTGTTTCCAGGCCACAAAGATGGGAATGTGTTCCTAAAATGGCTAAATACAGAGACTCTGGCACCAAAAACTGTTAGGTAAGTCTTAACCTCTGCCAGAAGACATTTTTCTGCTCTATTTTCTGATACTCTTGTCATTTCCCAGCTCTTTGTCTTCCTTTCCCCAAAGGGCATGCCAAGTGTTCTCTCCCACATTGCCCTGCGCTGCCCTCATTGCCCTGCCCTTATGACATACACTGTCCTGGTAACTCCTTCTCCAGTTTCTCTGAAAAGGTCATTTCCAGCCTTGGCCATTGAAAATGCAAGAGAAAAAGGTTCGTTCAGTTCATCTCAAAAAGCTTGTACCAATCAGTAGTGAAACCTCCAGCCATGAGAACACCCAGTCTCTCAGGGAAGCATGGCATTTTAAGTCTTGCTTCTTGAGCTGGGAAATGGGTCCTTGAATCAAATTTCTTTCCCTTTTGAAGTACTGGGAACTGTTCCCTTCCTATTTGCTTCCTTCCTCCTAGAACACTTTTATTAAAAACCCCTCCATTGCGTGCTTTTTGTTTGTTTGGGAGCCAAAATATTTTGTTTGTTTCCAAGGGTCCTAGATCTGATTTAAAATGTTCCCTTCTCTTTCAAATTTGATATTTTCTAGGAAAGTATAGCTTTTGTGACCCAAATTCTATGTAGAAGACCAAAAGTTTATGTATATAAAATGATGTTAATTGCCAAAAAAAAATGTAATTACAAAAAGTGTAATTATTAAATTAGTGGCTGCCTGTGAGAAATACCAGTGTTACATATTAGGAATGACATGACCTTATTCCTACCTCCTGGTCCTCTCTCCACTTCTATATGCCAGAGAAGATGCCTGCATTTCATGACCATAGCTAGTCCACCATATAAGGCAACCCAAGAGCTCAGGGACAGTATCACTAAACTATAAAAATTGATATAGCTGAATTTCCAGTTTGAAAAACTTCTCTCTTAACCCCCTCATACTCTGGATTAGGCCAGTGGTTCTCAAAATGTGACGGTACTGCCTGCGATAGGATTGCCTAGCATGCTGATCAACTATATGCCGATCTGGATCTCACTTAAGACCTGCTGAAAAAGAAGACTGGGAACAGGAATCAGTATTTTTCAAGCTCCCAAGGTAATTCTAATGCACAATAAGTTTTGAGACCCAGTGGGCTATTGGATAAAGTCTAAGCAAATTTGCTTAACCAATCAGACCTTTCATAATGAGACTAATACCTGCCTCCTTAGCCTTATTTCTCTCGTTCTCACATGTGAACACTTCCATTCATCCAGTCATTTATTCACTGATTCACCCATTCATTATTTGCATAATGACATTCTTGCATTATTCCAGACTCTGGGGACATAGGGCTGAGCAAGATGACTATTCCTGCTCATGCTTTCTCATCTCCTTTGTTCATCCCCACCCATCCCTTATACCAACCACGGGGCTCTATCATAGGTCTTCTCAGTCTATATAGTTCTTCTGAATGTCATACTCTGAGCTGCTATAACAAATTATCATAGACTGTGTAGCTTATACAACGAACATTTATTTCTCATAGTTTAGAAGCTGGGAAGTCCAAGCTCAAGGCCCCAGCAGATTCAGTGTTTGCTTACTAGTTGATAGATAGCCACCTTCTCACTATGTCCTCACATGGTGGAAGGGGCAAGAGAGTTCTCTGGCATTTTTTGTTTTTCTTTTCTTTTTTTTTTTTTTTAGTTTTTGTTTATTTATTTATTTCACAAGAGAGACACAGCGAAAGAGGGAACACAAGCAGGGGGAGTGGGAGAGGGAGAAGCAGGCCTCCCATGGAGCAGGGAGCCCAACGCGGGGCTCAATCCCAGGACCCCGGGACCATGACCCGAATTGAAGGCAGATGCCCAATGACTGAGTCACCTAGGCGCCCCTCTGGCATTTCTTTTATAAGGGCACTAACCTCATTCATGAGAGCTCCACCTTTATAACTTAATCACTGAGCAGAGGCCCCACCTCAAATATCAGCACACTGAGGATTAGATTTTGCTACCACGTGAATGTTTGTATTCCCCCAACATTCATATGTTGAAATCACACCCCCAAAAAGTGATGGTTTTAGCAGGTGGGGTCTTTGGGAGGTGCTTAGAGCATGCTGGTGGAGCCACTGTGAATAGGATCAGTGCCTTATAAAAGAGCCTCCAGAGAGATCCCGAGTCCCTTCCACCATGTGAGGACACAGCAAAAAGGTGGTGGCTGTGAACCAGGAAGAGGGCCCGCACCACAACATGATCGTGCTGGTGCTTTGATCTTAGACTTCCCACCTCCAGAACTGTGAGAAATATACTTCTGTTGTTTACAAGCTACCCTGTCTCTGGCATTTTGTTATAGAAGCCCTAACAGGCTAAGACAGATTTCAGTGTAAAGAATTGTGGGGGAGGGATACAAACATTCAGTCTGTGGCACTAGTGATCCATTTCTGTTCCTTGATACCTTCTCTGTGCTGATAGGTATCAATGGTGTATCTCCAGGCCACTTTTCTCTCCTGATTTCCAGAGTTTGATAGCCATCCTCCTGCTAAACATTACCATTGAAATTACCCACAGGCACATCAAACTCACTGTGTTGAAAACTAACTGGAAAATCTGTCCTCTCTCCCCACTACTTATTGTTTTTCCAGTATCTCCTTATCTCAGTGAGAAGTCTGTACATCATCCTGATCTCTGCCCTCTCCTGCCCATCCTCCCCAATTTTCAATAATTACATCCTGCCAATTCTACTTAAGCAATTTTGAAATTACAGGTTCCCCCCACCACTGCTATCTGAAAGTAGAGCGTCCCAATGAAACCTTTCCTACGCCAAAACAGTGTAAAGCAAAGAAGCAATTACCATTAATTTATATGGAAAATTTTTGAATGTTCCCAGACTCTCCCCCAAAATCACCTCTCTTAGGCTTTTCTGATCCCGTAGGACACATCTTGCTAACAGATGCACAAAATAAATTGAGATAAAGCACAGATGCTCACAGACAGAGTTCAAAGCCCTGGTGGCTGGATGCTGAACTGCTGAGGGTGGTTTCTGGGGAAGGAGCTGGGCGGCACCACTCTCCCTGCTTGGGGTGAGAGCTGTCTCTGTCACAGCTCCATATAAAACCAATGCTGAACACTTTCCTTTTCTCGTAAAAGCAAAAACCTTCTTGGGATTTCTTTCAGTTGGCAAAAAAAAAAAAAAAAAACAGAAAACCAACCAACCAACCAACCCAGGTACTAATGCTGGTCTTTCATAAATGGCAAGTGGCATAACACAAAGTTTCAAAAAGTGGGGGATACCTGTATTGCCTTCCCCATTGCCCCTAGCTTAGACCAGGATACCATCACCTCTTGCCTAAATTAAAGCTAAAGGGTTATTACCTTCAATTATGAAAAAAAAAACTTGTTCTTTGCAACAAGTGAAGCAATATATAGGTTTATAAACAAGGTAAAAGCCTCCTTTTCGTCTCTTGTAATTTCAATCTCTCTTATAACCTGTTAACAAGCAACAGTCTATTAACCAGTCTTTCTAACTTCACAATTGCCCAAGTTCCATCCATTCTTAACCCCCAAAGCCTCAGAATGACCCTTCTGGGTTGTAAATAATTCACCTCCCTCTCCTGCCTATTTAGAGGATAAAAGTGAAAATCCTATAGGGGGGATCATATTCACTTCCCCCATAATCTAGTATAGATCTTAATACAATATCGGTCATCACTGACCTTTTGATCTGGGTGTGTTAAAAAGGGCTGTAACTTCTCAATGTCGTACATCTGCCTATATATACAGGTGAAAATCCCCATTTGTCTCTTTGGAAAGGCAAAGAGAGGGAGAGAGAAACCGACAGCACCTTCCTGTGTACCAGACTCTAAACTAAATGCTTTTTGCATGAAATTCTTCATTTAATTTTCAACCGTGCATGGTAAGGAGTATTGTTACTGCCGTTTTCCAGATGAGAAAGCTGAGGTTTAGAGAGATAAACTAATTTATCCATGGCCATCAACCTAAAAAGTGGAAATACCATGATTTGAACCCAGCTCTGTCTGGAGCTAGAGGTGATATACCAGACCATACTGTAATTGCACTGAAAGCAACACTACAATTCTCGAAACTTACTTCCTATCAGAAAGGCACAAGGTAGGGGTGCCTGGGTGGCTCAGTCGTTAAGCGTCTGCCTTCGGCTCAGGTCATGATCCCAGGGTCCTGGGATCGAGCCCCACGTCAGGCTCCCTGCTCTGCGGGAAGCCTGCTTCTCCCTCTCCCACTCCCCCAGCTTGTGTTCCTGCTCTCACTATGTCTCTCTCTGTCAAATAAATAAATAAATAAATAAATAAATAAATAAATAAATAAATAAATAAATAAATAAATAAATAAATAAATGGATGGATGGATGGATGGATGGATGGATGAATGAATGAATAAATAAATAAATAAATAAATAAATAAATAAATAAATAAATAAGAAAGGCACAAGGTAGAACCGAAGTCTGTCCAAGGCCAGGGCCTAGGCTTCATCCACACTATCAGTCACACTAGAGAATCCCGAAATGCTGCACTTTAGAACGTTTCTCCTGAGTCATTCAAACCTCTGACAAATATCTGCTTCTCTTATATGATTACTCACCTACTGCTCTCAATGGCCTTCATTTCTTTCTGACATCTGAGATTCTAATCATGTCTCAGCTTTTTCCTGGCGTATCTGGTTGGGCTAATGCCAACCCTAACATAATTTCCTTCCTTGCACTATTTCTTTATTACAGTTATGCTTCTTGTTATCTCTTTATACCTGTTAACTTCTGAAATCTCAAGATTAATTAAAGAGTATGATTTAGAAGTAAATGCCAAGCTCTTACTACTCTTATGTAGTAGGGGGATTTTCTGGAGCAAACACGTGCACATAAAATTGTTCTGAGAACCAGATATTCAAAGATTCAGAGTACTGATCCAAGAATACGGAGCTCTAAAACAAACCCGTTTTCTTAAAAAATAATCTCAAAATTATGCAATAACTATGAAGCTATGGGGCACTAAATGCACACACACACACTCTAACTCTATTGTTAGATACTACAATACACAAAAATGCACTAATTTCAATAAAAACCAAGCTCATGCTATGGTCAAGGTGCTAGTAGATTCAAAAAGGAATGACACAGAGGAAGGTAAGATTAAAAAAGCGCAAGGCAGGGAAAAAAGAAAAACATGCGGCCGGGAGGGAGTCCACTGAGGGAGGCACTAGGTTCTTGGTATCAGAAAAAGTTTCCGGGAAGTGTCAGTACCTGAGCCAGTCCCGAAAGGAAGCACAAACACTTAACAGAAAGAAATGAGGAAGAAAGCATTCCAAGCAGACTCACCTGATTCAATACTTAGAGGGGGGAAAATGAGGGGCACCTTTGGCGTGTGACGAGTAACACAGTTTGGCCTGAGCACAGGAAAGAAGAGGGAGATAAGCCTGCACAGAAGAGTGTCACAGGAAGTGTTAAGTTCCATTCCCAGGAGTCTGCACTGGAATTTTTATGTATTGGAAAATGCAGAATACAGAAATGTGATTAAAGCTTCACTAGAAAAATAAATCAACAGTGGCAAGTGAATTAGGATTACAGAGACGGAAGGCAATTACAAAAATCTAGAAAGGGGGCCATTTATTCATGTGAGAACAACTCTTACCTGGATCTCTACAAAGCACCTACTGGCCTTACTGACCCCTTTCTGGCTCCCCACAAAGCAGCAAGGTTCATCCTTTGCAAATGCTTATCTGACGTCCTTATCCTAAAAGCCTTTGCCCTTCCATGAAAATTCATGATGTGACCCTGGCATGCCTGGCCTTGGAATCCCATCACACTTTGTGACACTAGGCTTCAGCCACACTAGTGTCCTTCTGGTTCTTCAAATAGACCAAAGGTCCCACCTCAGGACCTTTGCACACGCTGTTTCCTTTGTCTGCCATTCTCTTTGCCCTTTCATTATGTGGCTTGCTACTTTTCTTCCATCAGGCTCCTGTGAACCCTACCTAAATTAGAAACCCCCTTATTATTCTCTATTCATTCCCTTGTTTTTTAAGCTCATTTAATACAACTTAATTTGTATTTGTTTCCTACTTATTCTTGGTCTGTCTCTCCCCACTAGATCTTAGGTGGCATGAGGGCAGAGACATGTCTGTTTTCTTCACTTCCGCAGCCCCAGTGCTTAGAACAGCGTAGGTGTTCAATAAACATTTGTTGAATAAATGTTGATTCACAAGTGTGTGGCAGGTACTGTAAGAGGTACTAAAGAGAGAGCACTAATAAGATAGTATCGTTGTCAAGCAGCTAATGGTCTAGAAAAGGGAGACAGATATGAAAAGACATCACTGCAATGGAGGCAAGAGTAAAGTCAAGCAGACAAACAGATTTTTCTTTTTTTTGAGATTTTTCTAATTGTTTAGGAAAGAAATATTGAGGGTCAGAGAGATGTTTAAGTAGAAAAAAAGGCAAAAGCTATAGGTCTTAAGGACAAGAAAGAAATGAAACGATGACTGAATTTTTAAGCCTGGGTGACTGCAAGGATGGTATTGTCATTACCCAAAGTAAAGCTTCTAAGAGAAGGAAAGAGGAAAAGAATTTTAAAAACAGATCTTCATTCTTCATTTTCATGACCTTCTCAAACTGAAAGTGTTTTTCATGCAGTACACAGGAAGTACACTTTTAAGTCTTGTTCAAAACAGAAAATTTTGAAGTTTCCACTTGAGAATAGCAATTTTCCAAATAAGCAGTCTCATCAGTAGCATTGTAAGGATAGACACGACTACAAATAACAAACACTGAACTCGAGGCAGCAGCCTGAGCCCAGGCACTCTTAGTGTGGTCTCATCACCCATCACCTCTTGGTCCACCATACCCAGAGACTGGCAAATATTGTCAAAGGGGAAAGATTTAACATAGGGAGAAAGAGACATAAAGAAGACCAAAATTAAAGTACATAACTGTACCCCAAAAATAAACGTAAGCAATTTTTGTGAGCTTTGGGCATCAGGAACACTCACTGCTGTTGTGAAAAATGAATTCACGAGCTAGATATGATTGTAATTGGAAAAAACTCAAGTATTATTTTAAAAGAAGTAGAAACCAATATGCAAATCTGATGGTTAAGCTGGCTTGAAGTTTCTGCGAACATCACTCGGAGCCAACTTCCTACCCTCTGAACCTTCCTGCTGGCTATGATTTATATCCATGAATGGTGTTCATGTACACATGCCCAATTTTCTATGGCTACTTGGAGAAAATGGCCTCAGAATATGGTATACTTAGTTGCTGCCCAGAACTTAATTAAAATTCCCAACGGACTAAGCTGACTTCAAATGCTGCCATAACTAAACTTACTAAAGCCCTTCCGCAGAAAAATATGACATTAATCCTGAGTCCAGCCACTATCAATCTTACTTGAACACTCCAAGCACCATAATTCATATTGAAGCTGTCTCTACACTTGCAAGTGTTTTCCAAACAAAATTTATGTTTAGGCAAATGAGCAATTCATTTGGAACAGTCTTAACTGATTAAATACATTTGTATTAGTAGAAAATGATTTTCCAAAGAGTCACTGAGGCAAAGCAAACACCTTCTTTGAGTAAACCTGATGTGGTTCAAACACATATTCAAAGATTTCAGAAAGTCGTTTCCATTTACCTAATCACTTGTGAGATTTTCACCATGTGACTAATGATACTGCTGGGGATGGGGGGGAACTACAGTATTTAACAGTTTAACAACCTAACAGGGAGGTAGTGTATCTTAGCAGGATAAAATGCATTTTGGAAGCCGATGGGCCTAGACCCAATTGCCACTTATTTACCCTATAACATCTAGCATGTAATGTAACCTCTTTGTGCCTCAGTTTCTTGTGTTTCCCAAAAGGATTATACCACCAATGCCCTATCCGTGGTGTAGGAATCAAATGAGATAATGCACATAAACTAACTAGTAGAATGCCTGATACAAGGCACACAGTAGACAGATTTTAGGTAATTTTTCCAGTACTTTGCTGGAAAGAAAGAGCCATGCAGATATTTAAAAATGCCTCTATCTCCTTGCAACCCTTACATCTGCCTGTACAATACATCTCTAGGCCACAGCGCTAGGGAACACCATGAAGCCTTCATTCATCATCCTTTTACTTCTGTTCATATCTGAGTTAATTTATCCTTCTCTTCTCGAATCCACTGCGTCATAGCCCCTTGTATTTTCCAAGATAGAGCTCAATTTTCTCCTCCAGAAAGTCTTCCTCACATGAGAAAGCACTTATTGATCCAGTTCATCCCATTGCTATATTAATCTGATCTACCACCCCCCAACAAATGCTCAACTTTTTGAGGGTGGAGCCAGCATCTAACTGAATTATTCCCCAAACATGTTAAGTTAGTATCAGTTGAAGATGCCAGTTGGTATGAAACTGGTGTATTAGAGCTGTGGTAGAGGGGACAGCAGAAGCAGTAGGAGAGGTGGTCGGAGAGACTGGCATAAGCTTGACCACGTAAGTTTAGATGTTATTCTAACTGCAATGGGAAGACAGTAGAGAGATGACAAATCTGACTTACATTTTACAAGGGCAACTCTTGCTGGGTGGAGAAATCATATCAAGAGAGTGGAAGACAAATCATAAGAGACTCTTAATCTCAGGAAACAAACTGAGGGTTGCTGGAGTGGTGGGGGTAGGAGGGATGGGGTGGCTGGGTGATGGACATTGGGGAGGGTATGTGCTATGGCGAACGCTGTGAATTGTGCAAGACTGTTGAATCACAGACCTGTACCTCTGAAACAAATAATACATTATATGTTAATAAAAAAATTTTTTTTAAAAGAAAGTGGAAGAAAAGGAGGCCAGTTACAAGGCTATCCCAATAGCCTAAGAGAGAGAGAACGATGTTTTGGACGAGGGTGGTACAGGAGGTTGTATAAGAAATGGGCATATCTGAGATAGAGTTGACACTGTTTGCTGATGGTCTGTATACAGGAGTGAAAGAAAGGAGTCAAGAATGATTCCTGGCACAGCTAAAATGACAGATCAACGGATGCCTGGCTGGCTCAGTCGGTAGAGCACGCAACTCTTGATCTTGGGGTCATGAGCTCAAGTCCCACTCTGGGCATAGAGCTTACTTAAAAAAAAAAAAAAAAAAAAAAGGAGTGATTCCCAGGTTTGTGGCCTGTGCTACTGGATGAATGATAATGCCATCTCCTGAGCACCTCTTCCTCCTGTGAAGAAATTGTTTTATTCATTTTCTTATCCTCAGTGCTTAGTATAGTGCCTGACACAGAAGAAGTTGGTCTGCTAGATTTCCTGTAACAAAAATCATTGATAACAGTTGAAATGTGCTCTAGGATTCCTGTGCTTTAACTGAACCGAAGCACAGATCCATTGTTTACTGTAACATGAAAAGAATGTGGGTTTCCTTTTCTATGGAAATAAAAACTCTAGATGTCTGAAGTCTTGGGGATATTCCAGAAGGCCAGACAGGATTCTCTCTTAATTCACACATATCAATGCCGCATATCACACTACTAGAGTGACTTACCTACCTAGGGCCTAGAAAATCCTGAATAATGATAAATTACTCCAAGTAATGGTCTGAGACCCACCAGAATGATATGTTGATCATATGGGATCGGTCAAGGAGTCAAGTTTATTGAGGACAAAGCCTGTGAGTGACTCCTGTATCTCCATACACAGCAGAGCACCACGCACATATTAGGCACTAGCTGAATGGCAGAAATATTGCTATATAATTTTAATACATCTAGTTTAGTGCAAAAATAAGTATGTGTAGAAAAGGGGTGAAATTAACTATGATAAATTATAAATCATAAAGACGACTCACCTAACAAAGAAATTTAAGAGTAAATTACAGTGTCTTCTAGTGCCATCTACTGCTTAATTCTTGAGAAAGGAGTCTAATTGATTTCTGTCACCATTTTAATGGTATGCATCTTTAAGATTAAAATGCAAATAATTTTTCCAGTAGAGCCATTATTTTGGCACCCACTCAGGGTAATAAAAACCCTTACATCACTAGGTATAGGGCACGGTTCCTCAACCACATCACTACTGATACTTTGGGTTGGGTAATTCTTTGTTGTGGGAAACTGTCCTGTGCACTGTGTAGGATGTTCACCAGCATCCTGGCCTCTACCCACTAGATCCCAGGAGCAACTCCATCCTGACCATGAGATCCCAAAATGTGCCCTGGGAGGCAAAATCAACCTAATTGAGAACCACCAGTATAGAGAAAAGGAATTGATATTCATGCATCCATTTATCCATTTTACAAATTATTTGAATGCCTACCAAGCATTAAGCTAGCCTCTGAGAATACACTGGTGAATGAAAAAGATACAGTCTCAGCCCTAATGGAGCTTCCAACAGAAAAGGGAAAAGAGGCAATCAACAAAACACAAATACAAGCATAGGTTCAAATTGCAATAAGTTCTATGAAAGAAAAGAATGATCTAGATAGGGTGGTCAGGGACAGCTTTGCTGAAGAAGTGGCATTTAAACTGTGACCTGAAGAATAAGGAGGAGCCAGCCAGGGAAGAGCGGGGAGGGGGGAAGGGTGTCTGAGTCAGAGAGAACAGCGCATGTGACAGCCTTGCTATGAGCCAGGCAGTGTGCTAGTCCCATTCCATGCATTTTTTCATCTATGTAGGGTGCCATATGTCCTGGCTGCCCACAGCAATCCCATTTGCACCTGTGGCCCTCTGTGGTTATTTGGATGATGAATTAGATCACCACCCTACATTTAAATATGACAACATTTGAAGGGGACTTGGTTCCAATCTCTGTACTACATATAAGAAAACCGAGCCCCAAATACATTAAGTCATTTGTTCAAGTTCACAAAGTTAGTGAGTGACAAAACCGGGTTATAAAATTTGTGTCTTGACTTCAGAGTCAGCATTTTTGACTACTCTGCTTTGATGTCTCCCATAGGGAGAGGAAGAATGAAGACAGATGTACTAAGTAGATATGAGATCATAATAGGAGTGATAATGCAAAACACAATAAATATTTGAAGAAATTATATACTATGCAAAGAGGTCAAGGTTGGAATTGGGATCATCTAAGCCTGATGGCATGAGTGCTCTATCAGGACCTGTGATGACAGAAGATCAGAAGCAACTTCTTCACCAAAGTGGTTCTGGATGGCGTATTCATGAGGCCGTGGTTGATGGGGGCAGTGCTGTACAATGAAAGGAACCTTGATCAGGAGTCAGTAACAAAGGTCCAATTTTGGGCTAAGACACCTATTAGACATGTGACCCTAAGTGAGTTCCAACCACTGAGATTATTTCCTCATCTGCACAATAGAGAAAAGGGAACAAATTCTACCAAAATCAAGGTTTGTCAAGATGCTCCCATAATGGTAATGCCTGTGAGTGTGCTGTGTAAACTAGAAAGTATGATTTACCATCCAGAGAAAAGCAGGTTTTTTGAGGTGTACTCAGTCAACTGCTTTTATCTTTCCAGTACCTGGAATTCTTCAGATGAAGATACGTGAGTTCTTCCGGGGAGAAATAGAGATATGACATTTTGAACTGTCTTGGTTGAATCGTCCGGTCAGACACTAGTCTGGATCACCAGCAGCTGGGTGGAGCTGTGCGTCATTACGCCAGTGTCTCCCATTCCACCACGGCCCTCACAGGCACACCCACAACACAACTTACGGCATGGTTCTCATAGTTGTTTCTAGCTGGGGAAAAGACTAGACACAAGAGAAAGAAATCACTCTATTCTACAGAAAAATTTCAAAATATTAAGTTGGCATTGCAATGGCACTTTTTCATATCCATCTGTGCTGGTCTGCTTGTACAATCAACACTTATTGTCTGGGATTTCAAGCAGTTTAAAAAATATTTCCAGAAATATAATGCCCCTGTGACCTTTAATCAACCTTTCAATAGTCACTTGCTATAACAGAAAAACGATGGAAAATGCCTATTCTTTTACCTCATTATTTTTTTTCACAGTGAGTCATACGTTGGCTGGATTTTTTTTTTTTTAAGAGTAGAATGGAAAGAAACTTCTGAATTTATTTGAAAGGTGGTTTTAAGTGACTATCTAAAGTAACTTCCAGGGCGCCTGGGTGGCATAGTCAGTTGATCATCCAACTCCTGATTTCAGCTCGGGTTATGATCTCAGGGTTGTGAGATTGAGCCCTGCGTCGGGCTCCATGCTCAGCATGGAGATTCTCTCTCTCCCTCTCCCTCTGCCCCTCCCCCCACTCACTCTTTCTCTCTCTCTATATAAATACATAAACTCTTAAAAAAATAAAGTAACTTCCATGCTGTCTTTGTTAAGCTACTGTTTTTTTAAGTAACCTCTACGCCCAACATGGGCTCCAACTCACGACCCCGAGATCAAGAGTCCTATGCTCCACCAACTGACCCAGCCAGGTACCCCTTAAGCTAATATTTTTTAAAAACTTTATTAAGATATAATCTGTATACCGTAAAAGTCACTCCTTTCAAGCATACAACTTAGTGGTTTTTAATATATTTACAGAGTTGTGCAAGTATCACCAGTATCTCATGTTAAGACATTTAATCACTCCCCAAAAAAACCTTCATACCCAACAGCAGTCACTGCCCATTTCCAGGCCCCTCACCTCTCTCCACCACAGGCAACCACGGTGCAACCTACTTCCACCTATATAGATTGCCTATTTTGGACATTTCATATAAATAAAATCATATCATATGTGGCCTTTTGGGTCTGGCTTCTTTCACTTAGCATAACATTTTCAAGGTTCATCCACATTGTAGCATGGATCAGTACTTACTCCTTTTTTTTTTTTTTTAAAGATTTTATTTATTTATTTGAGACAGAGAGAATGAGAGGCAGAGAGCATGAGAGGGAGGAGGGTCAGAGGGAGAAGCAGACTCCCTGCCGAGCAGGGAGCCCGATGTGGGACTCGATCCCGGGACTCCAGGATCATGACCTGAGCCGAAGGCAGTCGCTTAACCAACTGAGCCATCCAGGCGCCCAGTACTTACTCCTTTTTACTGTCATAATATTCCACTGTAGACAGACCATCTTGCTTATCCATTCATCAGCCAATGGAAATTTGGGTTGTTTCTCTTTTTTGGCAACTATGCATAATATGTGTATGAACATTCATATGTAGATATCTGATTCCATTTCTCTTAGCTATATACCTAGGAGTGGAATTGCTAGTTTTCCCCCAAAACTTTTAACAATGGTAATTTGAAACAATTATTGTAAAGATGGATTATTATGATAAAATAATTGGAAATCGCAGGGCGCCTGGGTGGCTCAGTCGTTAAGCGTCTGCCTTCAGTTCAGGTCATGATCCCAGGGCCCTGGGATCGAGCCCCGCATCGGGCTCCCTGCTCAGCGGGAAGCCTGCTTCTCTCTCTCCCACTCCCCCTGCTTGTGTTCCCCTCTCACTGTGTCTCTCTCTGTCAAATAAATAAATAAAATCTTTAAAAAATAATAATAATAATTGGAAATCGGGGCACCTGGGTGGCTCAGCCATTAGGTGTCTGCCTTCGGCTCAGGTCATGATCCCAGGGTCCTGGGATCCAGCCCCACATCGGGCTCCCTGCTCGGCGGGAAGCCTGCTTCTCCCTTTCCCAATCCCCCTGCTTGTGTTCCCTCTCTTGCTGTGTCTCTGTCAGATAAATAAAATCTTTAAAAAATCTTTAAAATCTTTAAAAAAAAATTGGAAATCTTCTTATTAAACTATTGTAGGCAGGCAAGAATTGGTATTAGAAATATTTAAAGGTTAAGAAGATTGAAAGATTATTTCTCAGATTTAATAGCCTGCAATTAAGCTATTATCAACTTTTAACAACTGAAAAAGCTATTTTCTTATCATAACTGGTCATTATAAGTTAGATTTTTTTTCCTGCCTATTTTATCAATGCTATTCCTATTCATGAATTTCATTACTGTCAAATTATAAATTATACTAAGAAGCATTGCTATGTCAGATAATAACTCTTAGGCCATTTATATGTTTGATTTACAAGGTCTAAAATAGCTGTATTGTTAATTTGTGAATAATTAAAAGAGCTAATACTGTGACAGAAAATATAACAACAGATGAACATAAAATGTGCCTGCAATTTCATTCATTCACTAGGAATAAGGAATATAGTTTTGCTATAAGAATCACAAAATACTTCACTGGCTTCAGTTTGAAAATGCAAGCATTAGGTTTAAAAGTATTTTCTTAAATATAAAATTAAATACATTTAATGGAAATGATTCATGATCTAAAATAACTGCACTGTTGGCCCTGCCTAGGGTAGAAGGAAGAATCCGGAGAAGCTGAAATGCGAAGACAGAAAGCAGGGTGTTGTGGGGGTCACTCCTACACTTCAGCCTCATGAAGTACCCAGAATGTTCTTAGGAGCTAATTAGGCCTCAAGCTACATTCTCTAAAACCGAGACTCTCCCTAGTCAACCGTAGGCATGGAGAATTTCAGAGCAGACCATGTGATGAAACTTTTGAGAACTTTTTAGTGTTATAATTAATTTATGGATTTTGTCACATCTCCATAGCCCGTCTACAGGGCCCTGTTGCTACGGATGAAATCCCCTTGTCCTTGTATAAGGCCAATACCTCCACCTATGCCCCAGATCACATCCCTTCTTCCCTGTGAAAGGACATCACTCCAGCAATTCTCCCCTCTTATGCTTGTCTTTTCCCCTTTCTATTAGACTATTCCCACCAGCACGTAACCAAACATACTGTCATTTCTCTGATTTTACAAAATAAACAACACAAACTTCTTTTGACCTCGATTCCCCTGCCAGTTATCTCCTCATTTCTGTGTTTCCATTTGCGGCAAAACCCTTGGAAACAGTTATCTACACATCCTGCCTCTCATTCATCTCCTGAATTCCCCTCTTAAGCCACCTACAATCAGGCTTTCAGCTGCACCTCCACCAAAGTTGATCTTGTCCTGTTCAAAAATGACCTTCATGTTATAAATCCCAGGATCACTTTTCAATCCTTATCTTTGTTGATCTATAGGCAGATTTGATTATAACAGACACCCCCTCCCTTTTCTTATTACACTCCTTCACTTCGCCTCCAGTAAGCAGACACTCCAGGGTTTTTCTCCCATCTGACTTCAAAGTTTCCTCTGTCAATTGCTTTCTTCTCCTTGTACTTTTTTGACTGTTGGGCTCCAGGGCTCAATCAGCTGTTCTCTTTTCTATCTCCACTCTTCCTTGGCTTTAAATACCAACTATATGCTGATAACTCCCAAATGTCTATCCCTGGTCCTCACTTCCGTCCTTAACTCCATGCTAGGATATTTTACTTCCTATCCAACATCTCCACTGGCTGTCTAACTGACATCTCAAAATGAGCATGTTCATAATTTAATTTCTGATGTTTTACCAAAACTTATTCCCTCCCGTCTTCCGCATACAGCAGGCAGAAACTCCATCCTTCTCAGGCCAAAAACTGGAGTCATCCCAGATTCTCTTTCTTTCCTTCTCTCTCTCTCTCTCTCTATCATAGTTTGCATCTAAGTCTTCAGCACCTCACACTGCTTGTCCAAGGCACCATAATCTTTTGTCTTGTTCACTGCAAAAGCCTCTTAACTCTTCTCCCTCCTTCCACCCCTTCCCCTATAGCCCAATCTCCAAACAGTGGCCAAAATGACCCTGTTACTACATAAATCAAATGTTATCCCTCTGTTAAAAAAAAAAAAAAAATCCTCAGCTATTTTCTAACTCAGAGCTCAGAGTAAAAGTCAAATTCCTACACAGCCATTCATGATAGACTCCAGTTAACTCTATGACCTCACCTGCTTACACTCTTGCCCCTTGATCACTGGGCTTGAAGCACAATAACATTATTTTTGGCCTCAAAATTGCTACTCACATTCCTGCCTTAGGGCCTTTGCACTTGCTTTTCCTTCCCCATGGAAACTCTTCTCCCAGGTAAGGCATGGCTAATTCTGGCATCTCCATCAAGTGTTTATTCTTAAAGTCTGCTTTTCAGTGGGGCCTACCATGCACCTATGTTCCTCCACCACCAAGAACCCTTCACTGGCACTCCACCCCCCACGTTCCTGATTTTTTTCTAGTGCACTTACTATGCTTACTGCTTACTATCTGTATCCTACAATTATAACGAAGTATCTCTGACAGAAAGGTTATTTTGGGGGAGTCAGTTTCATCTGTGCTGTTTGCCATACATTTAAAATAGTACTTGACACACAGCAGCTACTAAAGAAATATTTGTTGACTAAATATATCAATCAATCAAACTTAGCATATTCAAAACAAAACTTCCAAGGTCCCTCTCCCAGGCCCGTATCTCAGTAAATGGTACTCCTGTGACTCCAAACTGCTCAAACTTTAAACCTAGGAACCTGCCTTGATTTAGCTTCTCTTCCATCAGCAAATGCATGAGGTTTATCGTCCAAAATGTAGCCAAAACTGGACCATTTCTCCCCACCTCCACCACCATCCCCCTAAGCCAAATCCACCATCATCTCATACAGGGGTGACTGGTTTCCTTACTTTTCCCTCTAGCTCCATGGTCTACTGACACTTCAGCCAGATTGATCCTTTCATCTCTCAAACCAGAACATGTCATCTACATATTCTCAACTAGTCTGACTGGATGCCCACTACACTTAGAATAAAATCCAGACTCACCATGAACGATTCGACCCCACAGATCAAAGCAGAACAGGGATTTAGGACGAAATTTCTATAGGTCCTTCTTTTTATTTCAACGCTAAATGAAAACAGCTCTTTTTGAAGAAGGCCAATTACAGCCGCTCGTGTGAATGGTAAAGTCAGCACTAAATACTCCTCAGACATAAAAATGCAAAGCGTCTGATCACTGCATCTGACGAAGTAAAGTTTGTGATAAGAAAAAAAAACATGAAAATAATAGCAGTCAAAACAAATGTAATTGGATTGGATTTACCCACTGAAAGATAAACTATCACAACAGATCAAAATAATTTAAAGAGACAGACATGTTATAAGTGAAACAATACAAAGTTTGAAAATAAAGCAAAAATATGAAAGGGAAATACTGACCAAAAAAGCTGTAAAAAACATAAATGCCAGAAGCAAATAATTCACATAAGGAGCATTCATAGAAACAGAGAGACGACCCAATGATAAAAGGAACAACTCATCAAGAATTATTAAAATTAAAAAAAGAATTATTAAAATCATGAATTGTATGTCCCTGACAGAACAGCCTAGGTTCCTAACATGGCCTGGTTTCTGGTTTCTGATAACATCACCTACTCTCTGACTCTCCAGACCCTGAGGCGATGCAGCTCCTACTCTGGCTAATCTCTCAATTGCTTCCCCTTTCCATGTCGTTTCCCTGCATTGATATCACCTGCTAACCAATTAAATTTGGTCTTTGTAAAACACTTCAAGTGATTTCGGTTTTCCTAGATGGGTCATAACCTATACACAATTACATACTATTTTCTGATCAAAAATCAAACATACACAAAATATGTCATGTCACATCTCACAGAATTTGCTGGTTTTCCATTTGCTCCTCTCCGCCATTTATTCTCTGCTTTTCTTGCCTTTGCTCTATGTGTAACCCCTATAAGCTGCATTACCTGGACTCTTCTGGCTTCCAGTTAGGGATGGCTACTGGGAGGTACTGGCAGGAGACTGGAGAACATGAAGGGAGAGCAGGGTGATTTTCCTCTGTCCCCTCTCTGCCTGGGTGGCAGTGTCCTTCTGTAACTTTAGCTGCATACAGAGCATCTGCATCTTCATAGAGAACATCCTTGTTTCCAGTGCTCGCCATGTCACTGGGCTGCAGCAATATTTGTTTCCTCCCTTTGTCCCATAAAGCTTGGAAACAGTAACAGTCCCTACTCATTCTTAATAGTCCCCAGGTGCTCCAACCTCTCTCAACTTATTTAAGAAAATTTTTGTCCAAATCCCAGTTGAGTGTGCCTTCAGTTTCCTAGATCTTGAGTGCTGTTGAAGCATAACTGATAAAGGACATTAACATTTTTCAAAGAATTGATATCAAACAGATAAAAATATCTGACAATACAATTAGATTAGAAATCAACAAGAAAAACTAAACATATACATATACATGTACCCTCTCCTAAATAACTCCTGAGATAAATCACAATGCAATTTCTAACTAAATGGTAATAACATTACCACATATCAAACATTTTACAAAATATTTGGTGGCATTTTATACAGAAACCTTTTATTTAGTTTTACCTCTTTGTCTCATAATTTGTTTCTTCACTAGTCTTTCTTGCATCTCAGATGTTCCTTCAGGATTCTTTGTTCTGCCTGAATAAATTCTTTAGAAGTTTCTTCAATGAAGGCCATTCGGATCCTCTCTCAGTTTTGTTTATCTTACACATCTTTGTTTTTCCCACACTCTCATAAGATAGCTTGCCTAGGTGTTTACAGTTCTGTGTTGATGACTGTTTTCTCTCAACTCTGAGAAGTATTATCCCATCTCATTTTCTTGGTAGTTGATTTCGAGATCTTTGTCTTTGGTTTTCACAACAATGTATTTCTTTTATGTCTCTTACTTTGTATTCCTGTGTCTCCTATATCTAGGGATTCATGACTTTCAGCAGTTCTGGAAAATATTCAGGCCTTATAGCCTCAGAAATTATTCCTTTTCTGTTCTCTCTATTCTATACTTCTTGGTCTCTGGTTTGATATACATTAAAATATTTCTTACAACAAAATGATAACAGGTTATATCTGCATGGGTATTTCAGTACATTCAAGCTATTTCATAATAAAAAAATAATAACTGCCCATGGCTAAGGATTAATTATCAAGTGCTTAAATGTTTCTGAATGGATAAACATGTCACAAAAGCAGAAAATGTAAATAAAGTTATTAAAAAGATAAAACCTTAAAAAGTATAGCTTTCTTCCAAAACCTCACTAGCATCTGAACAAGCTCTGAAGACAAATTCAGCTATATTAAAAACCTATAAAAATGAAACAAATGTTTGCTTCAGGTGCTAAGAAAAGATTCCCATGTTTCTCTGGAAAATTCTGGAATACACCCTAAATTCTTAGTATTGAAGTCATGGAATATTTAGTAGGAAAGCATTATAACCTAGCTGACAATTTCATCAGTTTGCGGCTTCTCAAAGAGTAGTTTTCATTTAGACATTATTGTTCAACCATCAAACCTTGAGACTGTACCCAATTCAGCTCAACTCCATCTCCAGTGTCCAACACAGAAGCTGACAGCAAAGAGGCACTCAATAAATGTTTAATGCAGTGGTTCTCAAACCTTAATATGCATAAGAATCCCCTTAGAGAGCTAGTTAAAACAGTTTCTTGGATCCTACCACAAGAGATTTAGATTCAGTAGTTCAGGTTGGGGGCCGTGAATTTGCATTACTAATAAGCCCACAAGTGAAGCCTACACTGCTGGTGTGAGGAGCACAATATGAGTAGTACCAGTTTAATGAATGAAAAAATGTACGTGAAGATATGTTGCTTGGGGAAAGCACTGAAATTTACTTTATTCATGTCATTATCTGATTCTCTTTTTGAGTGATTTATATAAGGAGTACTCGTGTTTTTTCTTCTTATGGAGAGGCCCTCAAAGTGATAAAGCCCTCACAATCTTGGCCTCATATGTCATTTTGTTCTCTTATGCTCTTCATACTCCAGCCACACCAATCTACCTTACTTTCTCCTAACTCCCATGTGCCTCCACACCCACGTGCCATTACATATGCTTTGCCCACTGTCTTAAATGTCCTATTTTCAATCCTAACTTTATCCTTCAAGATTTAGCTCAAACATTTCAAGTCTTTCATAACCCTCCCCTCCTCCATTCCACATCTGGATCATAATTTATCACCTTTGCTACACTCCCAGAGAACTCTCATTTCTTCACTACCACCCAAATTACATGAGGAGCAGTCATTCATATCCCTGTCCATCCAGCTGTGTGCTTATCTGCTAGTACTGTACCCATTATCCAGTACTGTCTACAACACCCATCACAGAACCTAGCAGAGAGTAGATTGTTAATAAATATTGGTTGAGGGCGCCTGGGTGGCTCAGTTGGTTAAGCGACTGCCTTCGGCTCAGGTCATGATCCTGGAGTCCCTGGATTGAGTCCCGCATCGGGCTCCCTGCTCGGCAGGGAGCCTGCTTCTGCCTCTGACCCTCCCCCCTCTTATATGCTCTCTCTCTCTCATTCTCTCTGTCTCAAATAAATAAATAAAATCTTTAAAAATAAAATAAAATAAAATAAAATAAATAAATATTGGTTGAATTGGAACTAAAAGAAATGACAACTTAGGTACATGTTAATTTAGCATTAAAATTCTAATACAGCAAACGGTATTTTCATGGTAATGTCCATGACACAGTGTGATCCTATGTCCACTTTAATGCCTGCTATCCCAGCATAATTACTATGAGGTCCCAATTTCACTTTTGAAAGGATCCCATCTAGGAGGATAAATTATATGGTCACTTTATCATTAACCCAGGTATACTCCTGAAAGTTCATTTATAGCAGGATCTGCCAATACGCTGCCTCTGGTTTTCATTTTACCCCACTGGTCCCATCAGGTAGTCAGCTAGATGTCACTTGATTCACATCTGATTCAAACGTACAAACGACAAAGTCCATTTCCATACCTTTAAAACCACTTCTCACTGTTTCCTTAATGTGAAAAGATAGAGCTTATGAATGAGGAAGATGTCTCACAAAAAAAGATCAATCCAAGCAACCATGTGCCACACATCCTTGGCCAACTGCAGCAGATATGCAAACAAAAAGCTTGCTATTCACAAGAGGGAAAATCCCTGATGCACGACTCTAGTACCTGACATCTAGAAGGGCCCTGGGCCAACCATTTGTTTTTAATACAGATCTCTAAAAGCAGGCATGAGAATGATTATTTCTTTCCTCAGCTAAAAAGGGCTCTATAGGAAAATCTATTAGCAAAAGATGTGACAAGTGACAGTGTTTGACAACTTTCAAATAATCTATAGTTACATATTTTTAAATCATAAGCACATTAGCTTGTCTACAAAGTCAGAAGACTTTCTTCTTGCACAACAAAATAATGAATGAAGTTAATGAAACACAGTATGGCATAATGAAAAAAAAACAGCATAAGAGTCAGATCTAGGTTTAAATTTTAGTTCTGCCATGTACTATCTGCGTGGCCTCGAGTCTCAGTTTCTTCATCTAGAACATGAATGACAGCACCTACCAAACAGGGTTGCTGAGAATTAAAGAGATTATATTTATGAAGAGTCTAGCACATGGGAAGAATTCAATGAATACTTACTTTATTGATATCCCAAAACACAAAGTATCGTACAGATGTGTGTCTACAGAGTTCAACCAAAGTTTAAAAATTTTTACCACTTGTTTTTAATATAGTAAAACTCACGGTACCCTCTGCAGTCCCCCAAGCATTCCTGGTGGAAGACAAGACCATGATAACATTATAAAGTTTAGTTTCATTTCACAACAGCACAACCAGGCCCAGAAACAGTGTTGCTAAGGAATTAGGTATCTTTCTCTTTTTCCCTCCACTGAATTCACTCAATCATTTTTTTGGAAAGTTGTGACCACAGCCTATATATTATGTGAAACATCCAGATTTGGCAATATTGCATCAATTGCTACGAATGTACTGATTTTTTGGCTGAAGTGAATAGATTTTCTGAAATCATGCTGATTCCAGCAGCATCAAAATATGCTTGGGCTACAGTCCTCTAATGACTGTAGGCTTCTGTCCATAATATATCTGTCATGAAATTTACCCAAAGAGTAAAAGAGGATTATAATATAAATGTTGATGATTTGGGCATGAATATTACTGACACTATTGAGCAGCAAAGTGTTCTCTATTAATTCCAACACTGGAGTACCTGTTACATACAAGGAATGATGTTAAGAACTATTAAGCAGGGTGGTGGTGTTTTTTTTTTTTTTAACAGCAAAGACTGTTACCTATTCCTTTCTGAATCTTCAACATCTAACACAGTGCTTGGTACTTCATTCTGACAAAGTAGAAGGTATTAACTCTAAGAAGGTAAGAAAAGTGAAAACAAAACGCTGGCGCATTCACAGTAGGGATATTCCCTTGGAATTTTCCAGCTGGAGTGTGCCTATAGGCCCACATAAAATGTTCTAATGGTTTATTTTATATGTACCCAGTTAGCTAGTCTAACACTAATCTAGGTGTTGCTGTGGTTGATATCTATAATGGTAGACTTTAGACTATCCTTGATAATGTAAGTGGGCCTCATCAAGTAAGTTGAAAGGTCTTAAGAGTAAAACTGAGGTTTCCCTGAACAAGAAGAAATTCTGCTTCAAGATTCCTGCCTGAGTTTCAGATTTCTGATTTACCAGCCCCCACAACTACACAAATCAATTCCTTATGATGGACAGATAAATGCACATGTATATTTCTGTGTGTATGTTATCTTACTGATTGTTTCTCTGCAAAATCCTGATTGATACAAATGAAAAACTTTAACAGCCAAACACTAGACATGCGCCAGTATTTTGTCTAAATAACCTTTAGGCAAATGCCTGAAAGTTTTGACCCAGGAATCTTTAAGTGAAGTGGCTGGTATTATACACTAACAATGAATACACAAAATAACTTGGTAGCTTAAGGAAAATCACCTTTGAAAAGAATATAGTGCAGCAGAGAGTATCCAGCTTTAGACTTAAAACAAACCTTTTTAAAATTCTGCTTTTGTCTATTAGTTCTATGACATTGAGCAAAATAGTTAATCCCTGATAAACAGTTTCTTCAGCTTCAGTTGGAATGATAATGACATCAACTTAAGAGGTCTATCACGAAGGCTAAACTTGACAATTTTTACTTTATTTACTCTACAGCCTTTCCCTAATTCCCCCACCCTCCAGCCCCTGGCAACCACAATTTTACTCTCTGTTTCCATGAGTTTAACTTCTTGAAAATTCCACATATAAATGATACTATGCAGTATTTGTCTTTCTTTGACTTATTTCACTTAGCATAATGCCCTCCAGATTCATCCATGTTGTCGCAAACAGCAAGACTTCATTCTTTTCAAAGACTGAATGATATTCTTGGGTGTGTGTGTGTGTGTGTGTGTGTGTACATGTGCATCTTGCATTTTCTTTATCGATTCATCTGATCTGTTGATGAACCTCATGTTGTTTCCATACCTTGGAAACTGAATACTGCTGCAATGAACACAGGAGTACAGATATCTCTTTGAGATAGTGATTTTGTTTTCTTGTGACATATACCCAGAGATGGGATTGCTGGATCATATGTTAGTTCTATTTTAAAGTTCTTGCGGAACCTCCATACTTTTTCCATAGTGCCTGTGCACATTCCTACCAACAGTGCACGAGGGCTCCCTTTTCTCCACATCCTCACCAGCATTTGGTATCTTTGTCTTTTTTTTTTTTAAAGATTTTATTTATTTATTTGACAGAGAGAGACACAGCGAGAGAGGGAACACAAGCAGGGGGAGTGGGAGAGGGAGAAGCAGGCTTCCCGCCGAGGAGGGAGCCCGATGCGGGGCTCGATCCCAGGACTCTGGGATCATGACCTGAGCTGAAATCAAGAGTCAGCTGCTCAGCGGACTGAGTCACCTGGGCGCCCCTCATCTTTTTAATAACAGATATCCTGAGAGATGTGAGGTAACATTTCACTGTGGTTTTGATTTGCAGACAATTTTTACTTTAAAAGTAAGGAGGTTTAGTAAGTACCTGGCATATACAGGAAATTCAATAAATGGTACATATACCATTAAAATAATCATTTGTGGGTGCCTGGGTGGCTCAGTTGGTTAGGCGACTGCCTTCGGCTCAGGTCATGATTCTGGAGTCCCGGGATCGAGTCCCGCATCGGGCTCCCTGCTCAGCGGGGGGTCTGCTTCTCCCTCTGACCCTCCCCCTCTCATGCTCTCTGTCTCCCATTCTCTCTCTCAGATAAATAAATTAAAAATCTTTAAAAAAAAATAATCATTTGTTTTCAAAGCTTGTGATTGCCATTTGATGACAAAATAAAACTGATAACCCCACAACGTGTATACACACATGTGTATATTCTAAAACACAATTACAAAGGAATTTAGAGACCATTTAGCCCAAACATCCTCAACCCTGGATGCACATCAGAATTATCCAGATGGATTTTAAAGAATCCTGTGGTTAAAAGGTGCCCCAGTTCCTCCTTTCTCCCCTCAACCCCCACAATTCTGACTCCCAAGTGCTTCTACTGTGGCCACAGCTGAGGAGCACATTCCTGATGCAGGCCTCATTTCTCCAGACTGGAAAGTGAGGTCTAGGAATTGCCTGATTTGGTGAAGGTCTCTCCTCACTTTGGAACCTTAACAACTCTAGAATCCTCCTGTTGGTAATAGAGAGTAAACTATCATTCTGAGATTAAAACGAGCCTTGTCCATGTCACTGGTGATAACTACTATTTGACTTGATTTTGAGCCATCCCCTTTGAAGAGTAACACACCATCTACGAGTTTGTTTTCTCCATTTTGTAGACTGGCCCACGCCTTGAGAGGTTCCAAACGCAAATACCACATTGTTAAGCACCAATGGAGTATAAAGTCAACTCAATTACCTCACTAGTTTCATTACTGCTAGTCTGAACAAGAGAACAGCATCATGGTCTTCCTGTCAGCAGTGCCTTACTTGATCCTTCCATTGCTTATAGTCTAGGGATGCAGCAGGGGAAAGAACTGCCCACTGACAGCAGATAAGCAACACTATCAACGTGCGAGTATCGTACCCAGACAAGAGGTAATGTTAGTATCACTGGCACTGGCCCACAGGGCTCGGCTGCCCATGCCCAGACAGGAACGGCCATTCTCTGTGTACTTACCACCGAGCAGCATATGGCCATTCCTTTTGCCACGGCAGCCTGGCCAGGATGAAAATGCTGGTTTATTAACTTATAACAGGAATAGCAAAAGGATTTAGAGAAGTAAATCCTTTTATTTCACCTCTATAGTCCATCCATATCCATGTTGGTTCTATTTATCTGCATGCTGTCGGTATATGTATATTCGGTGTGCACACAGAATAAACCTTACAGTATCATCACTGTATATGCAATTTAAGGTTTCACTTTCCATTCGGTATTAAGTATCTTCTAGAGTTTGGGGGTTGCAAACTCTTTCTGTAAAGGTCCATAAAGTAAATCTTTTAGATCGTGCAAGCACACAGCCTCTGACACAGCCAATGCAGCACAAAAGCAGCCAAAGAGGATACAGAAAGGAATAGCGTGACTGTCTGGCAATAAACATTTATTTACAGGGGTGCCTGGCTGGCTCAGGTGGTACAGCATGTGATTTTTCATCTCAGGGTTATAAGTTCAGGCCCTGCATTGGATGTAGAAATTACTTGAAAAAAAAATCAAAAAACCTTTAAAAAGATCAAATGAAATTAAAATAATAAAATACACTTAAAAAGACATTTATTTACAAAAATAGGCAGTGGGATAGATTTGGTCCCACTTGGCCATAATTTGCTGAATCCTGTAGTACAATGGGCTCCATAGCCACCATTTTTAATAGCCACATAATATTCTATAGTGGAAACACTAATGTGTTTAGTAATACATTAGTAATACTAATGTATTACTCTACTGTTGAGCATTTAGTTATTTTTTTCCTTTCTGTGGATGGGTGTTAAAATAAATAATGTACTACTATAAATAGGATTTTAGTGACAGTTTTTCTCAGTTTTGATTAGTTTTCTTAACATAAACTTAAGTGTGAGGAATCTAATGACTAGGCCAAACGGTGCTGATATTTATATTCTGCCAAACTGCTCTAAATGGGTCAATTTTAACATCATCAGTAATATATACCTATTTCTGCACAATTTTGACAATACCAGCTTTTAGTTTCACTAGCTGAACTGAAGCAATTTATTAGTTGAGAAGACACTTCCAAAACCCACCTTTTATAGGTGAGTTATCTATGGCTGCAAGCTGCTGAGTGGCTTACATGAAGTCAAACACCCAGACAACGGGGAGGGCTGAGAGATGGACTAAGTCCTCTGAACACCATTCTCCACTTCAACATGCTTCCTCATAAGAGCCACTGCCCTCGATGAACTATCAGAAGAAGATATTACAGACTGGTTTTCCTTCTTTGTCTTAAAACTATGTCATATTAGTCATTCTGATTTGCTGTGACTCATTTAGAAATACCACATACCCTGAGATGTATAAAAAGACAATGGGGACATGGACTTCCAGGGAAGATGGTTGAGTGGGAAGATACTAAACTCGCCTCATCCCACAAATACAAGATAACACCCACATCAGTGTAAATAGCCCAGAAAATGACCCAAAGACTGGCGGAACAGACTCTCCACAGCTAAATATAGAGAAGGGGCCACATCAAAGAGGGTAGGAAGAGCAGAGATGCAGTCAGAAGCTAAACAGACCCATGGGACTGTCCACAGGAGGGAGGGATGCCGCGGGCACAGAGAGAGGAGAGAAACAGACCCTCATACCAAGCACCCCAGAAACAGGGAACCAGCACATGAAGACGAATCCTCATAACATTTGGCTTTGAAAATCAGAAGGAACAAATTCTGTGAGTTCTTACCATTAGCAGGGCTTAAAACTGGAACTTCAGAAATCAGCAGGCTGGGCTATGGGAGACATAGGAGGGCGAGAGGACACTGAGTCCCCATCCTTAAAGACACAGCACAACAAACAGCCCCACAGAGATACAACATAGATGCAGCAGTTTGAAAAATACCTGGCATGTATGGGAGGGAGATGTATTTACTAATCTCAGAGTATGTGCTGGAGGGGAAGGATCTTCAGGAGACTTCTCTAGGAACAAAGGAGCTGGCAGGTGCCATTTCCCTTGCCATCCCCCCAGCCTGGACACATGGACACCTGCAGAAACCAGCACAGCATGAACACTCTCCACCTAACTTGCCAACAGCATCTTCTCCCCACACTTTCCTATAGACCTGCACCCCCCCACCCAAATATACTCTTGGCTGGAGCCCATCCAAAGCAGTGCCACAAGCCTGGCGGTATGCAAGCAGCCCTGACAGGGGCCAGCACTATCCCGAAGGAACTGCTACTCTGGGGAGAGGGGAAGATAAACACAACACAAGTTGGACTGAGGACCTAGCAGTGAGCTGGGGGCAGACGTCTGGTCTGACAACAAGCCTCACCCACCAAGAAAAGCTTCTCAGGGCAGAACATAGGGAGAACATCCTGCAATTTGGTGCTACTGCATCTCTACCAAACACCTGGTCTCACTCAACGCAAACCCAAGACAGCCCTGCACTCACCCACTAACAACACAGGGACCAAATTCTACCCACAACAGGAAAGAGAGGCATTGCAGACAACTGGACTGAAGGCAAACACGGGTCAGGCACAACAGTAAGGCACATGCAACACACACAGAAGCCACCCCCGAAGCACCAGGTTCCAGCGAACAGGGGACACTGAGCTGCAGGGCACTACAGGACCTCTTCTTCAGAAGGCTGCTACTTTAAGAGCAGGGTACATAGCTGACTTTCCTAACACAGACAGACACAGAAAATAGACAAAATGAAATGACAGAGAAATATGTCCCAGATGAAAGAACAGGACAAAATCACAGCAAAAGACCTAACATAAATGGACATAAGTATTATAATTGATAGAGAATTGAAAGTAACGGTCATAAAGATACTCAATGGACTTGAGAAATGAGTGGAGGACCACTTTGAGGCCTTTAACAAAGAGAAAACTAAAGAAAAAAAAACAGAGATGAGGACTCAATAAATGAAATTAGAAATACACTAGATGGAATAGATAGTAGAATGGAGGAAACAGAATGGATCCGTGATGTGGAGGACAGAATAATGAGAAATCAAGCTCAACAGGAGAGAGAAAAAATAATAACAACAAATGAAAAGAGACTTAGGGAACTCAGTGCCACCATCGAGTGTAATATCATTCACATTATAGGGATCCCAGAAGAAAAGACAAAAAAGGGGATAGAAAATGTATTTGAAGAAGTAATAGCTGAAAACTTCCTGAGGGCAAGGGAACAGAAATCCAGATCCAGAAGGCACAGACAGCCCCCTAATAAAATCAACCCAAGGAGGTCCACACCAAGATACATAGTAATTAAAATGGCAAAAGTAGTAGGGAGACAATTTTAAAATCAGCAAGAAAAAAGAAGATAGTTATATACAAGAAAAACTCTATAAGCTGATCTTTCCCGTAAAAATTTTGCAGGTCAGAAGGGAGTGGCAAGATACATTAAAACAGCTGAAAGAAAAAAACTTGCAGCCAAGAATACTCTATCCAGCAAGACTATCATTCACAAAGAAAGAGAGAAAAAGAGTTTTCCTGATAAACAAAAGTCCATTAATTCACGAACACTAAACCAGCCCTACAAGGAATGTTAAAGAGAACACTCTGAACGGAAAGGAAAGACCAGGGGCATCTGGGTAGCTCAGTTGGTTGAGTGGGCTGACTCTTGGTTTCGGCTCAGGTCATGACCTCCGGGTCGTGAGATCGAGCCCTGTGTCAGGCTCCATGCTCAGTGCCGAGTCTGCTTGGGATTCTTTCCCCCTCCTTTTCCCCCACCCCTCTTCTCCCCCCCACACTTGCATGCACTCTCTCGCTCTCACTCTCTAAAATAATGAATAAAATCTTTAAAAAAAGAAAGGAAAGACCATAAGTAGGAGTAAGAAAAGTAGGAAGCACAAAAGCAGTAAAAATAAGTATATCTATAAAAATCAGCCAGGAATTCACATAAAATATGACACCATATACCTAAATTGTGGGGAGAGGACTAAAGAATGCATTCAAACTTAAGCGACCATCAACTTAATATAGACTGCTATGTACATAAGATGTTATATACAAATCTAATGGTACCACAAATGAAAAACCAGTAATAGATATGCAAAAATAAAGAGAAAGGAATACAAGTACATCACTAAAGAAAGCCAAAAAACCATTAGAGAACAGAGCAAGAAAAGAAAGGAACAGAGAAGAACTATAAAAATAACCATAAAACAAGTAACAAAATGGCAATAAGTACATAACTATCAATAATTACTTTGAATGTAAATGGACTACACATTCAAATCAAAAGACAGAGAGTGATGGAATGGATAAAAAAGCAAGACTCATTTATATGGTTGCCTACAAGAGACCCATTTCAGATTTTTCAGATTGCAAACACATGCAGATTGAAACACCAAAAAACCCACAAATAATCCAATTAAAAAATGAACAGAAGACATGAACAGATTTTTCTCCAAAGAAGACATACAGATGGCCAAGAAACACATGAAAAGATGTTCATCATCACTCATCATCAGGGAAATGCAAATCAAAACCACAATGAGATATCACCTTAAACCTGTCAGAATGGCTAAAATCAACAACACAAGAAACAACAAGTGTTGTTGAGGATGTGGAGAAAAAGGAACCCTCTTGCACTGTAGGAATGCAAGCTAGTACAACCACTGTAGAAAACAGTATGGATGTTCCTCAAAAAATTAAAAATAGAATTACCATATGATCCAGTAATTTCACTACTGGGTATTTACTCAAAGAATATAAAAACACTAATTAAAAGAACATGCATCTCTGTTTACAGAAGCATTATTTGCAATAGCCAAACTATGGAAGCAGTCCCAGTGTCCACTGATAGATGAATGGACAAAGAAGAGGTGGTGTATATATACACAATGGACTATTATTGAGCCATAAAAAAGAATGAAATCTTGCCATTTGCAACAACATGAATGGAGCTAGAGAGTATTGTGCTAAGTGAAATGAGTCAGTCAGAGAAAGACAAATACCATATGATTTCACTCATATGTGGAATTTAAGAAACAAAATAAGCACAGGAAAGAGAGAGACAAACCAACAAACAGACTCTTAATTACAGAGAGCAAACTGATGGTTACCAGAGTGGCAGAGGATGGCTGGATGGGTGAAAGAGATAAAAGGGATTAAGAGGGCACATGTTGTGATGAGCACTGGGTGTTATATGCAACTAATGAATCGCTGAACACTACATCAAAAACCAATGATGTACTATATGTTGGCTAACTGAACTTAACAAATAAATAAATAAACAAACAAACAAATAAAAGAAATACAAGCTAAAAAAGGGATTAAGAGTACACTTACCTTTTTTTAAAAAGATTTATTTATTTCTTCAGAGAGTGAGAGAGAGAGACAGCATGAGTGGGAGGGGCAGAGGGAGGAGAGAGAATCTCAAGCAGACTCCATGTGGAGCACAGAGCCCAACATGGGGCTCAATCCCAGGACTCTGAAATCATGACCTGAGCCAAAATCAAGAGTCGGATGCTTAACTGACTGAACCACCCAGGTGCCCTTATCCTGATGAGCACTGAGTAATGTATAGAATTGTTGATTCACTATATTGTACACCTGAAACTAATATAACACTGTATGTTAACGATACTGTGATTAAAATAATAAAAAAAGGAAGACCATGGGGGCATAAAATGGTCAAATAATTTAGTAAGACAAGTTTTCTACCCAATATCTGTACGTAAGGTAGGACTTAACACTGTATTATGGACTGTGATAGGTTGCTCTCCCAGAAGTGAAGGGAAAGTACTGAAATATAACCAACCATAAAATTTTAAAGCCATTTCTAAGGCTAGTTAAGTGGAAATGTTTCATTTTATTATTTTACTCAATAGATGAAAATGAACCAGTACCTAAGAAATGAGAAAGGAAGTCAACTCTTGATACTAAATAATATTCCATGTGAGTCACTTTTACAATTGCCAGTCTTGCCCTCTGTTGGTCTTTGTGGATGCTGTCATCTGCATCAACCCCGCCACTTCACAAAAAAAACAAGTCACCACATACCTTTCATGTGTCATCAAAGTCCAAGAACAACAGATATATCTATTGTGATATGAAGCCCACTGGGAGAGTTGAGAAAGCAGCTGGGTTTTTGTAGGTCCAAAGTGCACCACTTATTTGATCCAGAAGATACTGGCAAGGGGCAAGAAGTCTTCGCTTAGTGAAAGTACAACATCCAGAGGGGAGAGTTAGCAACAGGAGCTTAACAGAGCCATCCAGGAAGAGGTAAGCAGGGTTTTCTGGGAGCACTATTTTTAGAAAACAAAAATAAAAATCAACTTTCAGAAGTACACACTAAGCCCCATCCAGTTGCAGGAAGCGGGTATGAGAACCCCCATCCAGTTGCAGGAAGTGGGCATGAAGGTGAGGGCTGGGGCTGGAACTCAGAGACAGGTCTCCAATCCTTGTGTGTGCTTCTAAGTGTGTGTATGGGGGTGGGGTGTGCAAGGACTGAGCACATACTGCCTGGATTCAAATCCCAGCTCTAACACTTACTAGTTGTATAACCTTGGGAAAGTTACATAAGCTCTCTTTGCCTGTTTCCTCATCTCTGAAATGTAGAATGAAAGTATTTCTCTCATAAAGCTTTACTAAGGATCAAATTGGTGTATGTGTGTGTGTGTGTGTGTGTGTTTATAAAGTGCTTGTCCCACAGTGATATTTATGAATTTGTTGTTATACATGGCTTCCTCAATATCAGAGCAAACAGGCTAAGACAGAAGCTAAGCCTAGGGGTCAGCTGGACCCAGAGCTCCTTCCTCTACCAGCTCCTTCCTCTGCCTTCCTTCCTCCCAGCTCCCTAAGGTTTATATGCTGAATGCCTACAAGTGACCTGGCTTTTGTTGACATGTTACTTTATAATGTCTTCCTTCATGGTGTGTCCCTTCTCAAATATTCTTCACTCTTGACAAGGCCTCTTTGGTATCTCCTGATGCAACTTGCTCTCAACTTACAAGAACTGGAAAGAACTCAATGTTCTTTATCAGCCAAGAGCCCATAGAACAGAATGTCTATAAGGTAAAACCAACAATGATACTGACACAGTTAGTTGTCCTGATTCTCTGGGTTTTCCTGAAACCAATGTTAGGGTAAATTTACACCTCAGCAATCAGCCCATTGAGTGTGGGGGGCAATGACTAAGCAGTGAGGTGGAGCATTCCCAAAATATAAACAGGCCCCAGGTGAGTCACAATGAAAAGATCTACCCCACACTGAATCCAGTGTGGTTCTCCTGAAGAATTTACCTTAATGCTAAAAACAATTCTTCTCCTTTAGGCCTCACTCACTTTGATTTATTTGAGGTGAGTTACCAAGTACCGAGGAAGCTCAGGGGTCAGTACTGTAGGGGTCTGAAGTCATTGAACCAAGTGCAAACTTTTTAATATCTGTTGTGTTTGTTGAATCTTTTGGTACAAGACGTTAACAGAGGGATGCAACAGTAAAAAGAATGTCGTGTGGCCTTTATCTGACACACCAATTTCATGTGTGTGTGTGTGTGTGAGATAAATCACCATTTTACCACTATATGAAAGCATGTATTAAGTATGCAGATATAATTTATATTAGAAAACGTAACCTATGTTTGATTAATTAAATCTAATGATCTTTCATTAAGTACTGGCCTTTAGACTTTCAATGTAATACTGTTGGAAACCTAACAGTAGTATATAATTTTGATTTTAAAGGCCATTATATCCAAGAATTTATTAGTCAATGAGCTATTTTATTGAGCAATTACTACGTCCCACCTAGTATCTATTTTTCCTCAATACAAAAATACCTGCCAATAGCTTCAAAATACTGTCTCAGCTTCAAAAAACTGTCTCAGTGTTCTGTGGAACACTACAGAAGTTATTCATTCCTGCCTCTTGAACAAAATTTAGAAAAACTGTCTTCCTATTATGAGAGTCTGGAAAATCACTTAGTTCTAAATACCACTAAATTCACATCAGGCAGATGGAAAAACACTAGTGTCCTGTCAGTTTTGTTTATATTTCATGTCCCCACAAGAAGCTGTCATCAAGGCAGTGTGTCTAAATGTTTTGCAAAAACAAAAGTAAAACAAAGGCTCATTTTCACTGAAAGTGATGCAAATATATAGTTACATTTATATTTAAGACATCTCCATATTAATATTTCTTAGACTTGTATGATTCTACCACTGATGGTGTCTAAATTCTGTACCTACGAAGAAAATTCTGCATCTTCTCTCACCCATATCATTCTTCCTCACACTCCCTCCAAATCCTTCTCATTAATTTTTCTAGGTGCATTCCAATCGCCAAGTCCTGCGAACCTTTACTCAGATACCACGGAGGAATAAATACCCAAACACCTATCCCAATTAATAATGAGCATTCTAAGGGCAAGAGCTGTCTTGTTCAACTGTTTTATCTGGCTCAGAGTCCAGCAGTCACTCCAAGAAAAGATGGTGTTTATTAAAACCAAGGCACTTGTTATAAGCTGTATTATGTCTTCCCCCCAAATCCATATGATGAAGTCCTAACCCCCACTATCAGAATGTGACCACATCTGGAACAGAATCTCAATGGAATTAAGTTAAAATGAAGTCATTAGGGTGGGTGTTAATACAATATGGCTGGTGTCCTTCTAAAGACGAGATTAGAACATGGACACATTCAGAAGGAAGACCATGTGAAGACATGGGGAGAAGATGATCATCTGTAAGCCAAGGAGAGAGGCCCAGAACAGATCCTTCCCTCATGGCTCTCAGAAAAAAAAACTGCCAACACCTTGATTTCAGACTTCTAACTTCCAGTGTTGTGAGAAAATACATTTCTGTTGTTTAAGCCATCCCGTCTATGGTACTTTGTTATGGCAGTCCGAGTAAAGTCATACAGCACTTCCTATGGCTGGTGGTGTTACTTATTCCCCAATTTTCAGTGGCTTCGAACATAAGCCTTGAACATAAGCCTTGACTTGCCTGGACTTTCCTCTCATAGAAACTGTCTAGTTGCTGTTTGTATGAACTGAAGAAATTCCACCTTAATTTTGCCCTGTGGTATTTATCCACTCCTCCTCCACCACCAAGATGATCATTTGGCCCCTGAAACACCACTTCTCACAACTTCTCTTCTCGAAATACCCAGTTTTAAGGCCTTAAGCATCCACCCAATCACATCTTTGGAAAGGAGAAAGGTAACTGCTCTTCGTGAAGCACAACTCCTATTGGCAGGTATTCTGCAAGGTCTAACACACCCCCTTTTATCTACTCCTCTAAAGCCAGTATGATACCCTCAGCTGCTCTGGATTGTCTTGTAACCTTCACATGTTCAGCTCTCTCCTTTTGCCCTTACTGTTTCACTGACATGTGGGTTCCTATGGGTCAACACAGTGCTTTAATTCAAGTATTTGAATATACAACGTTCAATTAAATTTTGATAATTGAGCCAATGGGAAAGAATCTCATTCAGAGATTGATTTGGTTAATTCAATACTCTAAAGTAATATGTACAATTAAGATATCAGAAAACTGAGTTTAGGGGCACCTGGGTGGTGCAGTTGGTTGTGTCCAACTCTTGGTTTTGGCTCAGGTCATGATCTTGGGGTTGTGAGATCGAGCCCCGCATTGGATTCTGAGCTCAGTGTGGAGTCTGCTTGAGATTTCTCCTTCCCTCTGCCCCAACCCTCTTTCAAATAAATAAATCTTAAAAAAAAAGAAAGAAAGAAAGAAAAGAAAATCGAGTTTAGGCATCCAAATCAATAAAAAAGTAAAACTTTCACTATTTGCAGATGACATGATACTATATATAGAAAACCCTAAATATTCCACCAAAAAACTACTAGAACTGATAAATGAATTCAGTAAAGTTGCTAGATACAAAATCAACGTACAGAATTCCATTGCATTTGGGTTTTTTTTCAGATTTTATTTACTTATTTGAGAGAGAGAGAAAGGGAGAGCACAAGCAAGGGGAGGGGCAGAGGGAGAGGGAGAAGGAGACTCCCCGCTGAGCAGGGAGCCTGACGTGGGGCTCGATCCCAGAACCCTGTGATCATGACCTGAACCAAAGGCAGACACTTAACTGCTGAGCCACCCAGGCGCCGCTCCATTGCATCTCTATACACTAACAATGAAGCAGCAGAAAGAGAAATTAAGAAAACAATCCCATTTAGGGGCACCTCGGTGGCTCAGTCAGTTAAGCCTCTGACTTCAGCTCAGGTCATGCTCTTGGGTTCCTGGATCAAGCCCTGCATCAGGCTCCCCGCTCATCACAGTGTCTGCTTGTCCCTCTCCCTCTGCCCCTCCCCCATTCATGCTCATGCACGCACTCTCTCTCTCTCTCAAATAAATAAATAAAATCTTAAAATAAAAAAGAAAGAAAACAGTCCTATTTACAATTGCACCACAAATAATAAAGTACCTAGGAATAAACTCAACCAAAGAGGTGAAAGACCTGTGTTCTGAAAACTATAAAACACTGATGAAAGAAATTGAAGATGACACAAAGAAATGGAAAGACATCCCATGCTCATGCACTGGAAGAACAAATATTGTCAAAATGTCCATAGAGCTCAAAGCAATCCCTATCAAAACACCAATAGCATTTTTCACAGAGCTAAAACAAACAACCCTAAAATCTGTATGGAACCACAAAAGACCCCGAATAACCAAAGCAATCTTGAAAAAGAAAAGCAAAGCTGGAGGCATTACAATTCTGGACTTCAGGCTATATTACAAAGCTGCAGTCACCAAGACAGTATGGTACTGGCACAAAAACAGACACATAGATCAACAGAACAAAATAGAGAGCCCAAAAATAAACCCATGATTATATGGTCAATTAACCTTTGACTAAGAAGGCAGGAACACGCAATGGGAAAAAGACAGTCTGTTCAACAAATGGTGCTGGGAAACTGGACAGCTTCATGCAAAAGAATGAAACTGGACCACTTTCCTACACCATACACCAAAATACATTCAAAGTGGATTAAAGACCTAAATGTGAGACCTGAAAGCATAAAAATCCTAGAAGTGAGCACAGGCAATAATTTCTCTGACATCTGCCCAGATTTAAAAACAACAACACAAATGAAGCTTTGAAAAAGAAAAAGATGTTGGTCTTTCACTTAGGTAGTGGTGCCTTTGATGTATCTATCCTAAACCTCCAGGATGACACCTTTTTTTTTTTTTTAAAGATTTTATTTATTTGAGAGAGAGAATGAAAGAAAGCACAAGAGGGGGGAGGGTCAGAGGGAGAAGCGGACTCCCCGCTGAGCAGGGAGCCCGATGCGGGACTCGATCCTGGGACTCCAGGATCATGACTTGAGCTGAAGGCAGTCGCTCAACCAACTGAGCCACCCAGGCGCCCCAGGATGACACCTTTGAAGTAAAATCCATAGCTGGTAACACCCACGTGGATGGGGAAAATTTTGACAACTGTATGGTGGGTCACCTGAAGTGCTGAAATGCAAGCACAAGACAGACTGTAGCCTCCAACAAGCAGGCAGTTTCCTATGAGAAGGCAAAATGTATCTTGAGTTTCTTTGCTCATGCCAGGATTGAAATTGATTTATTCTGTACAGGCATGGATTTCTACACTTCTCTTTCCTGAGCTCACTTTGAGCAACTGAATGCTTATCTCTTCTGCAGTGTCCTAAAGCTAGTAGAGGAATCTCTGCAGGATGCCAAACTTGACAAGAGCCATATTAATGAAATTGTGACAGTTAGTGGTCCCGCTTGTACCCCAAAGTTTCAGAAATTGCTGAAAGATTTCTTGAGTGGAAAGGAGCTCAACAAAACCATCAGCCCTCGCGAGGAAATGGCACATGGTGGGGCTGTGCAAGCAGCCTTTCTCATGGGTGACAGATCGGAGAATGTGCAAGAACTCCTGCCCCTTGGTGTTACCCCTTCTCTTTGCGCATTGAAACAACAGGGAGGTGGGATGGCCTGTCTGATCGAGAGAGACACCACCCTTCCTACAGAGCAAACCCAGATGGTTCACTACTTTGACAACCAGACCACTGCTTAATGACAGTGTATGAGGGAGAAAGGGCTTTACCTAAAAGAAATAAACTGCTTGGCACTGCACTTGGTAATAGATGTCTAACTATAAGGTGATCACCAGAATTCTGAGAATGGAATCAAACCATCATGGCAACCAACAAGGCTTCAAAGCTCTGGGGTCATTTCTGGCTTCTCTCATGCCCACATCTAATTTCTTTCCAGGTCCAGTCCATTCTTCCTCTTTGCATATGTCCTTCCCCACTGCCACCACTCTAGGTCAAAGTTTTATTACTTTGTGTTCAGACCACCACAGTAGCATTATCACTAGTATTTCTCCTTTCTCTGATTTCATGACTTATTCATCACCATCATCCATTCATCCATCCATCCATTCATTCAGTAAATATCAACTATATATCTACCGTTTGCTAAATACTGAATTAGATGTTGAAAATAAAAGGATCAATTAAATATGGTCACCATCCTCTATGAATACCATCATGCTGACCTTTTAAAATTATGCCTTTTATCACACTAACTCTTGCTCAAACACTTGTTCCCCGGGGTGCCTGGGTGGCTCAGTTGGTTAAGCGACTGCCTTTGGCTCAGGTCATAATCCTTGAGTCCCAGGATCGAATCCCGCATCGGGCTCCCTGCTCAGCAGGGAGTCTGCTTCTCCCTCTGACCCTCCTCTCTCTCATGTGCACTCTTTCTCTCTCTCTTTCTCTCATTCTCTCTCTCAAATAAATAAAATCTTTAAAAAAAAAAAAAAACTTGTTCCCCATTACCTACCAAATACAATGAATAAAATAAAACCTATCTAACTAATCTTTCCAACCAGTATAGCTTATAGAACCAGATAGACACAGATTCAAGTCCTGCCTGCCACTTGTAGCTTTGTCAGTTTATTAATGATTGGGCATGCTTTTTAACCTCTCTGGTCCACAGTTTCCTTAGCTTTAAAGTATACCTATCATTTTGGCACACAGTAGGTGCTCATTAAAAGTTCTTTTGACTTTCCTTGTCTCTAAATAATGGGCATCCACAAACAAAGATTCATACAGAATGAGAATATAACTGATTCTTTTTTTTTTTAAAGATTTTATTTATTTATTTATTAGAGAGCGAGCGAGCGAGCGAGCAACAGCATGAGAGAGGAGAGGGCCAGAGGGAGAAGCAGGCTCCCCGCTGAGCCAGGAGCCCAATGCGGGACTCAATCCCAGGACCCTGGGATCATGACCTGAGCCGAAGGCAGTCGCTTAACCAACTGAGCCACCCAGGCGCCCCGAGAATATAACTGATTCTTGATATCATCAAATAAAGCTCCCTAATTTGACAGTTGGGGAAATGGAGGTATCATTTGGGAAATGAGTGGCCCTCCATAACACAGGTATTTAGTAGTAGATGGCTATCTGGTATCTAGTCCTCCTGACTCCCCATCGAGGCACAAAATGGTAGCAGCCAGAAAATGTTCACGGAAGAAATTTAAGGGCAGGAAGGCAAAGGCCATTCCTAATCGGAAGAGTGTTAAGGTTGACAATACAGATTTCAAATATGTAGCAATGTTCTCAGTTTATAGAGAAAAGGCTGCTTTTATTTTTCTCCAAAGGCCAATGTAGAAGTTATTGATGAATCTAAAGCTGAAAGCACAACAAATACTTAGCTGTATGGTAACTTATACAGTATCATCTCCTCTGGATGTAAAGATGGAACTAAAGATAGGAAGCACAATGACGGCGGAGGGACTCAATGAACTCTAGAAGGTTAATTCTGGGCTGGTCTTCGGAAATCCCTGGGTCTAAGCCATTCAGATAACAGGTGAGAAAACAAAGGCCCAGAGAGTTCAAGGGAGGGTCCAAAATTGCACAGATACTCCAAGACAGTGCTGGGGCACCTGGCTTTTTAAAATCTTGCAACTGTTCCATTTTATTACACTGGGTGCTCAAAGACAAATATTTTCATCACTTACCATTTGTTGTTGAATACCTTCAATGAATGTGCAGATCACTGGGCAGAGCACCAAAGAAACACTGAGAAGTTACACTTGGGCTGAAGGCAGGTAAAGAGCAGAGGGAAGAACAGCTGTTCGGGGGCTCCATGTGCACATGCACCTCCAGTTGCCAAGGCAAAACATATCAATGTCTACAGTCACAGCCAGCCTGAGCAGGGCAACTCCAAAAGAGGTTATTATACTGTCTTTTAAAATTAAAATTTAATAAGTTATATTCAACACGAGTTGAAAACATTCATAAATTTAATGAATCACCTAATTAAATATTGTATATGCAACAGTATGGAGCACACTGAGAGAAAATCTTAAGAGTTATTTTTATGCTTAAATGCAATTAGTAAGTAATGTTTTAAAAACAAAACCCTCTTGAATTTCATAAAGCTTTTTCTTCTCACACAGGAAATGTTTATTTCATAAACCATCCCTTATTTTCAGGAATTATATGTTTATTTTTGCTGTTAATGCTAAGTAGTCAGCTGAACTACAATTCATCCCAGGCATCGTGTTATCAGTCTAGACTTGGCCACGCCTGATTTCATGCAGAATGATTACATGGGAATACTGTCAAGTATTTTGTTGTGTTATGATGCCAAAATGATTCCATTATTAGCAGGCTCTATCACTGGGGGAAAATTTCTTAATCAGGATATGACATCTAGTCCATCTATAATCTTTCCTTATTATGCTTTCCTTAATCTATATTGTGTGGTCAAGTTACTCTTTACGCTCTTTAGCAGCTATTAATGAAGTATCTTTTAGTTACTATGTCAGCTAGCTTTATGCCCACTATTCAATGTCAAGTGGAAAGCTCAATTTGAAATTTCAAAAGTAGTTTTCTGGACAAGTTCATGGCATGCATGCAAGTTTGGGAGAATCTGAGCTGCAGCAGCCTGGATTTGAGATACCGCTCCCCACCCCTCCTCTTAGAGTGCCTTCTACTGACTTTGGAACTTCGGTAATGCATAGAATATTAAACACCGCCTTTCCAAGCAGCCTGCTAAGTATGGAACAAATCATCTCTTGCATAGCCTCAATTCCCTGAGAGAGTTAATTTAGTCCAAATGAAAGATTTTCAGATTTCCAAAGGGCAGAAATGGCAAGTTCAAGCCTTGAACTGTAAATAATGTTTTATTTTTCCAGCTGGGTCATGTGTACACAGGTAATCACTGTATTATTTCTTTTACCAGTTTGGTACTTCTTAACTAATAGAATCATCCCTTTGAGGTTCATGGATATAATCAGTTCTTTAAAAAATAATAATTACCATAAGTACCACACTTGGTAATATAAGAAATCCAGGCAACAAAAACAGATTATCAGCATGTCTTCATCCAGGCCCTATCATCACTCCTCACATTCTCAAGACTGAATTCTCTATTGACAGTCACGAGATTCTGCTAATAAACAATACAGTTGTGTCACCTTCCACCCTGTGCTATTCTGGGACTACAACCCTATTCCATTCCCTTCCTTACATGACTTAGCATATACCAGTGGCTAAGGGTGACTTTGCTTTTCTTCCAATTCAACTATTCCTCAGGCCTGTATGCATTCCCCCAGCAGCTGTGTTATCCCTAATATGAAAATGATGATTTAGCCTTAGGGAAAAAAATCAGGTTAAAGATGATAAATTGCTTTGGAAAATGAGAATAATGGCCTAAATATATTATAGAAAATTATTGCAGCCACTCTGAGTCTGAGATAGAAAATCAGCTGACTTTCTTCCCCCTTCCCAGAGCAAAATGTGGCTCTGGAAAAGCCTAAGGAATGAAACAGAGGGAGGCAATTCATCTAGCTCTATCTAACCCGAAATAAGAAAGGAACCATAGGAGAAAATCTGATTTATGAGAACTGTCAATAAAGAATGTCAAGAAGCTCCAAGAAACCTGCAGGTGTTGCTCTTAGTCAAATCTATGTCAGCTTTTATATCTAATAATGTGTCATGAATTAAAATGTATTTATGCATATAGATGGTGCATTTGATTACAACTCAAAAGCAGAATAATACCCAATTTCTTCACATTAATGCCTATTCAGAAAATAGAATTCTGAAGCATTATTCTCTAGCAGATGTACAGTGGTTAGTGATGTGGGAAACACAGGCAGAAGAGAAATTATTCAATTTCCTTACTACCCACAGCCCATTGACATGTCCTTAAAACAGGCAGAGTGACATTTCTCTAGGGGCTCAACTGCCTTGATGTTAATACTTCACTAAGGGGAAAAGGGAATCTTAGCCCACCCCCCACCCCAGGATCCTGTAAGCCTACTTTAACATATAAAAATTGCTTTAGAAATTTCCTATATCTCTAAACCCCCCGCCCAAGATACATGTTGGCAATCATCCCCCAAGCATATGGCCCACCGATATATATCTGAAGGGTCTCATGACTAAAATGACCTTTTCCCAACAATAGCTAGCCCCCTCAAGGTCCTGGAAATCTTGCTTCCAAAATTCCTTAGAGAATTATGCTATCCCTAACCCCCTCCCAACTTGAAAGTACATAATGGGCCATACCGCATGACTCTGGTGCAGCTCTTCCAGCCCACGGGTCCTGTCCCCGTGCTTTCATAAAACCATCTTTTTGCACTAAGGACGTCTCAAGAGTTCCTTCTTGGCCATCGGCTTTGAACCCTAACATCTTTCCTACATCAGTTAGGATACAGAATATCTAAAGTGATTACCTTGCATTAACCAGGCTCACACATGCGTATCTATTCAGCTTTCAGAGACTTTGCAGGTCCAGAGGACTAAGGCACACGTGTCAATTAATAAAGGTAAAATGTGATGAAATATTTCAAGGTACTCTGTAAATGTAAATTGCTATAGAAATGCAATATATCATTATTCATCTTAAGATTACAGTAAATCAATTTCTGAAATATCAAGCATACATTTTTATATATGTGTGTATATATGTGTGTATATATATATACCTGCACATATGTACACATATACATATATATATGCAATTATTCTTAGACGCAATCTAAACTGTTACTATTTGAGAAGAGTATTCATTTAAAAATACGTGGGCCCTAAAAATGCAGTATAGCCTGTAAGAGCAGAGAAAAACATGGGATCGGGGAGGGCACCTAAAAGACTTTAACTATATACTGGTGTTTTCTTTCTTCAGCGGGGTGCTGTGTAATTACTTTCACCCAGTAATTTCTTCAGCTGGGTGATGTATTATTCCTCTCATCAGTCTGGTATTCTTAACTAATAGATACTACCATTTTAAAGATAAAGAACACTCTATTCTAAACGCGCATGGTTATTTGTGAGACAGAAAAAAATAAAAAGGAAGATATCTAACTGCTGTTCAGCTAGAGAACAAAATACAATCACAAGCTTTCACACAAGCACATTTACACACACACACATGCACAAATGCACACACATATCACCACATGGTACAACGGGATCAGAACATCTGAAACTGTATTTTTGGCTCTACCACATCTGAGAGAACTGACCTTGTACAAGTCACTTAACTTTGCTGAGGTCCAGTTGACTTGCCTGAAATTAAAAATCAGAGGGTTCACTTGAAATATTTTGATTTTTAAATCAAAAGAGATCTTTGGTCTCCCTAGAAAAAAAGGAGAGCCAGTACTCTCAGCCAGGGACAACTGCGTGAAACAGCAGACAAGTGGCCCCTTGAGTGGAGCATGTGTTCTCTAGCTCACCACAAGCCCTGACACTCCCCACAGTAAAGTTTACAGCACACCTGCTTCACCCCTTCAGCTTAGTTACTGGATCCTTGTAAGCTCTCCCTTGTGATCTCCCACCTTGCTTCTAGCATTCTCCTTCCTGTTCTCTCTCCTGCACTCTCCCCCCTCTCCTCCCTCCTGTATTCTCTGTCCCTCTTATACCCACTCTCCTTCCCTCCTGCAATCTCTCTCCTCCGGTGTCCTTTCTCTATTCTGCACCCCCCTTCCTTCTTCCTACCAGTATTCTCCACCTAACCCAATGGTTCTCAGCCTAGGTGTTTTTGCCTTCCACACTTCTGGGAAAATGGCCATGTCTAGAGACATTTTTGGTTGTCACATATAGCCAGAGCAGTGCTACTGACATCTGACACTACCCTACAATGCATTAGGGACACTCCCCCACAACAAAGAACAATCTGGAGCAAAATGTCAACAGTGCCGAATTTGAGAAACCCTGCTCTAGAAATTATCACCCCATACTAAATTTCTCTGACTTCACAAATTTCTAACAATCTCCAGCAGAAACAAGGGAACAACTTTCTCTCCTTGATGAACTCACTGACAAACAATAAAACACTGAAGCAAAAAAGTTTTAGTATGAGTATTACAAAACATTTCAAATCAAAATAAGATGTCCTGTGGTGGAGGGGAAAAAAAAATACTAAAATAAAATAAAAATAAAATAAATAAGATGTCCTCAGTTTCAACACTTGAGGTCTCAGTTATGTTTCCTAATATTTAGACATTTAAATGTTTATGTTGGGTTTTAATAAACATTGGAGAACCCTCATAGTAGAAAGACTGGAAGGAAATATAACAAATGCTAACCACAGGTTACCTCTAAGCTATAGCATTACATATTGCAGGGGAGGAAAAATAATTTCCTCTCGGGCGCCTGAGTGGCTCAGTTGGTTAAGTGACTGCCTTCAGCTCAGGTCATGATCCTGGAGTCCCTGGATCGAGTCCCGCATCGGGCTCCCTGCTCGGTGGGGAGTCTGCTTCTCCCTCTGACCCTCCTACCTCTCATACTCTCTGTCTCTCATTCTTTCTCTCTCAAATAAATAAATAAAATCTTTAAAAATAATAATAATAATTTCCTCTCTACTCTTGTAGGTTCCTGGCTGAGACCCCCCTATAATAGAAGACAGATTAACAGGAGAAAAACTAAAGTTTAATAACATGTATACCTCCTGTACACATGATAAAGATCCAAGAAAACTGACTAACTCCCCAAAATGGCTCACACTACCACCTTATATATCATTTGAAGCCAAAGACAAAAGAAGATGTGAGGGGAGATACCCAGCTATGGGAGGGGACCAGAAAAAAGCACATTAAGATTATGGTGTAGATTTAAGTCCTTGCCTTCCTCCTTGATAAAGAGTTATCTAGAGATTTAGGATCACTGTCCTCTTCCTGGTACAAAGAGGAAGACACCTTTAGAAATGGAGACTTCCTTACAAATGTAAATGTCTCTTACAAAAGCATAACTTCTACTACTCATTGTCAGAACTTTTCCTTTGTCTGCTGTTTCTTAAAAAATACTCAGCTGAAGGGGCGCCTGGGTGGCTCAGTTGGTTAAGCGACTGCCTTCGGCTCAGGTCATGATCCTGGAGTCCCGGGATCGAGTCCCGGATCGGGCTCCCTGCTCAGCGAGGAGCCTGCTTCTCCCTCTGACCCTCCCCCCTCTCATGTACTCTCTTTCTCGCTCTCTCAAATAAATAAATAAAATCTTTAAAAAAAAAAAAATACTCAGCTGAAAATAATCCTTATACCAAAGAGGCATATTTCAGGCTGACATACTCTGCTCCCTTTCAATTTGATTTTTATGATTTTGCTTGCCTCATACGGTTGTTTTCCAAATTTTCAACCATGAAAATACACTACCATTAAAATCATAAAAATTAAGTATCATTTAAAACACCAATAAAAATGCTACCAACAGCAAAAGCCTTTATCATCAGAAATCACAAGTTATTAGTATGAAAAAGACATCTTACAACTTGTCACATAAAACTTATAAAAGACACTTTTGATATGCTAACATAGGCTTTTGTCCTGAACCAACCAGTGTTTTCTTCTTTTTTAACTGAAAAAAAGCCTAAAAATACTAAGTAAAAGTTAATTTTTAAAACTGAAAACTGTGAGCAATTTGAGAATGTTGACATCGTTTCCCAAGGTTAGCCCAATTTACAATTTCATTACCAAGTATTCTCACAACTAGACATGAACTCACTAAAGAAATACTTCAAGGAAATCTCAATTACACATCACAAATATACAAACTTTTAGGTCAACAAGCAAAAGTCTTCTACTTAAACGAATTACCAAGTGTTGCCCTCTCTTCTCTATATTCTCTCTCATCCTCTTGATTTGGAGATCTTTAAGAACCTCAGAAAGATTTCAACATTTATGAGGAAGCTGAGGTTTTCAGGATAGTAAGAAATTCTCATCATTTCATATAAAATAAATGTCAAGTTGGATGAGGACCCATCTTGTTGGTTTACACCATTTAACGTAATCAATTTAATATCACTTCCAGCAGTGTGGCAGAGCGCTGCATAAACAATATGATAACTGGAACTCCTCTGCTCCTTGAATTAGTAAACAAGTTGCAGTGCATATCCATCATGCATAATGAGTCTGAAACATGGCTTGATTACATTTCATTTGCATAAGAATTTTCCATAATTTTTTTAAACTGATCCTTTTTAATTCAGAGTATATTTAAATGCCACACAACTGCTGCCCTCCTCCTGAAATGCTAAGCAATCTTCTTACATAATACAAAAATGCTAATCAATTTTTTTCATGCAGATCCTAGCTTGCTAATGAGTTTCCACCTTTCTACATGCTGTCAAATCTCATTACACTGTCACCTTTCTAGGGTTCACAATCGGTGTCCACGTTTATATGGTTCAATTCTAATTGCCACATTCTTTCGTTGCATTTACAAGGGAAACATCTTTTAAATAATCCTTGGATTGTCCAATTTGAAGGATCATCTGTTCCCTTTGCATTCTGTAGTTTGTAAAACCCTTACCATTAATTCACAGAAATATTAATTAGAATGTTCTCCGATAAGCCAAAAGTCTGAAGAGTAAAAATGAAACAAACAGGAACTAACAACAAATAAATATAGATCTAGAAGTTACATGACAATGAGATAAAATGTAGAAATAAAAATAGCTTACTAAATATAATAATTTAGAAACACATTATCTATTTGGGAATTATGACATTAAAATAATTATCCATAAGCTATTCAGAGGATAGGCATTTTCTTGAATTGTGTATATACTTCAAAAAAAAAGAAAGATCCTTTTTTTCTTTTTTATTATGTTATGTCTTGAAAGATTTCCATGTAACATATGTTGAATCTTTTAACAGAAAATTTCCAAGAGTAGACCTTAGAAACCAAGACAGGGTGTGAAGCAAGTGACTCAGTTTTCAAACCCACCATAAACTGACAATGACTTTTTTAATGCTTAATAGGAAAAAAAAAAAAAAAGAATGGGTTGTATGGGAGAAGAAAGCAGTTGGTGGGAAAAAATGAATTTTACTTGCTTAGTAAACTCTTAGATCCAAGTCTCTCAGCAATGCCAAGTACCAGCCCACTGACTAGAAGTAACAGTTCCTGATAGATCTCACTACTACATGTTGGATTTTCTATTTTTTGCAAGAAAAAAAAAAATATATATATATATATATATTCCCCATCAAGGTAACTTTTTTCCCCTCTGAAGAAACTGTGAAATTTTCATGGGGAAAAATCTGCATGGTAAAAGGATTTACTGAATCATCCTGAGGCATTTTTTCCATCTGCAAATTCCTAGCTTAGATGGTACCATGGACGCACATTTGTTCAGGGGAAAAAAAAAATTCTCTTTTGTTCACTTGCTCAAGCGCATGCCTAATTCCTAGAACCTACTAATTCACTTTCACTCATTCATCACATAAAGCTTCTAAAAAGAGAATATGGAATATTCTTTAAAAAGTGGTTTATATGAAATTTTAATAAACTGTTTCACATTTCAAAAATCACAAGATCACTGACATTTCCTAGAACAGAAGATTTATCCTTAGCTCAAGATCCAAAGTCACCTCTTTAATTTAGCACAGTAAAGACAAACCAGCTCTGTCACCTTCCCTAAAAAGCAGTAGTTTGTCATTAAAATAGAATTTAAATAAATAACCAGAGGCATTTGTTTGATAAACCTGTCTGATAAACAATAAACCTACTGAAAAATCTATATAAAACAAACCAAACAAAAGTGTTTCTTTTTAAAGCGATGACAAAGACTTGACCAAACAGGAAAATCGTGCAAAACACAGGGAGGACAACAGATAAGGAATTTTGAGAGTTTCTGGAGCCCTTATGCGCTGAAAGCAAGGGACCTCCGCTAGTGACAGGAGACCCAAGGTGTCCAAAATACTCTTATGTCGCAACAGTGCTTCCCATTTCAGTGCAGCAAGTGATGAGGGCCAGATGGGCGTTTACAAAGTAGAAGCCTCTTTTCATGTAGATTAGTTAAAATACAGGAAAGCAGGGGCGCCTGGGTGGCTCAGTTGGTTAAGCGACTGCCTTTGGCTCAGGTCATGATCCTGGAGTCCCAGGATCGAGTCCCGCATCGGGCTCCCTGCTCAGTAGGGAGTCTGCTTCTCCCTCTGACCCTATCCCCTCTCATGCTCACTATCTCATTCTCTCTCAAATAAATAAATAAAATCTTTTAAAATAAATAAATAAATAATAGGAAAGCAAATTCAACCTCCAGGTAAGGGTAAAGAAAGGATACGGGATTCTGAAAGCTGAAATCGTGAGACTCTAGAGCTCAGCCAAAGTATAACAAACGAATTCGAACTTCAGAGTAAAGACATGTTTGTACACTCCTTCCCACCTACCCCAAGCTAAAATGGTCAGACTCCTGGGACGGGCCACATTTCACCCGGCCCTGCCCCGCTTTGCCCCGCTTTGCCCCGCTTTGCCCACTCCATTCTGAATGTTCTGGACTCTCCAGCATCCCTCCCGCCGGGCTGCCTTTCTGACCTGAATCCGTGAGGCTTGACATCTGCCCCGGCGGCGACCCGCTCCTGATCCCTACCCGCGACCCCGCGGGGACCCCCTCCCAAGTACCGTCGGTGCCAGAATGTGCGCCTGCGCATGTGCGGTTTCCCCCCCCCCCCCCCCCCCCCCGTGGCCTCCACCCTGCCCGCCGGCCCCCGGTTCGCCCCAGGACGCCTCCACTCTCATCTCCGCCAACTCCAGCAAATGCTCTCCTGGCTCTATTTGCTTACCTTTGTTTTTCATCTCTCGTTTCTTCAGGTTTCTCATTCTTTTCTTTTTCTTCCATTTTTCCGACATTCTAGTTTCTCATCCTTGCGCCCATTTTTTTCTTACCTCGCTCTCTTATTTGCTTGTTACCAAAGCCTCTTAGTTCATTTCATCTTCTCATTTCCTCACTTTTCTCCCCGTAAACGTTCTTGTACTTTATTTTACATTATTCTCATGCTTAATCTCACGTTTTCAGCATATTCTCTACATTTCTCCTGTTCTCTAACATGTTTTCATTCTCAAATTTCATTTCAGTGGCTCATCTCACCCACATTAAACTGTCTCGTATTCTTTAATTTTCACATAGTCTCTTGTCCCCTTTGTCATGTTTATAAATTTCTATTTTCTCAGTCTCTCGTTTTTACTCACTCTTGCTTTCTACAGTATCATAGGTTACACTTCATTCTTGTATTTTATTCTCTATTTTCTCATTCCTTTCATTACGTTGTTCCTTTACTAACTTTATTTTCCCAAGTTTGGCTCACATTCTCTCCATTATTATTTCCCATCCCTTTCTCTCAATTTATGTTTTTACACTTTCTCTGCAATCTTTCTCCCTCCCATTTTTAAAAACAATTGTTAGGTCTAACAGAATGAAGTAAGCAGAGGTTTACTGTAGTGCTCAGATGCCTGCTGGTTCATGAACTGACTGGTTAGTGGTCAATGCACATGAATGGTGAAGCCAAAGCTGTGCAAGCCCAGATGAAATGAGGGCAAAGACAAGCCCGCTGAGTGGCAACATGACTATGTTTTATAATGGGGTGTGGCCAACTAAGAGCCTCTCTTTAGCTGTCAACAATCACACTATTTAGTTACAGAAATTTCTGGAAACACTAACGGGCTGGGAGAGTTCTCAATTTGAAGTTCTCAACCAATTCCACTTTGGGCACTTTGTTTCCTCACAAAATGGTTAATCTCACTGAGGCTTCTCATTGTCCTACAGGGCCCAACTAGGCCAGGAAGGGGCCCAATCCTTTCCCTATATGTCCAGTTAAAAAATCCAGAAGATGGGAAAATAGAAATAAATACAGTGCTTAGGGATGGGAAATATATCATTGCAAGCATCCTTAAGCCATAGGAGTAACTTTTAAAAAAAGCTGTAGTAGTTAAAAAAGGAAAGTTTAAACCAAGTCCTTAGATACATATATTCAAATTACAAGAATCAGATGACAGGGAAGGGATGAGCAAACAGATCCTGAAAATACAAGTTAAAGGATCATGTGAGAAGGATGTTTCAGAAATGTCAAAGTTGTATAGATACTGAAGAGAGAATACAATGTAGCCTCAATTCTATGTCTGACCACAAGGAAGACAAAATATTCAAAGTTAAGGTTTCAGTGCAGTCAGAGGATGGAGGCCACAATAGAGAAATTCAAATAGAGGCATAGACTCTGCATAGCTTCATCTTTGTGCTTAATTGTACGAATCAGGCTAAATATAACTATGAAGATCAGTGAACCAGTCCAGAAACAAACCTGGATCTAACTAAGGAGAGACTAAGGATCTAACTAAGGAGAGACTTTTTTCAAAAAGACTATTACAGTAGGGAGAACACTTCAACCTCAGGATCTACAAGAGTGTCAAAACCAAACAGAGAAAGGTTTCTCTTACATAAGGAGGAGTAGGCAGGACTAGCAGGAACTTTGTGGAGGAGAAGGGCAAGGGTTGGGAATGAGCCACTTGGTAAAATCAGGAAATATTTTTCTCTGTGGTCAACCAATTCTCAGTTCTCAGAATGAACTGGTGGGGGGGGATATTTTGCACCTTGGTGCTTGCTTAAGCTTCAAGTGAGTCAAATTTCAGGGGCCTATGGGGAGAACTAAGGTTCAGTCAAGCCAATCAGAGGGTAAATAATGGTCAATCATGAGCACTTGTGGCCAGTTAACACTATTCTCTCTACCTGGAAGCTTCTAATGGCAAATCAGTTCTGAGCAGAGAATTTAGGCTGATCACTCCATTTTTCAGCATTTATTTCTATTTCATTCAACAAATATTTTGGGAACCTATTCTATGTCAAAGCTGTGTCTTATTTGTTTTTCTGTTCTAGTCCCCTGTGGCAATTGACCTAGGCTACCAAAGAAAATGCACACACAGAAATAGCATTAGTGATTAGGAAGGCCAAATTCCTCACATTGCAGATGACAAAAAGGAGGCTAGAACAGTGAAGTGACTTGCCCACAGTCACACAACTAACTAGTAGCAGAACAAGAACTGAATTCTAAATAATCTTAATCCTTAAACACACACACACTCACACTCACAGTTGATTATACTTCTGAAAAACTATTATGGTTACTGAGAATGGATATCCTTTTTTTAAAAGATTTTTTATTTTTAAGTAATCCCTACACCCAACATGGGGCTCCAACGCACAATCCTGAAATCAATCGCATGCTCTATGGACTGAGCCAGCCAGGTGCCGGGAGAATGGATATCCTTTTGATCAGAAAAGCATTTTAGCTTGGCTATATATAGTTATATTTACTTTAACTTTGATTATATATTTTATTTCAATTATCTCTGAAATTATAAAGTCAATCTATCTTGGAACATATATATCCACAAGAGAAAAAATATTACATTTTTCCCAACACAGAAAATTACATTAGAGAAAATGGTCATAAGTCCAGGGAAATAGCAGGAGAACATTAAATTATGCTGAGGTCAGAGTTATGTTTTTGGTTTTAATTAGTCATAATATAACACAATCAGAGAATAATTTGTTGTTACTATTATTTTAACAAGATAGTTTTTCATAATGAATACTGCTCAATATAACCTAAGGTGAATCTGCTCAGAAGAATCTGTTTTGCTATTAATATTTATCAGAGCACACTGCAGAATTCACACTTTCTACGTCTGCAAACTGAAGTAAACAGAAAGCAGTAATGGACAAGATGAGATGATGAATTAGGTAGAAAGTAATCAAATCTAAAAGGAAACATTAACAGTGATTAAACATGTTGTTTGCTATGCCTATTGCAGTGGAAAACAAGAATTCAAGAAATTCTTTTTATAACATGAAACGTGGGAAAAGGTATGATAAAAGTAGTATGTCACTGAAATCTGCCACTAGTATTCTCTTTTGCTTGTTCTATTTGTTTTGTATTTTCATATTCTTAGAAACCATTTATTTCTAGAGCTTCTAATGATATTACACTACATTATACATACTGTGATCTAGATGTCAAGATTGAACAAATATAAAATAGCTATTCCAAAGATGTATGAACTTGACAAAAAGCAACCTCATCTCCTTAAAGCAAAGAACAATTGCCTAGAGGTAAGATAATAGCATTTTGCTAACTGCAGACAATAAATAATAAAATAGAAATCACAATGGAATAATAAAACGTAGCGTTTTAGCCATCAAACATGTATTATCCCTAATGTGTGCCATATGTTGCAGATTTAAAACTATGCTTTTCATAACTACATTTTAAAAATAAGGAGATGTGTTTTAGAATAGCAAAATAGATGGCATGTTATATTATCACTCTGATGCCCCCTCCTACAACCGCTACTATAACTTAACAAAAAAACTATGCTTTCCCTTTGATTAAAGAACTTTTGGTAAATAGAAATATACATACATATAAATAAACCCATACATACACACACACACACACACACACAAGTTTCAATGGAAAAGGGCAAACAGCAATTAATTTTACATACACAAATCAATTTCATATTTTTAAATTACCTAACCATTTAAATAATTCAGAATAAGGTTTAAAATATGCATATACATATACATCTTTTCTTACTTTTCTTAAAGTAATCTCTACACTCGGTGTGGGGCTCAAACCCATGTCCCCAAGACCAAGAGTCACAGGCTCCACTAACAGGTGCCCCAGGAACATACACATCTATTAGAGCCAGAAGATTTGGGTTTGAGTCCTGGTTTCTAGATGACTCCAGGCAAGTAAGAATCTCTCTGCACCTCACCAATTAGAAAATGGAAGTTACACCTGTCGTTATAATGAGTTCAACGAGATAATGTGTAAAAAATGCTTTGTAACTTGTTGAGATAAATACAAATAATAAAATTAGTTAACTTCCCGAGCTATGCTCTCCACATGCCCCTCGATGAGCTGATTGGGTGGTCTAGATGTGAAACTGTGATTCTGTGTTTTTTTTATGGTTACAAATGGTCTCAGTCTCCTCAGCCTTCAATGTAGCCTACAACATGCCGTAAGCAAAAGCAGAGTTTTTGGATCCAGACCCCTGGGTTAGAATCCCAGCTACTCCTCTTGCTGTCATGTGACACAGGCATGTTGCTTCAGCTTTCTGAGCTTCAAGTAACTTATTAGCATGATGATAACGTTAGTACCTACTTACCAGACTTGTTTGACGATTGCATGACATAATGCTTCTTGATTTCCAGCATCATTCTTGGCACAGAGTAGGCACTCAGCAAAAGGTAGTAATGTGAACAATATTGATATTTATGACCCTTTCTTGGCAATTATGTTTCCTGCTCTAAATGGCAAAATTCAAGTCCTGGGCATTTATGCCTGGGATGTTTTCATGATGAACACTGCTCAATACAACCTAAGGTGAATCTGCTCAAGGGATTTGTTTTGATATTAATATATATCGGAGGATACTGCAGAATTCACACTTTCTACACCTAGTGGTGATTTTTCTGCTTCAGATCCTTTCTTCTTAGACTGCCACTTATAATAAGGAATGTTTTCACATCTCAATGATCAATATTACAAATAGATGTCACACCAGGGAATATATATATATTCACATATACGTTCAGAGAAAGAGAGAACACTATGTTAAAGGGGAACATTTCCAAACAACCCCTAAATGACATAGATATTTGAATAACAATGTAGCAACATCCTCCACTAATGTTAACTTGTCCTTTTACTAGATGACCCAGCACTCCAAACCTAGTGATGAAAACAATGGTCAGAGATCAGTGATATCCTGTGAACTTGGGCCAACCATAAAGAACACCCAGTGTGCAGTAGTGGAAATTTGCATTTTCAGACTAAGCACTAGCTTGCTTCTCCAAACTGGACTGAGAGAAGGAAGAACTTGTTACATTTGCTCTCTTGGGGAGCAGTGATTTAGAAGCCACTTGGTTTTGCAGACTGTATTTATTCACTCCTCTGGCTTTATCCCACAGAGGAGCTGACAAAATTTCTAGGGCTTTTTATATCTATTTCAAAAACTTAATAATTATGGGGGGGGAACATACACTTTGAATAGATATTGATGAGTAAAAAGTGTCATGAAAATAAAACTAAACAAAGAAAAGGGAGACAGCAGGTGCGGGGAGGGCATTATTTTCAACTGGGTGGTCAGGAAAAGCCCCACTAATACAGTCACAATTGATCAGAAACCTGAAGGTGGTGTGGGTGGGATCTACACAGCTATGTGGAGGAAGGGCATTCCAGGAAGAGGAGACAGCAAGGGCAAACATCCTGAGGTACAAAGTGTGCTTGAAGTGCTTGAGGGACAGAAAAAAGAGCAGTATAGTGAAAACAGTGTAGACCAGGGGGTGAGGGAAGTGGCAAGCAGACCCCATATGCAGGTTTTCACACTAAGGATGTATGTATAATGCTTTCACCGAAAAAGTAGTAAAGCATTTCCAAACACACACAAAAGAAGACCTAAGTACATGAAAGGGATACCATGTTACTACATCAGGAAACTCGCAATCAGAAGGATAGAACAATATCACAGTTTCCCAAATTGATATATACTTTCAATGAAATGTCAATCAGGGGCGCCTGGGTGGCTCAGTCGGTTGAGCGACTGCCTTCGGCTCAGGTCATGATCCCGGAGTCCCGGGATCGAGTCCCGCATCGGGCTCCCTGCTCAGCAGGGAGTCCGCTTCTCCCTCTGACCCTCCTCCCTCTCATGCTCTCTGTCTCTCATTCTCTCTCTCAAATAAATAAATAAAATCTTTAAAAAAAAAAAATGTCAATCAGATTTCTACAGACTTTTACAGGAATTTGATAAGTTGATTCTAAATTGTATTTAGAGAAATAGTGATACAAGGATGGCCGAGTCACCCAGATATTCCTGTAAAAGATGGGTAGATTTGATCTACAAAATACCATGATTTTTATAAAACTTTAGAAATTAAAACAGTGTGTTGTAATAATTGTTCTTGCCCCATGCAATCTCTCTGAATTTGTCTCCCCTTTGTTCATTCCACTCCCAGCTATACTGGCCTCTCTGCATTGCTATCCTCTTCGGATAGCTGTTCCATCTACCTGCTAGGTTGTATCCTCAGATATCTGTTGTGACTCACCTTTTTATCTTTTTTAGGTCTCCACTAAGATCAGTGAGGTCTTCCCTGACTATCGTATTTAAATAGCAATCCTCAACCCATCTGACACTTCCTATCTTCTGTCTCTGCTTTATTTTTCTTCACAGCACTTGTCAACATTTGATATTTTATACACTTTAATTATTTATAACTTTATTGATGCTCTCCTCCACTAGACTGGAAGTTCTAGAAGGGCAGGTAGTTTTCTCTTGTGTTCACTGATAAAATCTAATGATCTAGACAAGTGCTTGGCCCATAGCGGATGCTTAGCATTGGTTGAAGGGATGAATGAGTAAATGAATGATATTGGTGCAGTGATAATACTTAACTGCAATACAAAAGACAAAACCCAGTGCCACGTGACAGCGTGGCACGGGGTGGGGGTGGGGGAGATTGAAATCCAAAGATAGGCCCCAAAGATACATAAAAATTTGATAGATGACAGGTGACATTGCAGATCAGTGGGAAAACCACAAAAATAAACATAATGCGGTTTGCTGGAACAACTGTTTTCCATATGGACGAAATGTAAATGGATCTCTACCTCAAACCACACATAAAAATCCACTTAAGATATATGAAATACCTAAATCAGAAATGTAAAACTCTAAATATCTTTGAATTAAATATGCAATTCACTTTATAACTTGGGTAGGGAAATTATTCTAAAACCAGGCAAAAAACAGTATTCATAAGGGGGAAGTTTGCTAAATTAAATTACATTAAAACTTAGAATTTATGTTTTCCAAAAAAACCATAAAACAACTGAAAAGAACAATTCCAATTGGAATAATATATTTGCTACACATATAACCAGCAAAAAGTCCAGAATATTTTTTAAAGTTGTCATGAACAGACACTTCTCCAAAGAAGACATACAAATGGCTAACAGACACATAAAAATATGTTCAACATCACTAGCCATCAGGGAAATACAAATCAAAACCACATTGAGATACCACCTTACACCAGTTAGAATGGCAAAAATTGACAAGGCAAGAAACAACAGATGTTGGAGAGGTTGTGGAGAAAGCAGAACACTCTTACACTATTGGTGGGAATGCAAGCTGGTACAGCCACTCTGGAAAACAGTGTGGAGGTTCCTCAAGACATTAAAAATAGAGCTACCCTACGACCCAGCAATTGCACTACTAGGGATTTACCCCAAAGATACAGATGTAGTGAAAAGAAGGGGCACGTGCATCCCAATGTTTATAGCAGCAATGTCCACAATAGCCAAACTGTGGAAGGAGCTGAGATGCCTTTCAACAGATGAGTGGATAAACAAGATGTGGTTCATATATATATATTACTCAGCCATCAGAAAGGATGAATACCCACAGTGTAAGAGGGTAACTTCACACATTGACATGGATGGATCTTAGAAACGTGATTCAGAATATACACAGATTGATACCATTTTATTAAGTTTTAAAACAGGAAAAAATTGGGCGCCTGGGTGGCTCAGTTGGTTAAGCGACTGCCTTTGGCTCAGGCCATGATCACAGGGTCCTGGGATCGAGTCCCACATCAGGCTCCCGGCTCAGTGGGGAGCCTACTTCTCCCTCCGACCCTATCCCCTCTCATGCTGTTTCTCTCTCTCTCTCTCTCTCAAATAAATAAATAAATAAATAAATAAATAAAATCTTTAAAACAGGAAAAAATTAACAATACATTGTTTAGGATGTATATAAAAACTGGTTAAAATTGAGCACTCATGAGAATAAAAACATTTTTTTTTTTTAATAACAGCTACCTCTGGGAGGGGGTTGCTATCAGGTGGAATTGCTATGCCGAGGACAAAGACACACTAAACACCATTGGTAATTTCCTGATCTTAAATTGGGTGGTGGATTCATGGGTGTTAATTTATCATCACGTTTCATGATTTACATAAGCATAACAAATTATTTTGTGTGTTTTGAATATTATCTAGTGATGCAGTTGTTCGATAAAATGGCTCAAAACAGGGATTTCTGTTCAGCAAAAGACACGTAATCTTAACAAACAGGTAACAGATTGGGAGATGAAATGTTCATTGTCAAAATCTGATAAAGGATTAGTATCTAGACTATATAAGATATTCAAATTAACAGCAAAACAAACTCTTGAGATACTGATAGGAAAAATGGACAAAAATATGAATAATCAATTCGCAGAAATGGAAAACTGAATATATAACACCAGTGATCAAAGAAATGAAAATGAAACAATGAACTAACATTTGACCTCCATACTCCTGTAAAAAATGTGAAAATCTGATATCAAATGCTGGGAGGTAACATGTCCTCTCATGTACATCGAAGTGTACTCTAGTGTAGCCATTCTGGAAAGCAATCTGGCAGAACTTAGTGAAATTAAGTATATACATACTGTGTGATCCAGCAGCCCCCACTCCTGCAATATCGCTCTAAAGAAACTCACATTGCAGGACCATAAAAGGGTAAGTACAAGGATATTCACCACAGAGTTGTTTGTGGTATTGAAAGTTGGAGGCAACCAAGGTGTTCATCACCAAGGGCGTGGATAAAAAAAAAATGTGGATATGTACTATGTAATACTCTGCAGCAGTAGAAGCAATAAATTAGATTGCCTTAGAGCCCCCCTTGGGTAGAACTTAGAAACAGCACTGAGTGAAAACATCAGAAGCCACAATGCCTATCATAATACCATCTATATAAATTTTTTAAAATACAAGAATACTGTATTCTTGACAGACACAGGATCTTGAAAATATAAAACAATGAAATCTTGCACGTTCTTTCTCTTTCCAGCAGAACTTGTTCTTGCAACTTTTGGTTTCAAAATCATACGTGTTTTGGTTTTGAGCCCAAGGATAACTTACCTGTGAAATCCACCTGAAATGGACTGATTCATTGATAGTGGCTCAATCAATCCAGGACACTGTGTAAATTACTCAACAGCTGGCACCTGGCATAGGAAGAAGGGAGGAAAGAGGTTGATGTAGGTTTGTGTTCAAAGGTCACTGTTCTCAGAAAATTGAAGGAACAGAAAATTTCTGGTATTTTCCATAAATAATTTTGTAGCAATTTTGTTAACAGAAAAAGGAGTAAAACATCTCTGAAGCTAAAAACAATGGTTCATAAAATATATTATGGAGCAGGACAATACCAATACTGCATTATGTTTACAGCACAGTATTTTCTCATGCAACCCTCCAACCCTCCCCATGACCCTGTGAGACAACTGGGGCAGGAACGCAGATCTATGTGACTCCTATTAAGGCTTAAAAAAATAAGATGTTCTATATGAAAGTGATCTGTTAACTTCACTTACTGGCCAATATATTAATAACAACAATTGTGTTATAAATTCAAAGCTCCGTTACACTTTGTTTTATAAGTACTGTACTTTCACCTGCATTGATTGTGAGACCCCCTAAAAAAAGCTCTAAGTTAGGCAGCTATTATCAGTCCCAGTTTACAGAATGAAAAACCGTGTTCCAGAAAAGTTGTCATCTAGCTAGTAAATTACAAAAGAGGTACTAAAAACATCTATCTTCTGACTAGACAAGGGAGAAATTCAGTATTTGTTAATTTGCATGAAGCATTTTCAAGACAAAGGAAGTAGCAGAAACTGAATATATGTGTTAAACTGAGCACAGAATCTCCTTCATGTTAAATTCTCAATTTATTAGAGAATTTGAGGGACTGACTTCAGTTCCTAGAAACTCAGTAAAGTTACCAACCAGTAAAGGTAATTGGTAATAAATGATGTGATGTTTTAATATTACCATCACATATCCTGAGCAGGTTCTGAAATATTAAATTAAGAATGATGATATTCTTCCAGAAGATATGCAAAACAGAAAAAAATGTTCTATTTTGTGTGGTAAAATTTCCACTTGGTTCATGTTTTATTAATAAAAATTAGCTAACTGTGGCACTCACATCTTTCTAAAAATATTATTCTAGAAAGACTTGACAATGGGATGCTGCACATACTCAGTAAGTGACTACCGCAGACGAAAAGATAGCACTTACATTTTCTTCAGTAATTCTAGGATAATTAGCTATTGAAAGGGGTCATATATTTATCAGAACCATTCCAACATGTAATTCAAATGTCCTCGTTTTCAAATTTTCTCTCACAAATAAACCCAGATGGCTTTTTGAAATATTTATTCAAAGTTCTAAATTTACATGTAAATTCATTTTTAACAATTTTTTGTCAAGTCTGGTTACACACACATCTAGGTAGATACACATTTTCTCAGAGGCTGCCACCACAAAAGATGTTTCTTTTAAACTGGAACACAATTCCAAGTTGTATTATAATCAACACATAAATTGAGGAATTCAATAGGAATCACTGTGCTACAGATGGTTATTTTTATTTTTTTTCATTTTATTTGGCAGCAAGTGGCCTGCCTTATGACTTCACAATATTGCTATGATAGTCATTTATAAGATCAATTTCTATACCACTACATGTAGGCTGCTTAATTTCTGTGTAAGACTGACTTGCTTCTTGAAATATATCCTAGATTCATTTGAATTTTATTAACTTGCAATCCCAAGTGTTTTGTCATACCAATTACTTAGTTATAGTATGAATCAGAAGGAAGACTGCATAGTGTTCATAGCTAGGGAATTGGATTCAGTGAGACTTCCCGACTCTAGTTGACAGGTGTCTTTAATATGGCTAAATCAAGATGCTAAAAAAGAAGTGATTGCATCCTGTTCACTTGATTTACTTGGGCAGTGTGAGGACTCCACACAGGCCCTAAAATATCACCATCAACTCCTTAATTTTGCCTGGTGATAAAGCGTTGAAGAATGAGGGGCCAGGGACCCTAATTTTCATTTATTGACATTCTAAACCTCAGGAGGTTTGGCTTTCATTCGAGCTTTAAATGTGACTATGTCAGTCTGAATGTTTATTGCATAATTTTAAATACACTTCTCCCAAGATATTTCTCTTTGGAGATGAATTTTACACAAAATATGCACAATTATAGCACAAGTCCAAAAGAAAGTGAGGTCTATGGAGCAACAAGCGAGTAGAGAAAAATCCAATTACCTAATGAGAAGAGGCTACCTCCGGGGCTGCATAACTCAAAGGGATGTCATTACCAGAGATTATGATATGAACAGTGTTCCCTGTGTTTGTGCAGTAAATAAAAATATATGTGCAGAAATATAAATGGGCTGATTGATAATGAAACGGTAGCTCAGGTCTGTAAGTCAATTTTCTCCAGGCTTCAAGAGATCGTCAGGACAAGCTGAGTGGGATTAACAATACCAACCCAAATGTCTTATCCTCTTATGTTACCCACTCCAGAAGGACTTCAGCCTCTGGTTCAGATCCCCACACTTTCACGTATTTCTGGAAATTCCCAAAGGGGATCGTTCATTGAACAAGTCCAGGCAGCTCTGTACACCACCTGCATTTGCTTTTAACTTTCGCCACGCCTACTGAGCGCTGCTGCCTCTGAGCGGCACTGCCTGCCACTCCCTCCTGCTGGACACGGCAGGATTCCGCCCCAGCTCCCAGTCTTGTGCCCGGCACTAGTCTCCCACAGACCCTCCCGCCGTCTCCTACTGGGCTCTGCCACCGCTGCGCTAGAACCCTTAAATGATCGAACTTGTCTGTGGTGAATGGGAGAGAATGCTCAACTTCTCTGTATTACATTGTCACAGAGGACACACATCTGAGCAGTGAAACAGCCCTTTGCATATTCATCTACGGTTATCTCTCTGCTGAGGACTCTAGCATCCACGCAAAGGGAACTGGACCGGGGAAATCCTGAGTAATAGCTTCCAAACTCTCCTTAAAACCTCTCCTCTCCCCTAACAACTAAGGCTAAGGCAGTGGGTCAAGCTTGTTAGACCCATTTCTTTCTTCCATTTCCGTGTGTTTTTGCTCAAGAGGCCCTCAGTGAACCATGTGGTCTTCTAACAGTTATTGCCACAGTCCATCAAACAAGTTTAGAGAACTGTGCAAACCACTGATGGACAATGCTTTAGGCTACACAGCCTGGGAGTCCAAGTACAAGTGTATGACATACGTTAGCGGTTACAAAATATTTTCACACACATTCTGTCCTCACCACAACCCTGTGAAGTGCACTAGGTTTTGCTATGAAGAAACACAAATTCAGAGAGGAAATGTTATTTGATCAAGGTCACCTAAACAGCTTGATAACATGAGGCAAGTAGAATCTTTCCTCTGCAAGACATTATTTTGTTGGTTTGCCCTTGTTAGGGGGGCTATTTCATTTCACTTGGAAAACCTCCTGCTGAATTAGGGCACCAAAGTAAGAGATGCTAAAAAAATGCAATGTTTAGACCCTGTCAACAGACCTACTATATCATCTACATAGGCAAGTCATAAGAGCATTAAGTAATGATCACCATCGCCTGATACAATAGCCCATGCCTAAGGCAGCTAAACTTGGACCAACCAGGTTAACAGGCTGACAACCTTACAGAGAGGTTTCAGTAGACTGGTGAGAAAAGGAACAGAGAGTGGTTTAAGTAGACTGGCGAGAAAAGAAACAAGTTTGCAAAGATTTGAAGAGAAAAGAAGGACAAGAGCTCAGAAAACAGGACTAGATAATTTTGAGAAGCTTGAGCTATTTATTTCAAGAAGCTTAAACTATTCAAAGCATGAAGGATATAGGTGAGGATGCATATAGCGCAAAAAATCTTTCCTATTTAGGAAAGAAAATGATTGACTGTGCTCGATGACAAAGAAGAAGTAGCTAGTGGAGAAGGCTGAGTGTACAAAAGAGAAAGAAGACATTCTTAATGGAGTAAGGCCCAAAGAAGGCAGAAGAGGGAGGATGGAATGCACGTTGTCGTGGGTTTAGCCTAGGAGTAAAGATACCACAGAATAGAAAGAAAGGAGAAACGAAAAGACAAAGGGAAATTTCAACTTTAATAGTTGCTGGAGTTTTCAATAGTTTACTTAACCTAGTTTTACTTTAATAATTTAATGAATATGCGTAAGTAAAAATGAAAGTGAACACTCCCCATCCTAAGAGTCATTATGGAAAAGTAGAAACAGCCACAGAAGTGGATTTGGAGTTCAAGTCCAAATTGTGATGCACGGCTTGACTCCTACAACATGATGCTACCTACCTAAAAGACTGTTTTGAGGACCAAATGAGACAACAAACACGTTTATGCTTTGTAAGTTACAACGGTAAAGAGTAGTTTATTTTTATTAACCACACTTTTTTCTGAAGCTAAAAACCAGCCAAGACTACCAACTTTAATGCCAAGCAGACAGGATTCCAGCTGCCATAAATTACCAGAGAAATGGGCACTTCCCCTCTAAATTCACATACAGAATATAAGACAGGATTCCTCCCAAAATGCAGCAAGACCATAAAGGGACACATTTCATTCAACTCTCAATACTCAAGATACATGCAAATTTCTTCAATTAGTTCAGGGTATGGTGCCCAAATCACCAAAGTGTGAGTTTTGAACAAGACATTTCATATTTTTTCTGGTCAACTGTAGGGTGGTTCACCACTGAATCCACCTCAGTAACTAGCACAGAATGGGCACTAAAAGAATATTTGTTTAGAGAAGGAGTTAGTTGCCTCCAGCAGACTTACCAGCATTCACAGCAAAGCAATTTGGGGAAAATCACAGAAAAGGCAAAAGAAAGAAGAGCTATAAATATTTATAATTGAGTCCATCTTGCATCACATTCATTACACTGTGTGTCTGTCACTACCCCGAGGCTGAGGCAAAGATAAACCCAGACTATGGTTATTTCTTGTTACTTCCCTCTTCACCTCCCCAGCCCCACTCCAGTCCCTAACACTGTGCTTAGGCCATAGTGGATGCACTGTAAAAGATGTCATATTGAATTAAGGGGAAATTCCCTTTTATTAGATTCAAATACTTTATCTTCTAATATTTTAATTACTGTTTAAAAAACATAATAAACATAACAAAGCAGGCCAGTGTACTGCTGACACATTTCTGTGCCTCATAGAATAATCAGCAACAGCAATAATATTGTCTCCCATTCACTGATGGCCAAATAATTTATAAACATTATCACTGATCCTCCCAATTCTATAAGATCAGCATGACTAGCCTTATATTATAGATGAAAAAATGAGACACAGACAGATTTCCCATAGCCACACTGGTATAACTGGTGGATTGGTGCTCAAGCCTAGGGGTGTCTGATTTTGAAGGCCATTCTCTTCCCACTCTGCCATATTTTCTACCCAAAAGAGTTGAAGGTAAAAGAACTGATGTCAGTATCAGAATTACAGTTTTGTTCAAATTAGTCGATAAGTCTAACTTTTTACACTCACTTGACAAGATCCAATACACGACTGTCTGCAGTGAGACATTGACATATTGGCAAGACTTAAGCCCAAAATTCCTCAGAACCTTTTCCTCCATTCCTGTTAGTGGAATCTCAAGTGGAAAGTGTGGCATTAATCTTATTTTTCAATTTGCGGCACATTGTAATTTTTAGTCTTTGTAAAGCCCTTTTTTTTTTTAAAGATTTTATTTATTTATTTGAGAGAGAGAGAATGAGAGAGAGAAAGCACATGAGAGGGGGGAGGGTCAGAGGGAGAAGCAGACTCCCCGCCGAGCAGGGAGCCCGATGCGGGACTCGATCCCGGGACTCCAGGATCATGACCTGGGCCGAAGGCAGTGGCTTAACCAACTGAGCCACCCAGGCGCCCTGTAAAGCCCTTTTTTATTTTACATATACTTATTTATTCTTTTTTAGCCCCAATCTGCTCTCCCATTCTTCTCCCACCAAAGATAACCATTGTAATTGATTTAACACACACCCCTTTATTCATATGTCTTGTAAACTGTCTATCTTTCTGTGTATACCTACTTTTAAATTTATGTAAGTGGTTTTGGGTTATGATTTCATCCTCTTCCTTGCTATTTTCCCTCAGCATTTTGCTATATGTAGATTTAGTCCTTTCTATCTGCCACACCCACTACATTTACCTAACCACTCTTCTAGTAATAGACAAGTTTGCATCCAAATCCCTCCCACAGCCAAAAATAAAATAAAAACCACAACAAATATCTTTGTATACATCCATGCCTGGACCTTTGTGTAACGCAAGTATGTGTATCTCTATTGTACTTTGACTAAATGCCAGCAGTATGCTTTCCAGAAAATGACTCACCAATGTGGACACCACCAGCAGGGCATGAGGGTTCCCTTCTCACCACATTCCCACAAACACGTGGTATGATCAAGCTTTGTATGTTTCATCATTCTAATGGATTAAAAATATGTTATTTTTTCTTAATTTTCATTTCTGATTCATAGTCTTGTTAGCCTCTTGGGTTTCTACTTCTGTAGAATGGCAGTTCATGCCCTTTCCAGTCTTTCACTTGAGGTTACTGTTTTACATTCATATTGATTTGGAAGAGTCCCTTGAATAATCTATATATTCATTTTCGTTTTAGACACTGCCAAGTATCTTCTCTCACTCTATCACATTTCTATTAATATTGTCCATGGTCTGTTCTGTTAAAGAGAAATCTTTAATTTTAGTAAGTGTAATTAAATTCATCAGATTTTTGCCTTGTATTTGGCACTTTTGGAGTTTTGTTTAAAAAATCAGTCAATTTGGGCTATTATAACAAAATATAAAAAACAGAAATTTGTTTCCCACAGTTCTGGAGACTGGAAGTCTGAAATCAGGGTCACAGACTGCGGACTTCTTTTTGTAGCCTCACATGGTGGAAAGAAAGTGAGCTAGCTCTCTAAGGTCTCTTTGATATGGGCCCTAATGGTCCTTTCCTGAGGGTTCCACCATCATGACCTAACTACCTCCAAAAGATCCCACCACCAAATACCATCACTTTGGGGATTATGCTTCAACAAATGAATTTTAAGGGGACACCAATATTCAGTCCATAGCAAATTCCTTCTCCAAACCTAGATAATAATCTATCAGTTCTTCTAGTCACTTTATAGTATTTCTTTCACATTTAGGTCATTAATTCATCCACTGTCCCACATTATATATGGTGGTGGAGAGGAAATCAGGTCTATTTTTCCCCTCCAGATAATGAGCTTATTTTCCTAATATCATTTATTAAACAATCTTCCTTAACCTATAATTCATTATCTCCCTTTTTTGTTTTAAAGATTTTATTTATTTATTTGTCAGAGAGAGAGACAGAGCACAAGCAGGGAGAGCAGCAGGCAGAGGGAGAAGCAGGCTCCCTGCTGAGCAAGGAGCCCAATTAAGGACTCCATCCCAGGACCCTGGGATCATGATCTGAGCCCAAGGCAGACATTTAACCGACTAAGCTACCCAGGCACCCCCCATTGCCTCCCTTTTATTGCATATTGAGCTCCCATATAAATGGTACTTAGATTCCACTGAATTTCATTTAAAAACATGATAATAGTTTTATTTTAAATATCCACAGTGTATTAAGAATTGAACCATTACAACTGTGTAAACTCATAAAGATAAATTTAAACCATCAACTTAAAATACATGAGAGGGTATATCATATTTCAAAATTCTGTTCAGGGTATGAGAGGAAAAAAAAGTTCACCAACCATAGTTGAAATACTTATTTCCCCTCCATGAATTCTCTGAGGTGCATTTTATAGGAGTGAGCCAGAAGCCTTTGCTAGTTCTTCATCTTGTCAAGTTTCTTGGATTTTATAAGTACATTTTTGCTCTCCTGACAACTAAGTTCCTAGGGAACTGAGCATTAATTTGTTAATGATATGCTCAAGGAGGTTTCACCAAACCAAAAGAAAGGATGTTAAAAGAAAAACAATAGAAAGAGTCTCATGTCACATGCATCTGCATACTCAGTGCCTGGAAAAAAACAAAGAAGGTTGCTGCTCTAATTCACGTCAAGTATGTTCACAGGGGAACTACTCAAGAACACTTTACTGCCTTTGTTTACAACTTTCTATCACGGTTTTTATGAAGGAAAACCTTTGTAAAGTGCCCACGAAGGAGAATTTCACATGATTATATTAATGATTTCATGTACCTTTAGGCTACACTTATACAAGCCACCCTTAATCACTTCTTTCATTTACTGTGGCTTCAATTGTCGATATAATAGGTGTTTGAAAGATATGTCTTAAGTAAAAATCAAGTTTTAGCTCTAAGAGATTTTCCTATCTGTCTGGAGGAGACATGACAAAGTTTTCATTTTGTATTCTATTTTGGACATTCCCCATAGTTTACATGGATGCTGGTACAAGTGTTGAAATGAAATCCTTTGCATGGTGTCTGATATGAGAAGCATTTAGTTATAGCTCCATGTTTGTATAATAGCCAATATACTGTCCATAAACCAAGAGTCAGGGGTGGATTTGACTATTAGGGAGTGTTTTCTTATTCCATAAGGATGCAATTTCTTTTTTTTTTTTTAAAGATTTATTTATTCACTTGAGAGAGCAAGAATGAGAGAGTACATGAGAGGGGGGAGGGTCAGAGGGAGAAGCAGGCTCCTCGCCGAGCAGGGAGCCCGATGCGGGACTCGATCCCGGGACTCCAGGATCATGACCTGAGCCGAAGGCAGTCGCTTAACCAACTGAGCCACCCAGGCGCCCAGGATGCAATTTCTTAAGAGTTGTGTACATTATCATATAACCAGGGCCTCAAATCCTGAGTGAATATTATTAAGTGAATTATTTTTCATTTAGGATAACCAGTGGAAAATCCTCAATAAAAAGTAGGAATATTCCACAAGCCCCCTTCCAAAGGCACGAGGTTTTTGCACAAGGAAGTCTCAACCAAGACAAATTCAGGCTAGAAGATGGCAGACTCTGGAATGATAGTCCGATCTGATTCCAAACCTTTCACCCACATCTTAGTGCTCCCCAGTATACCAGATAGAAATGGAATAAAATTCAGGTTCAAAAGATGTGATTTTTTAATTCAAATGTCTTAATATGTCCCCCAAAGCCTAACTGAAAAAAATGTCTGTTCTCTTTATTTATCTCCTGTCTTCCTTTGCAATACCTATATTTTGCTCATAAAACCAAAATAATGCCAATTGCTAGGAGAAATATTTAGATGTGAAAGAAGAAATGAAAAATTACAAAAAAAGACTTGCAAAGTGATTTAAAAGTGCAGGGGTAAAAAAGGCTCGGAGAAACCTTGTCCATTTCACTCACTGCATATAGTACTTAGCCCAATAAGGGCACTTACTATTTTTTAGTAGAGAAGAAGAGAGATAAAATGTGCCCCCCAAATCAGGCAGATGAGTATGGACAAATAAATATTTACAGTCATATACTTTTTCATTAAATAAAGCCACAGGCTGCACATAAATACAGCTGACCCTTGAATAACGTGGGGGTAGGGGTGCCAACCTCCCTCACACACAGTCAAAAATCCATGTATAGCTTTTGACTCCCCCAAAATTTAACCACTATTGTTAAGCTACTGTTGACCAGAAACAGTACAGATAACATAGTCAATTGACACATATTTTGTATGCTATATGTATTCTATACTGTATTTTTACAAGAAGGTAAGCTAGAGAAAAGATAATGCTATGAAGGAGAAAAGATAATGCTATGAAGGAAATTATAAGGAAGAAAAAACACATTTACAGTACTGCACTGTATTTATCAAAAAACATCTGCATAGGGCACCTGGGTGGCTCAGTCGGTTAAGCGTCTGCCTTCGGCTCAGGTCATGATCCCAGGGTCCTGGGATCGAGCCCCGCATCGGGCTCCCTGCTCCGCAGGAAGTCTGCTTCTCCCTCTCCCACAGCCCCTGCTTGTGTTCCTTCTCTCCCTGTGTGTCTCTGTCGAATAAATAAATAAAATCTTAAAAAAAAAAAATCTGCATATATGTTAACCTGCACAGTTCAAACCCCTGTTCAAGGCTCAACTGTGTATCTAAGGAAAGGAAGCATGGGTTGTAATAACAGTATTAGCTTTGTGGTCTCAGTTTCCCCGTTTATGAAATTAAGGCACTGCAAAGTATGATTGCCAACAATCCTTACAATTTCTGATTCTCAACTGCTTTACTGACATGTATGCTGTACATAACAATATAAATTTCTGGTTATGTTCAAAGTTCCAAAAAAGCAAACTACAATCTTTATCTGATTCAAATAAAAAAAAGTCCTTGAAGATTAAACACTAGCTGCTATGACATTTCCCAGCATTATTAGAGTTAGGTTATAATCTCTGTAAGAAAAATCCTAGGACACTGATGATTAATAAGATGGAGTGGAAAGCTCAGTGAGAGCTTGTACTGTGTGAACTATTATTAGATTTTAAAGGCAATGGGGAAATCCACCTGAGAATTTGGACAGATGCCCTTGAATTCATGTGCTTAATATTAATTTTTATTCCTAAGTAGCTATATAGCAGAGGTCATTGAAAAGGCCCACCATCATGTGCTGCAGTCTTTAGAGATTAAAAATACTCCTTACCTAATATCACTAGATGCATGTGAATCAAGAAAAGAAATGTCTTACAGACTACTATGCCAACAGTAGAGATTATTTTAGTTTCTTATAGTCAGCTCCTTTTATCCTGAAGAAATGCAAAATTCTCACATATTAATATTACCAATCCCTTAGGTCCCACTACCTGCTGAAATCCACTTTGGATTTCACAAAGTAGTCTACCAATTTGAACTGTTTGAGTTTCTCAGTAAACTTAATATGGTACCCAAGACCCATGACAACACAGTGTCCATCAAGAGTTACTCATGAGGGGCGCCTATTTGGCTCAGTTGGTTAAGCTTCTGCCTTCAGCTCAGGCCATGATCTCGGGGTCCTGCAATCAAGCCCCGTGTCCACTTTGCACTCAGCAGGGAGTCTGTTTGTCCCTCTCCCTCTGCCCCTCCTCTCGCTTGTGCTCTCTCTCTCAAATAAATAAATAAAATATTTAAAGAAGAATTACTCGTGAGTGAAAGTATACATTGTATTCATTGATCTTGAAAGCAGGCAAAGTACCATCAAGCCTGATGTGTGAGTTAGTCACCTGGTTTTGAAGGTCCAGGGGTGAGGCAGACAAAATGAGGGTAAACCTTAGTATGTCTATGCTATAAACCAAGAAAGGCCAAGGCTAGTGTGAGGTGAGTGGGGCACCCACCTTAAATGCAAAATTAAGGGGGATGCCACAAAACTCAGTAAGCAAGATAATATTTTAATGCAGTATTTAAAAAATCAAAAATAGGGCACCTGGGTGGCTCAGTTGGTTAAGCGACTGCCTTCGGCTCAGGTCATGATCCTGGAGTCCCGGGATCGAGTCCCGCATTGGGCTCCCTGCTCAGCGGGGAGTCTGCTTCTCCACTCTGACCCTCCTCCCTCTCATGCTCTCTGTCTCTCATTCTCTCTCTCGCAAATAAATAAAATCTTAAAAAATAAAATAAAATAAAATAAATAAATCAAAAATATTTTTAAAACATGATTAAAAAAATCCAAGCTTTTAAATATGGATACCACTCAATCTGGCAACATCTTAAATTTTGCATCTCAGTTGAGTGTCTCACTCACCTCAGCCAGGTTCCAGCCCTAAAATCATGCCTGAAAAGTGAGTCTCTAATGCTGACTGAAGTTTGAGGCAATTGCTGAAGACTTCCCTCTTCATCTGACATTAACCTGTATAGATATGGCACCTGCAAATATACTCATTAAAAATCCCTCTTGATAAATGAGTCTACATACTCTACAAGAATTAGTTTAATCCTAATTTCATTCAAATCCAGCAGTGCTTTATCCTAGGTATGGTAGCTTCTACATGGCCAATCAGAAGAAAGAGATGTGGGATAACACATTTGGATAAGGCTTAATGCGTCTACATGTTGGCATCCCTCATGGATTTGATTATGCTTTCACAAAATACATCAATTGTGCTAATTTTGCATGTCTGGAAAGATCCCATGCTTTCAGATTTCATGCCATTGTTCTTTATTGTCAGAATTTGACTTGAAGGGGAAAAAAAGGTGACATTTGCATGAATTGAACTCCAGTACTCAATTAATACTTGCAATCTAGGGGCCATAATGGAATGAACAAAAGGCTATGGGAGCATAACGGGTGGGTGAAAATTTCTTCTACACTGGGGAAAAGGAAGTCAGGAAAGACACTGGAGGCATAATAAATTAATTAGGCCTTAAAAGGTATACAGGCCTTCTCCCAGATAAAAGAGGATTCCAGGCAAAGGTGACCACATAAAAAATGGGAGTTTTTGATGAGTAATATTGGATCCTTTCTCCTCTCAGTAAGCTTAGTTGAGGGACATTGATACACAACACAAGGTAGAGGAACTATAAGACAGGTGAGGGTGGGGGAAACAGAAGACATCCAGCTTGAATTTTACAAGGTGGATCAGGAAAAGCATAATGGCAGACCAAACACCTAAGCTGGGCCCTAGCCAATGATAGAAGGCAAATGGGCACAGATGACAAGGACACGAGAGACAACCACAGTCAGAAACACACACGATGCTAAGAGAAGCAAACAGTTGTTTAGTTCGGCCATAATATCTGGTATATGAAAAGGAATAATAAGAGATAATGGGAGAAACTTAGCTTGGAACCAGAGAGCTGAGGACAGAAAAATCTAGATTTGTATTTTTAGGCAGTGGTTAAATGGGGATGTGAGTCAATGGTGGTTTTGTAACAAGGGCATGATCACAGTCATGCTTTGATAGATAAATCAGATCACAGCATGTAAAATGGAATAAAGGGAAGAAAGACCAAAGGCAAAGAGATAAGTAAAGAGACTTTAAAAAGTCCTGCTAAGGAACTTCACCTTAATTCAGGACATGATCCTTTAAGACAAATAGAATACGTCTTCAGGCAACACTGAAGTTGCTGGAACTGCTGGCAGAGAACTTACCCAAAAGAAATCCTGGCCCTTGAATCTAACCTCAACTCATTGCCTTAAGTCAGAGCCATTGTTCTAACACTGAGTTCATACGATTGCTTGATGTGTACTTTCATAATTTCCCTCCTCAATTATATTGATTCTCCAGTAAGCTTTGTAAAATGCTTGGCATTATTTACGTATGGAATTCAAAATGGTTGCCTTCCGTGCGTATTCTTCCAGCTATCGGTCCACCTGACTCCACTGTCAGTATTACTCGCAAAGGTTCTCCATTGGCTTACAAGTTCAAATCCAAGCTTCTTGGCTACAAAGACAAAAGGCTCTGTGACCTGGCCCTTGGTGAACTCTCTAGGCTCAACTCTCACTAGGCTCTGCCCCACAGTTTACGTTCCAGCAATGCCAGAGCAGGTGGGGTTCTCTGCTCACAACAAGCTGCTTCTCACCTGGCCCGTTGTCATTACTGTTGTTTTTGCCTGAGGCTCACACCATGCAACACCCAATTCTTCCTTCACCTGACTCACTGTGCCTCTTGGGCCACTTCCTTGGGGAAGTCTCCTCCACAGAGGATTTCAGATTCATACAGATACGCACCACCAATGCAATGTTATATATGGTCTGATAGAAGAAGACTGGTCCTAATGCCATGAAGAAAACAGACTATGAGCTTGGCTCCTCCTTAGCTTAGCAGGAAAGAGAAATTGGTTAATAACCTCTGAATTTCTTTCTCCTCACCTGTTCCTTTGAGTCACTGAGTCAATCCTACCGATGATCTGTAGTGCTGTCATGAGCAAACGTTGCCTCATCTCACCTACTACCCTAGGGGACAGTCTTAACCTTCTTATTAAGGCTTCAGCAAAGAATCAGAGCAAGTTTTTGTTGTTGTTGTTGGTTTTTTGTTTTGTTTTGAGGAAGCTGGGTTGATTAAACCATTCCAGCCTCGCACATTATACTCCATCACTGTGACATAACATGAAGACTAAAAAGCATTTGTCATCAAGTGCTAACCTTTTTTGCTCTCATTTATCTTTTCTCCCTTGGATTCCAATTCAATGTCTATAGCCGTATTATTTAAATATGGGCTAGGAGTCTATTTTAATTTAACATAAACATCTTAATAGTAGAAAATTTGGTAAACATACTATGCAATAAATGCTTGTATGTCTTCTGAGGGTCTGTTGCATAAATGTGCAAATATTTACATGGATTTACATTCATATAAATCCATTCTCATAGCAAGAGACCCTTAGAAATCTAGTCCAAACTTGGCATTTTATATACAGCTATCCCCTGCTTTTCAAAGGTTTGTGTTATGCCACTTTGCTTTTATGAAAGACCTATGTTAGTATCCATTTTCACTAACTGAAAGAAATCCAAAGAGGATTTTCACTTTTATGAAAAAAGGCAAAAAGTGAAAAGAGCATTCACTGCATTCAGCATCTCAGCATCAAGCCACCAGGGCTTTGAACTGTGCCTGTGGGTATCTGTGCTCTATCTCGATTTATTCTGTGCATCTGTTAGTAAGATATATCCTAAGATATCAGAAAAGCCCACAAGAGGTACTTTTTTTGGGACTGGGAACGCTTACAAATTTTTCCATATAAATTAGTGGTAACTGCTTCTTTGCTTTATGCCATTTTGGCATAGGAAAGGTTTCATAGGGACACTCTACCTTCAGCTAGCAGGAGAAACCTATATATGGAAACTGAGGCACAGATCTAAGAAGTGACTCGCCCAACGTCACACAGTTAGTGGCATTGCAATGACAGAACATCTATCTCCTGACTCAGTCCAGTAGCCTCTCCATTGCGCTCTACTCACTACTGCTACCAACTAAGCACCATGCTACCCAAATAGGACCGAAACCACAACTCATTTCCCTCAAGAGGCTAGTACCCCCATCCCATAAGATTGGTTGGCAAATCCTGTTGCTTGTACTAATTCTCTAAGACCTAGCTCCAGTATCATCTCTCCTTGAAAATGACTTCCTCAGACCTCACAGGGAGATTTAGTCACATTTAACAACATACTATCATTTTCTCTCTTTATGCTTTCCTCTACCCTCTAGTCTTTGAAGATTCATAGCCAGAGACCATGTTTCATGCATGTCACAATAACCATGTGTTAGATTCTTCTGGATGCTGTAATATATTACCACCAACTTGGTGGCTTAAAACAACAGAACTGTATTCTTTCAAACACTGGAGGCCTAAAGCCTGAACTCATTTTAACTGGGCCACCATTCAGGTGTCAGTCCGGCCCTACTCCCTCCAAGGCTCTAGCAGAGAATTTGTTCCTTGCCACTTCCAGCTTCTTATGGCTACCAGCATCGCTTGGCTTGTGCTCCCATTGCTCCAATCTCTGCCTCATTGTATTCTCCTCTTGCATTTGGATCTAATTTCCCTCCACCTCTTGCCTACAGCCTACGTGTGAGACTCCATCTCAACACACTCAACTTAATCACATCTACAAGGTCTTTTTTTTTCATATAAAATGACACTCACAGGTTCCATGGATTAGGACATGGGAAATATCTTTGGGGGGGGTCATTATTCAGCTTCTTGCAACCCCCACTTCATACAACAGGATCTGGCTTATAGCACAAAGAGTCTGTATTCATATAGTTCTTTGACTATTTAGCATATTTTTGGACCACAGTTTACAAGGTCAAGCTTCTCCATTTGGCCTTGCCCCTCTAGGGAAACCATTTGAACTCAAGATAAGAAGCAGTCAGAGATTCAGATCTCAACTACCTAGGTGATGAACTGATTTCACAGCTCAAACACAATTGACTTTGGTTATGATAATTGTTTGGAATAAGGAATTCTTATTTCCTACTGATTAGAAAAACATTGCTTGCATATTGTAGAATAAAGGGGAAAAAGAAGAGAAAAATATAAACCAAAAAATAAAAATCGCCTGTAATTCTTTTACCTATAGTTTGTGCTTTCTTTTTTTTTTCTTTTTTTTTAAAGATTTCATTTATTTATTTGAGACAGAGAGAATGAGAGAGAGAGAGCACATGAGAGGGGGGAGGGTCAGAGGGAGAAGCAGACTCCCTGTTGAGCAGGGAGCCCGATGTGGGACTCGATCCCGGGACTCCAGGATCATGACCTGAGCCGAAGGCAGTTGCTTAACCAACTGAGCCACCCAGGTGCCCCTGTGCTTTCTTTTTTTTATCCACGTTGACTTCCTATCCCCTGTGCCCTTTCCCAAGTGTTAAAGTGACTGGCCATCACTTTTCATAATTCAGTATTTAAGAGCCTACTAGCGCTAGGCTGCATGCAGATAATTTTATATACATCATCTCTTGTCATCCTCACATCAACCCTATGACATAGTTTTATCCCCATGTTACAGATAAAGATAACTGATGCTCAGCAAGGTCAAGGACACACTCAAGATTGTACAGTCAAGATGTGCTGATTCCAAAAGCTGTGCCCTTAACTTCTATCCACTACCTTCATTCCCAACCTAGGTCACAGGTCTCATCTCAAGACATTCTAGTTCTGTGATTCCAGCTGGTACCTAACCCAAGCACTTTGTAAATGTGTGTCTTTGTGCACACGGAAAGAGCTGGGGCTCAATCCACATATGATCTCCCCATTGGAAAAGCAACTCAAAGCTTAGGACTCACTCCCAGTGAGTAAGTTTAGTCATGGGCACTCAGGGGTCATTTGCTTTCAATCTCCTCGGTACTTACTTAGGATTTTAAATACACAGAACTGTCACAGTGAGTGTTATTGCGAGCAGAACTCAGTAATTATTTGAAAGGAAAGTGAAATTTAAGATCGATAAGATGGGAGATCAAGGTGTCTTTGTATAGTATAACTTGAAAGATTGAGAAGAAATTCTGAATTCCAGAACATTAACAAACACATGTGCTCCTATTAAGCCAGGAAAGATGTTTTGCTTTACAGCTTAAATGCTTTCTATCTTCTTCACAACCACCACAGGCCACCCACTCATAACATTACATTTAATACCAAGTATAATGATATTGATTGTTCATTTTATTGAATTATAAATACCACTGAGGAGGAATGTGGATTATTTTCCTGTGGTCATGAAGCAGTTTTGCCTAGACATTCCAAAGCTTAGCTAAATTTTTACATTTTCTCTATACTTGAACTTATTTTCCCATAATTCATACTTTATATACATGTGATTTCAGTTCTGTTGTATATGATAGCCCATTATAATGTAACAAAGACCTTCTTTTATTTTTGCCTAGTCAAAATTGCAGAGCCATTAAAAACTAGGGCCAAGCTGACACTGCTTTTTCTGCCTTTCTGACCCACTCATGTTCTCTGATTATGGTGTTGAGATTATAAAATATCAGATTTTAAAAGTGCTTCAATGTTCATTCAATGCAAATAGTCTTTTGCTACTAGGAACGCCTTCTAACTGGTTTACGAACATTCTCTTGAACATTTCCATTGACACAAAACTCACAAAATGGTTCATGAACATTCTCTTGAACATTTCCATTGACAGAAAACTCATTAAATCCTGAGGTGGTCTATTCCATCTTTGGGAACTTATGAATAGTTAGAAAAGCCCCGCTTTTCCTTATTTTGACTAAATTCATCTCCTTAAGGCTTCCGTTAATTAGTCCTAGTTTTATCAGATGAGGCCACAGAAAAAATTCTAATTCTTCTTCCACAGGTCTTAAAACACTGTAATTGTAATATTACAACACTCTGGTACTGATACAGAGTAATTAAAAATAATAACTAATCATGAGATAGCACTCACTGTATGCCAGTAACTATTCAAATAGTTTTACATATATTAACGTGTTGTAATGCAACAACCCTATGTAGTAGATTCTATTTATCCTCATTTTACAGAGAGGGAACTAACACACAGAGACAATACGTAACCGCCAAAGGTCATACAATTAGTGACTGGTGGAGTCAAGATTCAAACTCAGGCTCTGTCTGAAACCACTGGACTATGTATATGAAAACTACTAATGTTATATTATGTTACATTATGCTATCTTATGATATGTATGTTAGACTGTAATATATTATTATGCATCCTAAATGAATTAAGGAGTTACATGTAAAGCATCAAGTCATTAAAGAACATAAGAAAACATAGGGAAATATAGATTTCTGATCTCCCTTGGCCAGCACAGTTCTTGGAATCTAGGCTAGATCCCAAGGGGGAAGATTAGAATATCCATTTCTGGATAAATGACTTCTAAGTACTGACACATGGGCATCTACCACACCAAAGTCCACTAGTCAACGGCAAAATGTATTTGCTCAGAATTTCCAAATGCATTTTTATTGTCTCACTCTTAAATATGCAAACATCCAAGGGACAACAGACATTTGAGAAAACTTTCCAAAGGAAGGATAGAGACCTTTATAGACAAACATAAGAAAAAAACTAAGAAACAGAAATAATATAAGGAGCAAAACATTATCAATAATCTTATTAATAATAATTAACTATCTCAGATAAAGAAGATATATATTAAATCCATAAAATAGGAAAAGATGATATTAAAAAAGAAACATCCCCCAAACAAGAAAATGGTCTTAGAAAATAAAAATACAGGGGCGCCTGGGTGGCTCAGTCCTTAAGTGTCTGCCTTCCGCTCAGGTAATGATCTCAGGATCCTGGGATCGAGCCCCGCATCAGGCTGCCTGCTGGGCGGGAAGCCTGCTTCTCCCTCTCCCACTCCCCCTGCTTGTGTTCCCTCTCTCGCTGTGTCTCTCTCTGTCAAATAAATAAATAAAATCTTTTAAAAAAATAATAAAAATATGGTTACATATTTTTTAAAATCTCAGTAGAAACTGGGCAATAAACACCAGTATATCATGCAAAAAGCAGAACTGAAAACAAGGATCAGAAACACAGCAGACAAAAAAAGATAAGCAAATTAAAGAATCAATTTAAGATATCCAAATTATAAGGAGATATTAGAGAGAGAACAAGAGACAGGGAGAGGGAGACAGGGAGGAAAGGAAGGAAGGGGAAGGAGGGAGAAAGAAAGAACAGAGCAAACATATATTTAAAATACAAGAACAATTCCTAGAACTGAAGGACAAGAGGTCATAATTTGTAAAGTTCTGCCTTTCCCCCAGCACACTGCATGATAAAGGCACCATACCAAGGCATATCATGAACTTTCAGAACTCTGGGGATAAAGAGAAAAGTCTAAAAGTTTACAGAGAGGTTAGAACAATAGGTCACATACAAAGAATCTAGAATTGCAGTGCCATCAAACTTCTCGACAGCATTACCGGAAGCTAATTTGATAATGAAGTAATGCCTTCAAAATGAGAGAAAATGACGTTCAACTTCGAATTCTATATCAAGAAAAAAATATCAAGGGGTGCCTGGGTGGCTCAGTTGATTGGGCGACTGCCTTCAGCTCAGGTCATGATCCTGGAGTCCCGGGATCGAGTCCCGCATCAGGCTCCCTGCTCAGTGGGGAGTCTGCCTCTCCCTCTGACTCTCCCCCTCTCATGCTCTCTCTCTATCACTATCTCTCTCAATAAATAAATTAAAAATATCTTAAAAAAAAAAAGAAAAAAGAAAAAAATATCAATCAACAGTACAAGGAAAATATATTTCCAGATAAGTAGTGCCTACAAATTAATCTCCCTTGCACTTTTAAAAAGAAAGCTATGGAAAATTTGCAACATCAAAATAAGGAAGGAAACCCAGAAAAAGAGGGAATCCAGCAAACAAGAGATCCAACACAGGAAAATTCCAGCATGATGGCACCTCGTAGTTCAAGGCAATTTCCTTAAATATAAATAGGGTCACTTTTCTCCCTTGATTAACACACTGTAATGTCTTCCTATCACACTTACAACAAGATAAAAACTTTCTTTTTTTTTTGGCTTGTTTCTCAACTTCAGCTTGATTTATCCTCCTTCTTTCTGTCAGTACTGCAACCACATGGACCTTTTATTAGTTCCTTGGATACATCAAATGGCTTCCTTTTGCAATCTATCTCCACTTACCTGAAATGCTTTTCCCTCTAATCTTCACATTACTGGATCCTTTTTTCGTCCAGCTCTAATACCAAATACCATGTCCTTAGACTTTCTATCTGTTTATTTATAATTGTATTTCTGTCACTCTATCAGCCTTACATGGCTACATTTTTCTTTACAGTATTTAGTATTTGACATTATTTTGTTTATTGATTTATTTTATTTAATAATTTATTGGGTTTTTTTCCCCCTTCTAAAATGTAAGCTTCACGAAGGCATGGGCTCTGCCTGTTTTATTCCTCGATATATCTCTATTGCCCAATCAGTCCCTGGCACACGGCAGATGCTTCATTGAATATCTGTGGCATGAATCAAATTTACCAAGATGTTAATAATGTCTTTCCCTTATGGCCACTGAAGAGAGAAGAGGGCAAACTCTGTTCGGTGATTCTAGTGAGCAGGCAGCCAAGGTAAGACCTGGTCCAGGTGGGGGCCTGGTTTTCTGAACTCTCTCCCTAGTGGGAGAAGGCTAAAGACCCTTGTTAACTTAATAACACTCTGCAATGAGCGAAATGTTCTATATCCATGCTACACAATATGGTAGCCATTAGTTACATGTTGCTATTGACCACGTGAGATGTGTCTAGTGTGATTGAGGAACTGAATTTTTAAATTTTAATTCAATCTCATGTCATGAATACAAAACAAAAGCAAAACTAGGAAAATAATGTCTTGACTTGCAATGAGTGAGTAAGGAGGCTTCTTCTCATAAGGCTGGATGTGCTCTGGGAATGATCTGGGTGCTAAAAAAGGCAGGTCCTTAAGAGGGACCACGAGGACATTGAGGAAAGAACCATAGACAAGGAGTCAATAAAGCTGGGTCCCAGCTCAGTCCTGCCAGTAGCAAAATGCATGAGCTGGACAAACCCTGTCCTCTTTGGGCCCTGTTTCTTCTCATGCAAAATAAGTGGGGTTGAACTATTTATTTAGTTTAAAGATTTATTTATTTATTTGAGAGAGAGAGCGAAAGGGATGGAGGGACAGAGAGAGAAGGAGAGACTCCCCACTGAGCGTGCAGCCTGATGAGATGCAATGTGGGGCTCAATGTCATGACTCTAAGATCATGACCTGAGCCAAAATCAAGAGTTGGACGCTTAACCAACTGAGCCACCCAGGCACCCGAACTACTTATTTTTTAACGGTGAATTCTGAACAGATTAAGTGCAACTACCATCATAAAATAGGCACAGCAATCCATTCTTTGGAGAATGGTGAAAACCAATGCAGTAGACTAAACAGTCTGGGAGTCGCTAGAAAAAGAGTGCAGCAGAGACACTCAAGAGAAATCATGTGACATTGCAAACAGTGGTCATTTTAGTTAGAGCTGCCACACTGAAAGCTATTGAGGGTTAAATGTTGTTCTAGGGGCTGGATATACTTTGATCTGATTTAATCCACACAACTCTATGAACTGAATTATTATCATTGTCTCCATTTTACCAAAAAGTCAGCTGAGGCTCAGATAGATTAGCTTACTTGCCTAAGGCCATACAGTTAAGAAATGGTGAAACTGGTAATGATCCCAAATCAGTTTTTCTACTGTAATATGCTATACTATATAATAGCTGCTATTTATGATGCTTATTATATACCAGCTAATATAGTAACCTATTTCTTTTTTTTAAGATTTTATTTATTTATTTGAGAGAGAGAGAATGAGAGAGAGAGAGAGAGAGAGCATGAGAGGGGGGAGGGTCAGAGGGAGAAGCAGACTCCCCACTGAGCGGGGAGGCGGACACAGGACTCGATCCCGGGACTCCAGGATCATGACCTGAGCCGAAGGCAGTCGCCCAACCCACTGAGCCACACAGGCTCCCCATAACCTATTTCTGTATATTATCTTATTTACAAAAGTCCTGTCAAGAGTTTTGTGGAAACTAGCCCAAGCACTCCACTCCATCCTTTGATTGCCCCTGACCTATAGGAAGAACCCTTGCTAAGATGGTTGGAGAGTAGAGAACACAGTCCTTGGAAGGGTCTTCATTTTATGAAGCAGGAGCTTTTCTCTGCACTTTTTCCAAACTTTCTCTTTTCACCTTAACCTCAGTTCCAATCTGAATTCACCCTTCAGTCTCATCTTGACAAAAAGCTTTGACTTGCAGTGATTCAGAGCACTTCCCACTGTATAAAAAGCAATTTTGAAAATAACACAAAATATTCTCTTGGCGTAATGATTTTTAACATTAAAAATCATCTGAGATTCTGAATAGGAGAGGCAAAGTGGACAGATGGTACAGCCATCACTTAACGGAAACAAAATGATTTTATCTATAATTTGGATGGCATACCAAGCCCCCGAGGGAGACAGTACAACCTCCACACTACTTTGCTTCTTAATAATTGATCTGAAACAGAAGACCAGGTAGAGCAACGTGACATAACAACCTGATTTTCCTGAAATTACTCTGGGAGGGCACCCACTTAATCCTGATTCCAGAGAAGAAACATCAATGCAAAGCTAGAACTCTTAGCAAAGTATGGGAATGAATGGTGGTGAGGCTTTTACAGTAGAAACTGTCATCCTTCTTTCTTTTCTTTTTTTAATTTTAAGTAAGCTCTATGCCCTACATGGGGCTTGAACTAACCACCCCGAGATCGAGTCGTGTGCTCCAGTGACTAAGCCAGCCAGGTGCCCTACTGTCATCCTTCTTTCTCAAAGTCAAACCGAATGGGAAATCCTAAGCTACAAGGCAAAGGCACACTAAACTGGATGCTTTGTATATAATGCCCATCCACACACTTATGTTGGGGACAGGTAAATTTAAAATATTATATTCTCTCTCTCTCTCTCTCTACCCGCTCCCCACCGCCACCAAGTACTTCCCTCCCTATCCCTCCCCTCTCAGTGTAGAATCTATATGCTACCCAGAAAAAGATTATATATCCCCTCCCCACCAACATCACTACCAAATGCCTCCATGTTGGAAGCTGATTCTCAACCAGTTCTCCCAGCCTATGGGTGAGGCACAAACAATTGACAAACTTGCCTGATCAAAAATTGACATTAAATTTGCCACAGTCTTTACAACTGTTTTTCAGCTTGTTTCCATAAGTAAGCTTTACTGAAGAGTTTCAGGTTCCCCTTTAAATTCATAACATTGGGGCACCTGGGTGGCTCAGTCATTAAGTGTCTGCCTTCAGCTCAGGTCATGATCCCGGGGTCCTGGGATCGAGCCCCGCATCAGGCTCCCTGCTCTGCGGGAGGCCTACTTCTCCCTCTCCCACTCCCCCTGCTTGTGTTCCCTCTCTCGCTGTCTTTCTCTGTCAAATAAATAAATAAAAATATTAAAAATTCAAAAAATAAAAAATAAATAAATTCATAACATTTACATTCCATGATGGTTTACATTCATCAGCTTCATGCTTCCATCCTACAGACGACCTTTATTGAGCACCTATATTATGCAAAGTACAGCCTTAGTGGATTTGAGGAATATCAAGAGGAAAAGCCCCAGATTCTGTTCTAAAATAATAGAGCCTATGGGGTGCCCGGGTGGCTCAGTCATTTGGGCATCTGATTCTTGGTTTCAGCTGGGGTCATGGTCTCAGGATCGTGGGATCGAGCCCCGTGTTAGGCTCCGCACTTAGTGGGGAGTCTGTTGGAGATTCTCTCTCTCCCTCTCCCTCTGCCCCTCCCCCATGCTTGCTCTCTCTCTCTCCAAATAAATAAATCTAAAAAATGAAATAAAATAAAATAATACAGAGTCTATGAAAATGCCAGCATCCATCATTATGATTTTCTCTGAGAGGACGAGCCCCTTTTATGCCCGGCCATCACCATTGCAACCACAGCCACCACTATTTCCAACTCTGTCTAGATTGGGATGGGGGTGAGGGGAGACTTCAGATCCAACTGTGCATCAGAGAACCACAAAGCAAAAGAGCATGCCCAACTATAGAAAAAAGGTGAATATCTCCTACCTCTATCCCCCTGCTCCCTAGAGACAAGGTCTTCATATGGGCTCTAGAAAGGTCGTCAACAGGTCTTGTAATGCTGTGATGTTTGCTCCAAAGGGAATATTTTTGTGACTTTGTAATCAAAGATATTATAATTATACTTTTTAGCTAAACTGAACTATTAAATAATGATGGAAGATGACTTTTCTGAGAATTTTTATAAAACCCTATTTTAGGGAAAAACATCCCTCATAATCATCATGCTAATGAACAGAAGGAAAACACATATGAGTAATTCTGTCATATGGTCTATGTTCACAAATACCTGAAAAGTTTGGATGAGCTACAGTTACTTATTTGGCAAGAGCAGCGGAACTATAAAGCAAAGTCATTAGAATATTATGAGTAAATCCGCACTGCACAGGAAAAAGTAGAGGAATAACAATAAACATAAGGTAAGCTCAGATTTTGGTATCACAACCTCAGATTTTGATATTACCCGCAAGTGAGAAATATCTTTTTTTGTGTGAAATTACATTATGGTTTCTGAAAATATACCAGCTATATGAATATACCTCACATTGCCCACCAGTACCATTCTTCCAGAAGTTCCTTCCCTAGGAAACTATAATGTTTGGTATTTCTAGGTATATTCTAGAGCTGTGCTACTTCTTTTGGCCAAACGCACAAGTCTATCAAATCAAAGAGCAAAGGATTAATATCCTAAGTATATTTAGAGATTATCAAAATCAGTAAAGACACAAGTAGATAAATGGACAAAGGAAATTAAACAATCTCACAAAAACAAATAAGAAATACCACACATATATCATGACCCAAAGAATCAGCAAAATACATTAAAACAAACATGAGATACAAGTTATGATCCATTAACTTAAATGCAGGGACTACCCCAGTACTGGTAAGAGCTTTGGAGAAGCCAGTACTCTTTTACATTACTTTTGGAAAGCAATTTGGAAATAGGTGTGAAGAATCACAAAGCTCTTCATTGCTTTTGAGCTGGTAATCCCATTTCTGGAAATCTATCTTGGGGAAATAAAAAAAATATGCACACAAAGATAATTCACTACCTCTCAAAATTATAAGGATCTAAATGTTCAACAGCAGAGGATGGCCAATGAAATATTATGTAACCACTGACAATTATGGTTTTGAAAAATACAGCAACGTGAGGGAATTCTTGCGATACAACACAACTAAGAATTTCGGTAAGGTAAGAGAAAAGGAAGGTTAGGGTGCGTGTATGTGTGTCTGTTTGTTGGGAGCAGGAGAAAAGCTGGTGAAGTACCTTAGGAACAATTAAAAGGGTCTTGAACGCAATAGGATGCAAAAGGAAAACAGTACAGTGGTACATTTGAAGCTAAAGCGCGAGTCTGCTCCATCTTCCAGATAGCACATGTGGGGATGCCAGGGAGGAGATCGTTGGCACTGTGCATTTAGAGAATGGGGACTTCAGCTAAGAGTGAGTGATAGAAGTCGTGAAGGAGAAAGGATAAATTTGGGAGAAACATCAGAGACAGAAGCGTGCTTTTTAATGAGCAACTGGATTTGGGGGAGATGGGTGAGAAGAAACAGTCAAATATAGCTTCAGTAATGTCATTTTCCAGCTTGAAAGCTCTCAACTGCTTTTCCTAGATTGTAGTAATAAGTTTAAAATGCTGACCGTGGCACTCAGGACCTGCAAAGTTAGAGCCTCAACCTACTTGTCTTCTCTTGTTTCTGATTACAATGTTACTACATTCCGCAAAGATTCCCTGCCATTGTTCATGTCATTTCACGTGCTTGGAATTCCATTCACGTGCCTCCTTTTCCCAGCTGCAAAATCTGCTTCCCATGCAGCCTACACCTCTGTGAAGACTCCCTAATCATCCCTGAGCAGGGATCTCCCATTTCTTTGAATGCCCATAGCACTTTTTCTGGATGTCTTTGCTGTCACATATCTTAGCCTCTTCTCACCAAGGAAGCCAGTTATCCTATTAACCCCTAAGTCAGATCATAGCCACTTCATTGCTCAAAACTCTGTGGTGGCTGCCATCTCACTCAGGTAAATGCCAAAGTCCCTAATAACTCCTGTTCCAATGTTTCTCAATCAACCCCAGCTACACATTAGATTCATGTCAGAAACTATTTTTAAAAATCCATGCCCAAGCTTCACTCCAGACCAAGTGAATTGAGTCCTTAGGGGTGCTAGTTTCTCAACCTCCCCAGGTGATTCCAATATGATGTCAGGGTTGATTGAGAATCCTAAGAGCTAATCTGAGCTACAGAAGCAAGAAGAGTTGATTAACTGCCTCCACTTTGTGGACTGGAGGCCCATTCTAGACTAAGGGTTGCCTCTTTCTGAATCATTAACATCTTTCTCCAATACTTGCCTCAAGTTCTAGCTTCTTTGGACAAGTAAATCAATACACAAGAGCTTACTTTGAACACATTCCCCTCAGAAGCTGTCAGTTTCAGGGGCTTAGAAACCTAAGTTTTCCTCTGAGGAAAATTATGAACATAGCTTTATCACAGAAAAATGAAACCTTTGTTTTTAAAAGATTTTACTTATTTATTTGAGAGAGAGAGAGAAGGAGAGAGAGAGTGTGAGCACAAGTGGGGTGGGGGTGGGTAGAGGCAGAGGGAAAAGCAGACTCCCCGTTGAGCAGGGAGCCCAATGTGGAGCTTGAAGGCAGACGCTTAACTGACTGAGCCACCCAGGCACCCCTAAAAATGAAACCTTTTCAAAACAAGTATTTGATTCAAGTTTATCAAAACTGCAGTTGACACAAAGCCAGATTTGTGAAGGTTAGCAAGTACATTGTAGAACAGAATCAGAACCCTCTGCAAAGTGCTGCGCCGGCCTGCAGGGAGGGGCAATGCAGTCAGGTCAGCATGTAGTTGCTTCTCTTACCCTTCTAATGCAGTATCTCTTGACCTCTGTGGTGTGGCGGGGTGCCTCAGCCTCGTTCTCATGTTCTAGAAGTCTCTCAGTGGTATCTTGTCCATGAAGGGTTGTTAGCTGTTCTTGTGAGGGGAAGTGAAGTCAGGAGCCGCCTATGTCACCATCTTGGTGACCTAACTGAGAATTAGAATCCAAGAAGCATTTGACAAAATGAGGCAGTGGAATGAATCTGATGAAATGCAGTACTGAATTCAGCAAACATAAGCCACATATCTAAGTACTTTGGGAAAGGAAGTTTGGCATAGAAGCAGCATGTGGAAGAAATATTTAGGGGGTTGAATATCAGTCAAGAATACAACAGTTTTCAAACTCAAGCATGAATTACAGTTACCAGGAGGGCTTGTTAAAAAACAGTTTGCTGGGCTTCACCTGCTAGAGTTTCTAATTCAATAGGTCTGGGGTCCAATCCGAGAATTTGCATTTCTAACAAATTCCCAAGTGAAGTTGTTGCCGATGCTGCTGGTCCAGGGACAACCCTTTGAGAATCACTGGTGTGGTATGAGTGTTAAAAAAAAAAAAAGTTACTGCAACAATTTAGGCAGCAGAAGCAAAATTTGTGCAATGAAATAGGTAATAATATAAGTATTATCCACTAGTTCTAATAGGGACCTGTGACCATGTCATACAAGGAACTTGTGAAGGAACAGGACCATGTAATTTGGAGAGGGTAAGATTTAGGTAGGACACAAGGACATCATTCTCCTCAAATCTCTAAAGGGCTCTTACTTGGACAAAGGGGATTTACTCTAGGTAGTGTCAAGAAGTAGAGCTAGAATCCATGGCCAGACATCTATGGAGACAGACAGACTTCAGTCTGAAGTAAGACAGGCATTTCTAGCTGGTGGAGCTGCCCTGTGTTACACTGAGTTGCTTTCCAAAATATTGAGCTCCCATCAGTTGAGATACTTAAAAACAGAGGAAAAGGTGTTTAAGTACCATATATGGAATCGGAAATAAATGGCCTCTGAGGCATCTTCAAGACTGAGAAATTCTATGAGTATGTAAATATAGTTGCCTTTAGTTATATAGTCTGGCCAATATGAAACTACTGCATTTGGAAAAATAAGGACAAACTATAAAATGGTATCCAAAATGGTATACCATGGTTGGAAAATATGAGACTAGAGTTATTTTTTAAAAAGTCTATACTCAATATAATTTGAAACTGAAGGGGGGAAAATGGATTCAATAGGAGGTATCGAGGCAAAACTCAGACTACAAGACAAGAAGGGAAAGGGAAAGGTACAAGGGAATATGACACAGTACATATAGAAGTTGGACTAAATGCAGGCAAGAAAGCAAGACAGGTAAAAATTTACTCATTCCATAGAAATTTACCATCCACAGCAAATATTTTATCTTTATTCTGACATGTAATATTAACTGCAGTTATGTATGAGCCCAAATTTGATGTCAACGATCTGGGAATTGATTAGAGTTAAGAGAACTCATGAGGATTGTAGGTCAGATAAATGTCTGTGTCATCAGTGCTGAAGTAGTAAATCAGTCTGAGGGGGAAAAAGAAACAAAATAATAAGGAGCATGAGATAGAAGGTTGTCACTATAAAAATACTACTTGACTAATCTGGGGACCCAGACCGCAGAGGAATATAAGGGCCTGGGGATACATGATCCATAATGGGCAAACATGGTGATAAGTGAGTTCTTATTATCCCTAATCAGCCTAAGGGCAACAAGGACCACATCAAAAGCACTGGGAAAATTTTGTTGGGAGCCAGCTCCAACATAAATCACTTAATTTGGAAAATAACACCCAATAATAATATTGGAATAAAATGTTATTTTTTTTAAAGATTTTATTTATTTATTTGAGAGAGAGAGAATGAGAGAGAGCACATGAGAGAGGGTAGGGTCAGAAGGAGAAGCAGACTCCCTGCCAAGCAGGAAGCCTGATGCGGGACTCGATCCAGGGACTCCAGGATCATGACCTGAGCCGAAGGCAGTCGCTTAACCAACTGAGCCACCCAGGCGCCCCAAAATGTTATTTTTTAAAAAAGATTTTATTTATTTATTTGAGAGAGAAAGAGAGAGAGTGAGAGAGAGAGAGCACAAGATGGGGGAGGGTCAGAGGGAGAAGCAGACTCCCCACTGAGCAGGGAGCCTGACATAGGACCCGATCCTGGGACTCCAGGATCATGACCTGAGCCGAAGGCAGTTGCTCAACCGACTGAGCCACCCAGGTGCCCTGGAATAAAATTTTAAAACAAATGTAGGTGTCATTTCCCAATGACAAGTGATATTATCCCAATTATTAATTTAAGTGGTTGGATTCAGTTGGCTAGCTCGCTCAGTTGTTGCCGAGAAGGTCACTGTGGTAGATCAATATAATGGGCTCAATTCCTATGTATGGCAATAAGAACTGCGGACTGTTAGAGCTGGAAGGACTGTTAGAAACCAGCCAGCTCAAATCCTTATTCTCTAGATGTTGAAAATAGAGACCTCATGGCGGGAAGGGAATTGTCAAATTCATAGGATGACTGAGTAGAAGAGGTAGAATATGAATACCACACTGTGCTAACTTGGTTGCACCTCGCATTCTCAAATGCCACCCGTACCCCTGAACAGAGAGTGACAAACCATCCTGATATGCCTGATGCTTTCTCAATCTTGGCGCTGAAAATCCCCTTTCTTGAGAAAAGCCTCGGTCCCAGGGAAACCAGGATGGTTGGCCACCCAACCTGACCAGCTCTACCAAAAATACATGCCAAAAGACCAGAGAGGACTGGCTCAGACTGTACAGATATACCTGACAAAATTATTGGTGCCAACTTCTACTGGGTCAGGAGCTCGTAACATCATCCTCCTAGTCTTCCTCCTCTTCTTCCTCCTGCCTAAAATCTATATATTTAACGATTTAAAAGTTTTTTTTAAAGGAATAAGAACTCACATACTATGAGCCAGGCATTATACTAAATGTTGAGAATTCAGCAGTGAACAAAACAGAAAATCCCTGACCTCATGGGGCTTTCATTCTGTTCAAAGAGACAGGCAAAAAACCCACATAACTTAGTGAAACAGAATATATCAGCTGGTGGTAAGTAATATGGAGAAAAATGAAGCAGGAAAGTGGGGGGAAGGAGTGGTGTTTGAGCCAACATTATTTTTTTTTAAATGTTTTATTTATTTATTTGACAGAGAGAGACCCAGCGAAAGAGGGAACACAAGCAGGGGGAGCGGGAGAGGGAGAAGCAGGCTTCCCGCTGAGCAGGGAGCCCGACGCGGGGCTCGATCCCAGGACCCTGGGAGCATGACCTGAGCCGAAGGCAGCCGCTTAACGACTGAGCCACCCAGGCGCCCCCCAACACTGCTATTTTAGATGGAGTCATCAGGGAAGGTCTCTCTGATGAGATGTGGCTTTATAATTTACAAAATCTTTTCCTACATTATTTCGACCATATAGGCATTTTCAAAGAGCATTATTATCAGATTAAGCCTCAGTTTATATTCCCATTCAGTTCACTAGAGTCCTTCGCTGCAGCGGCCAAATATTTTAATTCCTCCCTTGAGTCCCTATAACCGCTATTTCGGTAGTGGCATTTGGTCTGTGGGGGCATTCAATAAAGGATATCTGGGATCCCAAAGGGCCATGGCAGTTGCAGTACAAACATTGCCAAGGCCTTTTAAGAACATTATTTACATTGTTTATATTTCCAGATGTTAGGGAAAAATAAAATTAAGCTCTACTGAATGACAGTACCTAACGAAGTGTCTGGGGACACAGTATACATTCAATAAATATTTGTGGAATGAATGAATGGATTTATAGAAATTCAAAATCAAAGCCTTTGCCTCTTTAGTCAAATGTCACTTTCTCAGTGAGGCCTGGTATGATTTCCATACTTAGAACTGCACCCCCTCTCCTACACTATCCTCCTTCTCAGTTATATTTTTCTTCATAGAATTGATCTCATGCATACATTACTTATTTATTTTATTGTCTTTCTCCTCTCATTAGAATGTAAGTCTCATAATGGAATAAGTTATTATTGGTTTTATTCACTGGTGTATCATCAAGCCCCAAAAATGATGCCTAGAAAACAGGTGTTAAAAAAAATACTCAGTGTATAAAAGAATCCAGGACCTTCTTTCAAATTCACCTCCTCTTCTCTAAGTCAGCTCCTAGCACTTATCCATCTTTCACGTGGACTGTTATGATGGCCTCCTTATTGATCCCTCTCCCATTTCTCCAAAGGAGTTCCTACATGACATTCAAAACAATCCTTCTGAAATGAAGGATTTATTATGTTATTTTATTATGTTATTTTGTGACTTATGATTTTTGGGGTAATGTCCAAACTCCTTCTCCTAATCTATAAGACCCAACTTGAGAGGCAATTCCATTCTTCTATTTTCTTAGGCTATCCATAAACCTTGGAAGCATCTTTTTGCATACCCCACACCTAATCCATCAGCAAATCATGTTGCCTCTGCCTTCAACACAGACCCAAATATAAGCATATCTCAATGCCTCCACCAAGGCCATTCTAGATGATGCCACTGCCATCACCCTCTGCTTCCACTCCTCTTACCCTTCTACAGTCTGTTACCCACACAGCGGCTGAGGTAACCTTTTGAAATACAAGTCCGACAAGGTCTTTTCTTGCTCTTAACTAACACCAACCATCTCACTTTGAATAAAATCCAAGTCCTTACCATGGTCTACAATGCTTCCATGGTCTAATTCCTGTCTAGATCTCCACCATCATTGACTGCCACTGTTTCCCTTCCCAACTGAGCTCCACTCACCCTGGCATCCACATTTGCCTAGATCTTAGTGCTATTACTGCATCAGGACTTTAAACTTGCCGGCTATTCCCTCCACATTGCATGTTCTCTTCATTCAAATCTCTAATCAAATGTCATCACCTCAGAAACTGCATTTTAAAAGCCTTCTCCCCATTCTCTAACCCCTTACATTGCTTTATTTTTCTTCATAGTACTTACTATCATCTGACATTGTAAGTTTATTTACCTATTTGTTCATTGTCCAGATCTTTCATGAAAATGCAAGCTCTACCAGGGAAGGGACTTTGCTTTGCTCACAGCTCCATCCCCAAGCACCTAAAATAGTGCCTAGAACAAAGCAGGCAATCAATAAATTTTTTTTCAGCGAATGAATGCTTTCCTTTCTTTGCATATGTTGTTTTCTCAGACTAAAATGCCTTTCTTCACCTTTTGTGAAATCAGCAAAGCATTTCTCAAAATCTAACTCAGTTGTTTCTTCTTCTACATAAGGTGTATCAGGAACACCTTCTCTATCCCACTCCATCTCAGAAAAAATTAGTTGTTCTTTTCTCTGACTTGCCTTGATATTTCATCCATGTTTTTACCACACTCAGTCCATTGCATTGTACCATTTTTTTTCTTTGTCAATATAAGCCACTTACTCCCATCCTAAGTCTAGTAGCCCCTAAAGGGGACAGAGAAGATACAGATTTCTTTATAGTCCCCTATTTCCTCTGCAGGACTGGCTACAAAATTTGCAAGCCCCCATGTAAAATGAAAATGTAAAAATGAGGGCATCTTAAGAAATTCAAGATGGAACTAGCAGAACTGAAACCAAGCACGGGTTCCTTCAGTGCATGGGGCCATATGTGCCTCCACAGGTGACATGCCCAGAAGGTTGATCCTGCTCCACTGGTAAGCAAAGGAACTCTTACCTTAAATTTCCTGTACACAAGCCAGGGCTTCTCTGAAGCCTTCCTTGCCCCCCATCCTGAATGCTACAGGTAGAGGTAGTCAAGTCTTCCTCAATGTTTTCACAATCCTCAGTGCTTACTTTTATGAGCACTTACCATACAACATTGTAATTTTCTGTTTATTTGTCATTCCTAGCCTACTGTGAGTTCTACCAAAGAGCAACTTTGACTGATTCACCACAGAGCCCGACATATAGCTACTCAGTAAACACTTGCTCATCAAAGGAGGGTCTCCAGAAAAACCTAGTCCTCCATTACAATCCATAAGGAAAGAAGTTTTGCAGACTTAGATGCAAACAACTCAAAACAACTCCCCTAATATTGTTGAGTGAACCCAGGGTGCTTGATATAAAGGACTACATTTTCAAAAGACAATTTTTTTTTTTTGCTCCCTTCATCCCAACATTCTGAAGATAATAATACCAAGCCTTTGAACTTTGTGAATTCCAGATGAACTGGGTCTGTGCCATATGTATGTACTTTGATGAATTTTAAAATGGCACCAGCTAAAATATTGACATGCAGCATTTGGGATGGGAATTGAAAAGTAATTTAGAAAGAAAACAAGTCAAGTCCATTCCCCACTGATACTTAATGCTGTTTTGACTCCCTTGGCAGTCTCTAACACATTAACTTCTTTCTATCTTCTTTCATTTCCCTTTTAGTACATTTTCTTATCCTTATTTTCTGTGAACCACAAGAGAGAATTTTCTAGTCTCCTATAGTTTTATTGTCTGGTAAAATAACTGCTCTGAACATAATTGCATGATTTTCTTAAAGGTAAACAGTTGTTAAAATTCAGAACCTAATTGGATAATTAAAATCTGAAGAAAGCATGATAACAATTTCCTTTGTATAAACTGTCTTTAAAATGATGCTCCCCAATCTTATTTTTACTGTTCATGGCATTTATTTCTAGGCAGAGACACTATTATGAGTTGTTAGTTTACACAGAAATGTAGTGAAAAGCCTGGTCACCAGAGAACATTATTAATTCATAATGCAGCCTCACTGAGCAGCTCCAAGTGGATTCTCATATTTAAACACCACACAGGAGCCTTGCTAAAACATGGGATATAATGAAAACCTTCTGCTGCCTCCACTAACTGAAACTCCTTATACAGGTCTAAGAATTTTCTTACCCTGATTTTGTTATTTTGAAGCTCTGGGGTTTAACTAGCTATTACAGTATCTAGATTAATAATTCAGAAATTATCTAAGCAGTTCACCACAGTGCATAAAAAACACTGAATAACAAACTCTTAATGTTGGACTATTCCAATTTTCACCAAGAGAAGGGGGGTATTCTATAGCATCCATTCAGATAGAAAAGAACTGACCTAATCTGAAAAACAGGTTATCTATTAAAAATCCATACTAAACATCATTATTAATGATGTAACATGTGAAATATTCTCCTTAAAATCTGGAAGGAGACAAAGAGATTCACCATCAGCACTTGTACTCTAATTTGTACTGTAGGCTCTAGCAAGTACACTTAGACAATAGAAAAAATAATCAAAGCTGTAAGAATTGGAAAGGAAGAAACAAACTGTCATTATTTACAGATGATTTGGCTTACAGTCTACAAAGAAAAGCAAAACTTACCTCAAATTATGAGAAATAAGGAACATTTAGTATGGAGATTGTGCATAAAAACAATAGATAATATTAACAAGAAAAAGCATATGCATTTACATAGCATTTATTCTGAGTCAGGTGCTATATCATGAGCACTTTAATTATCTTAACTAACTTCAATAATCACAACAACCCAACAATATATTATTCCTATTTTACACTTTACGAAACTGAGGCACAGAAAATTTTAGTAATTTAAAGAAATTTACACAATAATATTTGCAGAGCCAGGATTCAAACACAGGTAGGCTACATCCAATGAGACCAAGCTCATAGCCACTATGCTATATTCAATTAACACCACTATATCCTTGAAGCAGAATTTAAAAATGTATTTTTAGATGTGTTCTATAATATCAACAAAATAGACATATCTTCAGAATGAATCTAATACCATATGATTTCACACATATGTGGAATTTAAGAAACAAAACAAATGAGCAAAGGAAAAAAAGAGAGAGGGAGTAAACCAAGAAACAGACTCTTAACTATAGGGAACAAACTGATGGTTACCAGAAGGGAGGTGGATGGGGGGATGGGTGAAATAGGTGATGGGGATTAAGGAGTGCACTTATGATGAGCACTGGGTGATGTATTGACATGCTGAATCACTCTATCATACATCTGAAACTTATATAACACTGTGTTAAACTATACTGGAATTTAAATAAAAACAAAAAAAGACTGCCAAGTCTTGTATAGGGAAAATTATAAAATAGCATTGAAATACATTAATAAGAGCTAAATAATTGGAAACATGTAACATGTTTGTGGACAAAATGATTCAGTATCATAAAGATGTTCTTCACAAATTGATCTATATAGTCTATTATATACCAATTACAATTCCAACAAGGCTTTTCAGGAAAATTGGCAATCTGTTTCCAAAATTTGTATGAAAGAACAAAGGACCCTAGTGAAGAAGCAAATAAGCAAAATAAGGTAGATGTACACAACTTTACTATTAAGCTATAACTATCAAAGCAGTGTGGTGTTGGGAGAAAGAGATGGAAAGAGACAGATTGACGCATGGAACAGAAAGCAAAAGCCCAGGAGACCTAGCTCCCACCTCAACTCACGACTTTTGCACATACCTTTTCCTCTGCCTGGGAATCTCTTCACTTTGACATCTTATTCTCTCATCATCTCCGGGTCTTTACTCACATGTCACTTTTTCAGTAAGGCCTTTCCCAACTACCTTATATAAAACTCACCTTTCCCCATTATCTCTCTTTTTCCTCCTCCGCTTCATTTTGTCCACATCACTTATCAAAATCTGCAATACTATGTGTTTTACTAATTTGTTTTGTTTATTTGCTTTCATCCTCAAAAATGATGTGACCTCCATGAAGGCAAGGATCTGTATCTCTCTTATTCCCTGCTGTGTTTTCAGTGCCTAGAATAGTGCTTGGTATGGAGTAGCAAATATTTATTAAGGTAATGGACAAATGATTGGGTGAATTTCCTGACTAGTTTATAAAGCTTCCAGTCTGTCTCAAACAACACTCCCTCAAACCTACTCTTGATATAATACTGAACTTTCTTCAAAGCAAATGTGCCTAGATAACTTAGGAGGATATTGCTTTCCTGTTTTGTTATTATTGCTGAAGTACTTTTGGAAGAGTGGGGTGTAGGGGCAAAAAACTTTTCTCTTCTTCCCTTCTAGGTTCTTTGGCTGGTCTAATAAACAAATTGACATAAGACATATTAACAGGATAAAAACAAATTTTATTATGCCTATATGGGAGCCCCACAAAGATGTGAAGACTCAAAGGCAGTCAGGCAATTGAGGCTTATATGCAATCCTGAACCACAGAGAAGGGGGTAGGGGTCTGGGCTTCAAAGGGAAGAAGACAATTTACAGGAAGATGGGAAGAGAAAATATTTGCTAAACAAATGTTTGCCATGTTATGCACATAAATCTTTCTGATACAAAAAGTTAGCTCTGATAATAGCTCTCTTCTTGGTGCAGGCCCCGTACCTAACTAAATTATTTTAGGTAGTTGAAGGGGGAGGTAAAAAGCTTTTCCTGAGTCACCTGGTGGCGCAGGTGGCCCCTTACCACCTCCTTGTGGCAGACAGTCTCTCCTTTGCTGTCCTGTCCACTGCTCCCTTACGGTGTATTCAATAAACTTTTATCTCTTTTGTTCTGCCTTGAGTGAATTCTTTCACCCCCTGTGCTGCCAGCCCCCAAAGAAAAGCTTCTGTGAGTTTGACTATTTTAGATTCCACATAAAAGTGAGATCATGCAGGGGTTCCTGTGTGGCTCAGTCAGTTAAGTGTCCAACTCTTGGTTTTGGCTTGGGTCATGATCTCATGGTCGTGAGATGGAGCCCTGTGTTGGGCTCCATGCTCAGTGTGGAGACTGCTTGAGATTCTCTCTCCCTCTCCCTCTGCCCCTCCTGCTCATGCTCTCTCTCTCAGTCTCTCTCAAATAAATACATAAATCATTTAAAAAATGCTTTTCCTGAGTCTGCTGCATCTTAATTGCCTTCAGCTCAAAACAATCCACAAGCCAAAGTGGCACATTTTGGGGTGGTGTATTCTGCTCCTCCTCAGAGGCAAATATATACTTTGCTCTCTCAAGAAAACAGTCACAATCTTTGTGTTTAGGGTGTTTGCTTTGAAGGGAAGCAGAATATGCTACCCCAAAATATGCCTCTTTGACATAAGGATTATTTAGGGCTAGTTATTTTGAGAAACTGCAGAACAGTAGAAGCTCTGAAAACCAAGTAGAATTACCTGTTTATAAGGGACACTTACATTTATAAGGGAATGTCTTTTCGTAAGGCTGTCTTCCTATGTGTAATAAGAAGAGGAAGATGATTCTAAATCTCAAGAAACACATCAATGGGGAAGGCAATAACCTAAAGCTGCGTAACAAACATACCCTTGTTTGCTGTGTTTTGCTTGGTCACCTCCCATAGCTGGACTCCCCAACCGCCAAACATCCTCTTGTGTCTTTAGCTGGAGATGGTATTTAAGGTGGTGGTTTGGGCCATTTCAGGGAGTTGCTCAGTTTTCCTGGGTCTCTCCCATGGATACAAGAGGTATCCATGTTATTCAACTTCTGTTTGTTTTTCTCCTGTTAATCTGCTTTTTATTATAGCCAAGAACCTAGAAGGGTAAAAAGAAAATTAGTTTCTCTCCCCTACAGCTTCTTTGTCTAAGGAGGTGACCATCTTGTTCCTATTTCCAGCAGATTCAAAATCCAAAATTATAGAAAATATGGAAGATACTCACATACACAAGTTTTCCTTTTGGACTTTGTGTCCACTGTGAGAGACTAGTGTTAAGACCAAAACCCTCTGACCTGGAAGAGAGAGAGTGGGCTTTTCAGAAAGAAGGAGATAAGCATATTACCCTTCCCATTTCCTCTTGTATAGCATACTCCACAGTACATTATAGAAGATATTAAATAAGCTATAGTCCATACACATGGAGAGCTAAAAATCAACTACAGGTGAAATTATTTCTTCTCTTTTCATTTTTTTTAGAGAGGGAGGGGGAGGGGCAGAGAGAGAGGGAGAGAGAATCCCTAAGGGGCTCGATCTCACAACCCTGAGATCATGACCTGAGCCAAAATCAAGAGTCAGACACTTAACCAACTGAGCCACCCAGGCACCCCTGGGTGAAATTATTTTTTCAGAAACTTTAGGGTTGTTTTTCAAATACCTTTTGAACCATGCTGGTCTTTGGTTTCCTATAAAACTTACTTCAGTATTAGTGAAACAATTTAATCTTGTAAGCATAATAAAAACCAAGGGCAAAAAATCACCCTGGATTCATCCTGAAACAATAACTTAAATAAAGAACAAAGAATCTATACAAGTTAGGAAAAAGAGTAAGAATTCCCAAAACATGAACAATATTAAATTCTTGCCATCCTGGCAAGGGAGAGGGGGTGCTCAAAACCAGATTTAATTTGGTTTTAGTTGAAACTAAATTTTGTGCTGTTTCTTGCAACAAGAGCTGTGGAGCATGTTTACACTTGTTACACAAACTTGCCCACTTACTTCCTCTGCTTGAAATACTCTAACAATTCCCCACTGACCTCACAATAAAGCCCCAGCTTCTTAGTGCATCAAACATTCCCCTTCATGATCAGGCTCCTGTAAGTCTTTGCCCTTACAGTGGCCCTTATATTAAATTTCCAGTCATACCTACAGTTTCACCCACAAGCCCTCTTCTCTCTTACCTCTCACTTTTGCTCATGTTGTTCCAATGCCTGGGGTAGACCATCCACTTCTTTGTTTTTCACAAGGAGAACTAACACATCTTTCAAGTCTCTGCTCCAGGGAGCCTTTTCTTACCATCCTATCCCCATGTAAGGTCATGCTAACTCCTTCTCTGCACTTGCCCAGCCCCCTTAGCCTGCCTATCACAATGCCTATAACACTTGTGTAATTGATGATTCGTATGTCTGTCCTCCTCATGAGGCTGTGAGCTCCAGAAGAGCAAAGATTGTCTGTTTTACCTTTTTATCAACAATGCCTGGCATATAGTAGGTGCTTTATATATTTCTCTTAACATCAGAATGGTACTGGGCATCTTTAATAACTGAAACAAAGTCATCCACTACCGAAACCCAAATGAACTCATTACTATAATATTAAATTGTGCCAATGTTCAAAGAATTCAGTAAGCCTGCTTTAGAATTTGAGAGACTGCTTCAGGAATCACAGAAATAAAACATGGAAAGGTCTGAATGGAAAACAGTAGTCCTATTTGATGAATCTGGCTATATTTTGGGTTTTCTCTATGGGGTTTTGGGGAAACTTCTTTAGGCAAAATGTATCACAAATTATGCATGCTCTGCTTCAGAAATTAATGATCAGATCTATGAATACTGCAATGTTGAGAATTTCAACTCTCCAAGCAATATTTCATCTTTACTCACAAATACATGCAGAAAACAAGTTGATATTAAATTTTTCTTTTTTTATCTTATGACATTGGAATACTGCTTTATTAATATATTTTAAAGAATGAAGAGTCTTAATTTTCATTTAACTTTTTCTCCAACATCAGCCATGAAAATAAATTATGAGGGCAATATAGTTACACTTGTTGTTGATCATTTTTTTTCTTTTTCAATTCTCTTTCTCTTGGCTAGGAAATGAAAGATAAGGCAGTAATGGAGGAAATGGAAACATATCTGTCCATCCAGAGCCTTTGGATTTTTATAGCACATAGATCATCTCTATCAAAAATGTAACATTCAACGTCGTAATTGAAACATTTATCTCAAACTTAAAACTTTGTAATACTAATTTTTATGTCCCTCAAAAGTAGTTATAACATGTTTATTAATTTCTATGGAAAGAGAAAAATGTATGTAACATGTAATGGACGACTCACAAAATGATGTGTTGAATGACAAAAATGTTACTTCATGTTACTGAATGTTAAAACTATATTCGTTTTGCCTTTCCAAAATCTAACAACTGTGCTGGATGAAGGTAGTTGAAAGGGAGCAGAATTTGTCACCCCCAAATAATGCCTCTTTAACATATTATGTAGGGGCCAAGGGCAGGCCCCCCCCAATATGCCACTTTGTCATAAAGATTATTTTGAGCTAAAAGCAATCAAAACCCAGCTGATTCAGGAAATTCAGGAAATTGTAGAGGACACTTTTAGGCACTAGGGTTGAGCAATGGAAACTTGCACAAGGCGCAAGGGCCCACAATGACCACTGAGTGAATGCAAAGAGGCTCATTAAGCAACCCACCTTGAAATAGCCATAGGCCCTAACTGACCAAATAGAACCAGGCACAGATTACAAAAAAATGGAAAAGCCCAGCCATCCCCATACTCCCTTGCTCTGCCCTATAATCATGGCCCCTCACCACCTCCTTGTGGTAGGCAGTCTCTCCTCTGCTGTCCTGCCTACTGCTCCCTTACAGTGTATTCAATGAACTTCTATCTCTTTTGTTCTGCCTTGGGTGAATTATTTCACCCCCTGTGCTGCCAGCCCCCAAAGAAAAGCTTTTTACCTTCCCCAAAACTGCCTTCTAAATTCTTTTATTTAGACAGAGGACCTGCTCCAGGAAAAGAGCTATTGCCTTAGACAACTACATTATGATACAAACTAGGTATGGTAGACAGGGAGGAACCTAGCAAAGCTTGTTTGATCAAAATCCTCCATGTCCCATTGTTTCTGAATGGCCCAGCAAATACTTGTGTACCAGTGCTTACTTTTTATCATCTTCCTGTGAATTGCAATCCTTTCCTTTGAAGTCCCAGACTGCTATCAACTTCTCCTTAGTTCAGGATGACATATATACCTCCTTTTGCCTATCCTTGCAACTTCCATGTCTGTGTGGATTCCCCATATGTATGAAATTAAATTTCATTTTCACCTGTTAATCTGTCCCATGTCAATTTGATTCTTCATCTGGCTAGAAGGACCCTGAAGGGAACAGGACATTTTTGCTCCCAGACAATTATTTTGAGTTGGTTATTTTTAAGAAACAGCAGACTTAGGAAAAGCTCTGAAATGAGTAGTAAGTTACCTTTCTATAAGGAACATTTACATTTATATGGGAAATGTCCATTTGTAAGTGTGTCTCCCTCTTTGTATCAGAAAGAGAAGGATGAATCTAAATCTGTAGAAACTTATCAGTGGAGAAGGCCCCCACTTTAAATCTGCATAACAATCTTACCATTGTTTGCTAGGCTTTTACTGGTTACATCCCATAGCTGGCTCCCCCAACCAACATCTTTCTTTTGTCTTTAGCTAAAGATGGTATTTAAGGTCAGTGGCTTGGGCCATTTCAGAGAGTTGCTCAGTTTTTCTGGGTCTCTCCCATGGATACAGGAGGTATCCAAGTTATTGAACTTGGTTATTTTCTTACTTATTTCTCCTGTTCATCTATCTTTTTATTACAGGGGTATCTCAATCAAGAACCTAGAAGGATAGAGGGGAGATTATTTTTCCTCCACTACATAGCCTCACTTTTAAAAGCATAAAATGAAGAGTGCCTGGGTGGCTCAGTCCTTTAAGCGTTTGACTCTTGATTTTAGCTCAGGTCATGATCTCAGGGTTGTGAGATTGAGCAAGGAGTTGGGCTCTGTGCTGGGTAGGGAGCCTGCTTAAGATTTTCTCTCTCCATTTCCCTCTGCCCCTCCCACCTCCCTGTCTAAAAATTTTTTTTAGAAGTGTAAAATGGGTATAATGATAGTGCCTGCTCAAATTGTTGTTATATGTATTAAATGAGAAAATTAAGCATTTAGTTTAATGCCTTAGCTAAAATGAGTGCTTACTAAATGCTAATTGGATGAATAAATGACTGCATGTGTGAGAACTAGATAATGTTGAGAGGACTAAGAGGGTACTTTTTAGAAGTGACATCTAGTTTGAAAGACAGGTGTATGTTGCAAATAAAAGCCAACCATATTATATATTCCATACCAAGTGCTTATAGATGGTAAAAACTGCAAAGCAATTGAGGACTAACCAAAATAGATGGTACAACATGATAATCTAGGCAGACAGCTGACCTTGTAAATATCAGCATAATGACATGAGGATGGAGCACTAGGGACAAATAAAAGGATTCATCTAGACTAGGATTTATTGGGCAAAGTGAAGGACTCTTCAGGCTTGTATAGAGGAAGAAAAACAAATTTCCCTCTACTTTCTAGACACCCCCCTGTAAAAGAAGAGAGACTAATAGGAGAATAACACGTTTAATTTAATTTTATATATATAGGGGCCCTAAAGGTATGCAACCCAGTCAGTCAGGCAATTGAGGTTTATATACAGTCCTGAACTAAAGAAATGAGGATAGGAGTTTGGGACATCAAAAAGGAGGAAGACAATTCACAGGAAGATGGGAAGAGAAAATATCTTTCTTATGTAAAAAAAACCTCTATCTTTGGTAATAGCTCTCTTTCTGGTAGAGGCTCCCTATCTAAATTCTTTTGGGCAGTTAAGGGGGAGGTAAAATATCTTCTTGAGTCTGTGGGGCCTTTATTGTCTTCACCTCTTAAATAATCCACATGCCGAAGTGGCACATTTTGGGGTAAACTGGCCTGAACCCCATCAGTTCGCTGGGGTGTTTAATATTAAAAGCTGAGCTGCTGGCTGTGGAGAGCACAACTGGGTTAGTAGCTAAGCATTAGATTGCTCTATATCTCATGGAACCAGTCTTTTAGTCCTGAGAACAGTTGTGACTCATTTCGGAAGGCAGTAATGCAGTTAAGCTCCCAAAGTTAGGCCTATATTGCACAAGCAACCAGGCATTTAGTAAGAGGCATTTCTATGGCAGCGAAAACAGTGGTTAATGATTGGAGCAGACTATAATCTCAGTTTCTGGGTTTTGAAGGCAGCCAGTTGAGAAGAGTTGCAGATGTCCAGCACAAAGCATTTTCATATGGAGGGAGGGCAAGCAGTGGCAATCTGACAGATTTTCCTGGTTTATAGTTTGCATGTCTCTGGTGCTCTTTCTGAGTGGCCCACAAAGCAACAGGCATAAAGACTGTCTATACATGAGCTGTTGTGGTGATTTCTCTGATGTTTACATCAAGTTGTCCAACTTTAGCTTGATGTTTACATCAGGTTGTCCAACTTTAGCTCGCATGGCTTTGGAAAAAGTGTACTCAATAGTTTCAAGTCAGAAAGGTGGGAGAAAATTTGGATATGTTAGTTTGAAGAGTTGCATCCAGATACTGGAGCAAACTAAAAAAAATCAGGATCTAGTCCAATTTGCGGGTAGAAAACAAAACCTCAAAGACAATTAACAGAACTAGAAGCTAATATCCACAGGTACATATTATACTTGCTACTGAAGTATAATTTCTCTCTATATAATCATCCACATTTCTTATCAATGATAACCACAGTAAGAATAATTTGTTTGCAAAATAAGTCTAGTTTTATAAACTTGGCTCAATTATTTACATCATTATAGCAAGAAGAGCAATTGATAGGGCTCCTGGGTGGCTCAGTCAGTTAAACATCTGACTCTTGGTTTCAGCTCCAGTTTTATAAGTTTTTAGTAAGAATAGTGATTGGCCATATAAGTTTCTTTAAATCTGCTTTGCTAGAATTTCTCATAAGAAATTTTAGATTAAATTTTTAACAGTTTCTCAAGGCTAAGAAGCCGAGCCAAGGACTTGCCATCAGACTTTGCCTGTAATATCTATGGGTTTGGGTACATTCTTCTCTCCTTGAGGTCCCCAAAATGTCCTGAGGTTCCTGGGCCTGCCAGAAAGTGGCCTTCCTTAATCACTTGGTAACACTCCTGGGAACCCTGTAAGCAAGGTACTGGGCCAATATTTTCAAGGGGCTTTATTTATTCACTATCATTTATTTATTATAATTTTATTTAAAGTCAGCTTTAGTTCCTTAAAGCTGTCTGGCGTATCTGAATCTATGCATGCCTCTCTCAAATATGACATTCCAAAGTCTTCATAATATACCCACTGTTTCTGGTTGTGTCTTATTACAAGGAGAAGAGATCCTTGGGGCGCCTGGATGGCTCAGTTGGTTAAGCGACTGCCTTCGGCTCAGGTCATGATCCCAGGGTCCTGGGATCGAGTCCCACATTGGTCTCCCGGCTCAGCGGGGAGCCTGCTTCTCCCTCTGACCCTCTCCTCTCTCATGCTGTTTCTCTCTCGTTCGCTCTCTAATAAAATAAATAAATAAAATCTTTAAAAAAAAAAAAGAAGAGATCCTTACTGAATTAATGCAACTAACTATATTACCATAAAAACATAAAAATACTCATCGAGAGTTTCCAAATTCTGGAGGGATCAGGTAGGGAGAAAAAAAGAAATGTTTTACCTTTGCTTTAAGTCATAGGTAGCTTAAGAGAAAAGAGAAAAAAAAAGTTTTCCTTAAATCTGGAAAGCAAAACATTAAAAAGCTCAGCAATGTTTAAAGTAAAAAGTCATAAAAATCACAATTATTGGGGTGCCTGGGTGGTTCAGTTGGTTAAGCATCTGCCTTCAGCTCGGGTCGTGATCCCAGGGTCCTGGGATGGAGCCCTATGTCGGACTCCCTGCTCAGCAGGGAGTCTGCTTCTCCCTCTCCCTGCCACTCCCCGCTGCTTGTGCGCTCTCTTTCACTCTCCCCTCTAGCTCTCTCTCTTTGTCAAATAAATAAATGAAATCTTTAAAAAAATTAAACTTATCCTCCTCAGTTCCATGTAATTAATCCTGGTTGTTCTTGATCCTCTGTTAGTTTTATGGAGGCATCAGTTTCTCTTTTAAGGTTCTGTAAATTCTTACTCAGTTCAATGGTATGATCTAAAAGTTATCAGAAATTACTTGTCAGATTCCTTTACATGAATTTCTCTGAAAATGAAACACATTTGCAGGAAGCTTTTGTAAAAGCATCTGAGTAAAACAATATGTATAAATGACAAAAGACTTATAATGGCCATGATTAAAGATCTGATGAGAGTTCATTACAACACAGTTGACAAGGAAATTTAACCAAATTTCTGTGACACACATTTTAAGATAATAACTAGAATTATGACTAATAACAATATACCAGGACATATCAGCATTTTAGGAATTTTATACAGTTTTTAGAACACTATTAATAACATTCACCCATACCATATAATGTAGGACGGTTTATCACCACTTATTTGACAATGCTTCTCATGTAATTTAATATACCAAGTAAGTCTAACTAGTGTAACATCGCTCTCTTTATAAGGACAGAGAAGAATCCTTTGAGACATCCTAGGGACCCTCTGATAATTCCCAAAGTTAGTTTGAGGTCAAAAAGACTCTAGAATTTGATTTGGGGGAAATTTGTCAAAAATATCAAACAGTTTTTAAAACACTTGGTTAAATAGGATCATAGGTTACTGTAAAACAATACTTATCTATTTAACCAAAGTGACAAAGACATCACAGGCGAATATAGAAGACTACATAATTCTATGCAAAACTTAGCTCTTTTAATATTGAGAAGACTAGGTTTACTTTAGTAATCAAAGACCTGATAAACATAGGAAATTATTTTGGCAAAATACAGAATCCTTGTTTTCTCGGCAGATTACTATAAAAAGTAAAGGAAAACTTTCATAATCTCTTATCAGAAGCAGGCCAGTAGTCCAAACAACTTTGTCCTTTTAGCAGATCAAAGAAAATTAAGTACCAGTTTTACATAAGTACCCTATTGATATTAAAGCTTATTTTTAAAACCCTTACAACAAATTCATTCAATCTCATCCAGTTTAATCACACATAAAATTTATTTCCCAAGATTCCTTTTTTAAAAACCTTGTAGAACTTCCTATGTTTATTCTAGTCTATCCCTTGTTTTCTTTCCTATTCAGAAATAATCAGCTTTACTTTAGAACAAAGTTACTTTGTTTTCCCTCAACAAAAATTCATCTCCATCCCTCACAATTTTTCTTACCAAAAACATATATCCCACTTACTTTATGTACAGAGTTGTTTCTCTTATTATTTCTAGTAGCTTTACATATATTAATTAGAATTTTTAACTCTTAGAGGGATGCCTAGATGGCTCAATCAGTGGAGCATGTGGCTCTTGATCTTGGGATTGTGAGTTCGAGCTCCACATTGGGTGGAGACAATACTTAAAAATAAAATCTTTAAAAAAATTTTTTTAACCCTTAGAAACTTTAATTTCTAGTGAAAACTAAGAAGTAAGGAATTGTGAACTGTCTGTTATACCAGTATTCTTTAAATTGGCAAATTCTATGAATACATTTCATAATTTCTAGAAACATTCATTTTCTCATAGCCCATTTTTTAAAAATGTGGCATAGAGCATGTTTATTAATAAACCCAAATATCTTTAGTTCCTTTGTAAAAAAGAGGCCAAAAGTAGGTAAGCTTAGAATTCTTAGAAATTAATTTTTCAGTATGTAATTCTATCATTTGATTTAAGTTAATAAAACTCAACAGTGGAAGTCACCAGGGAGATTTGGGTAACTATTTTTAAGTAGATGTTCCATAAAACAATCAATGCTAAAAAGTTCACCTAAAAACTCTTCTTTCATTTACATCTATTCAATTCATATATTCTTAACAATCATGTTTAGAAAAACTTCATTAGACATTGACAGTGTCAGTCATCACCCCAAGTTATTTTTCTGGCTAATAAATTTTGTAACAGAGATTTCATGAACTTGTTTGATTAGTAAACCCATGTAGAATAAAGTTTTATATTTAATGCTGATAACCCTAAAGACATTCTTGTTCTAATCAAACTAACAATCTTAAACTTTTATTTACCAAAAATTACTCTAGATTATATTATATAAACATTTGTTTAGTTTCTATTGCTGAGATTTCAAAATAATTTGTGAATGCTTTTTGTTAAGCCAATTAAATGGAGCTCTTTTACAAATTAATTTTGGTAATACCATATCTATAACAGACATACATAGACATATATAAAAACCCATCTTGTAGCTTCTGTTTTAAAGCAACACAAAACTCACTAGTTAATAAATAACAGCTGGAATAAGTTAAGTTTATCTGTTCAGATAACTAAAGCATTTTACTATTTTTGCAGAAGACTTAAGATTTGTATTTGTCCCTGGAAATAATCTTAAAAGTTTGTGATCTAGAGATCCCTTTTAGCAGTTCCTATTTTTTTTAAAGATTTATTTATTTATTTTAGAGAGAGCATGTATGAGAGTGCAGCAATTTGGGGGTGGGCAGAGGAAGAGGGAGAGAATCTGGAGCAGACTCCCCACTGAGCTCTGAGCCTGACAGGGAGCTCCATCTCAGGATACTGAGATTATGGCCTGAGCCGAAATCAAGATTCGGATGCTTAACAAGCTGAGCCACCCAGGTGCCCCTGTATTTTGTTTTTTTAAGGCCTCTACCTTTTCTCCCTTCAGTCTCAGAAGACTGTGGGCTGTCTTTTCATTTCAAAGACATGATGGTTTACAGGTTCAAGAGACAGAAAAAGAATGCAAGTTTTTTCTATTTAAAGTTTTCCTTCTTTTTCTTAAGTGCAAGACAATTTTGTTTCCAATATCCTGATGTTTTACATTATCTGCAAATATCTGAAAGCAAATAGGAAAGGGTCTGAGTGGGTTTTGAGTTGCTTTCAGAGTTAGGCTTTTGGTTTTCTAAAGAGTCAAGTTGTAAATTAAGAATTTTTTATTTTTGCAATATATGTTAAGAAAAAAAAAAGAAGAAGAAGAAGGTAGCGGGAAGGGAAGAATGAAGCGGGGGAAATCGGAGGGGTAGACGAACCATGAGAAACGATGGACTCTGAAAAACAAACAGGTTTCTAGAGGGGAGGGGGGTGAGAGGATGGGTTAGCCTGGTGGTGGGTATTGAGGAGGGCACATTCTGCATGGAGCACTGGGTGTTATGCACAAACAATGAATCATGGAACACTTCATCTAAAACTAATGATGTAATGTATGGGGATTAACATAAGAATAAAAAAAAAAAAGAATTGTTTATTTTAATTGTATACCTGAAACTAATATAACTATGTTAACTATACTGGAATTAAAACAAAAACAAAAAAAGAATTGTTGATTTTAAGATTTTTCATCTGCATTCCTGCAACCTATCTTCAAAGAATTAGGTAGCCTGTTCCGTTATTTTGTTTAGAGATCAATTTGCCCATTCAACCACACTATTTTGAATTTGCCTTTCTATATCAGGGAGAAAACTTCTAACTAAGATGGAAATCAAAACATCTCTATGTTCTGCTGTCCAGGGGACATGAATTCTTTAGGTAGAGGTCTAGGATATATCTGCAAAGGACATTGCATAGGAAGACCTGAAGCTGGCAAAGTCTGATTATAGAGCCCAGCAAAATGAGACTTACTGTCCATCCCAGGTGCTTCCGCTAAATTTATTTCCTGGCTTTTAGCACTTACACAAGTAATCTGTATATCCCAGGCCTGCAGATTAGACATGAGGGTTCTCTGTAAATCTTATAGGAAAAGGGAAGTTAAAATAGGCATCTGGGTGTTTAAGGGATTTTCTGGGGAAGGTGGAGGAGTTTTGGGAGGTAAGGGAATTTGCCGAGGAGTAAGGGCCAGATTTGAAGAAAAGGAATTTATGTTGGATATAAACTTTACTTTTGTTCTAAGTTTAACTTCTGTTCTTTCATTTTATTAAGGGAATCCCTAAGGCTAGCCATTATACTTCTTTGTATCCATCTTTTTTTTTTCTTGTATCTACCTTTTAATTTGGTCTTTCCATAGGTATCAGTAAGACAATTGTTTAGGATGAGATTTCTTAAACTTTCTTTTTTTTTTAATATTTAAGTTTTTCCAATTCAAAGGATCCATCGTCTGGCCAATGACGAGTCAGATCTATTCATCTCAATAGCCACTCAAATCAATAAACCTTTTTATGGCTTAACCAAGGACATTAGAAGCATCCTACAAAAGAGTGCAAAAAATGTAGCCTTCACAAGATCCAGAAAGTTTACTCCACAGTTAGCTTCAGAAAGCAAAGGCCTTCATTGTCACAGGTTGTAAGAATTGTGTCATGAAAATGATGTCTCCCATTTCTTACGGGAACAGGAGACACTTCCAGTCATGGACTTGCCAATCCATGACACCAAACAGGCACCACTAGAATGGGACTTTTCCAGCACTAACAAGACAACAAAGGTTGAGATGACAAAGTCCCCTTATGACAAACTGCCCTGAGAGCTGGCCTAAGTGGACAAAAAGAATGTAGCTTTTGACATCATGTATCAAAATTCCAGTCTATTCGACTGGCCGCCAGATGCACTCAGGTATATGCACCTTCTGGATGGTAGAGGTAGAGAGAATATTCTTACTGTTCACAAAGTCAAGCTCTCAGAACATAGAACAAGACAAAAGGAAAACCTCATGGTTTTCCTTCTTATGACAAACACAAAAGACAGACAAAAGGAAACAATGTCCATCTCTGGGAGTAAGAGGATCAATAGAAAACAAGAGTACTCATTAACGAATCTTTACCAAAGTCACTATGCCCAATGAACTAATTCCACAAATACTTTCTCCTGCTAATCTAAATTTAGAAAAGGAAGGGACGAAAACTTTTTACCTTCCTCTCTCTACTGGGCATACAAAGAGATCCAGGAGAGCTGACTTTGGTAAGAATTCTTACCTTCTGCTGGCTTCTGTCAGTTCTCTAGGATCTTGTCTGCAGGCTCCAGAGTGAGTATGGTGTCTCAGTATCTCCTGGCTAGCTCACAAAACTGGAGCTGAAAAAATAAATTTCCCTCTGACTTGTAAGTTCTTGGCTAGACATCCCCTGTAATGAAAGAGAGATGAACAGGAAAAAACATATTTAATGAATTTTCATAGGCCCTGAAGATATGAGACCTACTGACAGTCAGGCATTTGAGGCTTACACGTAGTACTGAGCTGAGAAGAAGGTATTGGTGTGGGCCATCAAAGGGGAGGAAGTCAATTTCAAGGAAGATAGGAAGAACAAATGCTTGGTAAACAAATGTTTGCCATGCTAAATGAAGTCTTTTTGATGTAAAACGAAGTTATCTTTGGTAATGGCTCTTTTCTTGGTACAGGCTCCCCATCTAAGTTCTTTTAGGTAGTTAAAGGGGAGGTAAAAAGGTCTTCTTGAGTCATTGGACCTTTATTGTCTTCAACTCAAAATAACCTGCAGGCCAAAGAGGCACATTTTGGGGCAAGCTGCTCTGAAACCCTGTAGGAAGCACATTTTTTGTATCTTATTCATCCAAATATTCTACTTTTGACCCTAATTCATTGGATTCAAGTCAAGTTAGGGGAGTGGTTGATAATACTTGGAACTTTCCCCCTAACCTTTCTGTTCACAAGGATGCAACCATGATGATAGCAAAAAAATTATCCACATGCCTGGGCCTTTATAATTTCTAGATTACTTTCACTTATTATCTCTAAATTTTCACCACAGTCCCCTAAGATTAACATTTCCCCATTGTAGATATAGAGGAACTGAGACCCCAAGAAGGGAAGTGACTTGCTAAAAACCTGAGTGAGATTCAGAAAATGGCCATGTTGTGGAAAATAAAAATCAGACCGGTTAGAAACCAAGCAACAGTCCGAGAAGTAGGAGAACTTGGGTTTATTTTACCCAGGCAGACCCAGATGAGCTAGCACTCAAAATTCTGGGCCCTGGGTAGTGGAGTTACAGAGCTTTTACAGG
>NC_058419.1:8566473-8800075 GCF_002201575.2 Neomonachus schauinslandi | reverse complement strand
CCAGAGGGGTGAGTTCTATATGGCTGAAGAGGAAGCGGGAACAGTGGTCAGGGCAGTGGCGGGAAGCTTGTTTACAGAAACAGAAACAGCTGGTTATCTCTTGCTCAAGCAGAGCTCCTGGTTATCTCTTAGAATTGCTAGTAACTTTCCATTTTCTGGGGCCTGCTCTGGGTAATTTTCCTCTTCAGCCATATAGAACTCACCCCTCTGGCCTCCAAGGATGAATTAGGCATCATTTCTCTTCTACCTCAGCATCCCATGGAAATCTCTGGACTTTGCTGTCTTTTCTACTAGATTAGGAATTTCTTAAAATGGAGAAGCTTGTCTTACTCATTTCTATGTCCTCAATGTGGGCCTGCCACAGAATGGATACTCAAATATTTAATGAATGCAATAAATGTTTAATAAATAAACAAAAGGGTGAACAAATGAATGAACAGACAAACTAACCTGGGTCTCCCAACATCTTTGATAAACTGTGTCTCAGTGAATGACAATCAAACATAAAAATTATCTGTGCACTCCTCCCTTGCTCTTTCCTTTTCTCTCTCCCCCAACTCACTCAAATATCCACACGTGTGCACACGTGCACACACACGCATACACGAGTGACTTTTAATTATAAAGAACTTAAGAAAAAAGAACACTGTACAGAAATTTTCAAACTGGAAAACTGAAATTTGATTGAGGTTGAATACACTTTAAAAGAAACATCAAGGGGCACCTGGGTGGCTCAGTCATTAAGCGTCTGCCTTCCGCTCAGGTCATGATCCCAGGGTCCTGGGATCGAGTCCCACATCCGGCTCCCTGCTCAGCGGGAAGCCTGCTTCTCCCTCTCCCACTCCCCCTGCTTGTGTTCCTGCTCTCGCTATCTCTCTCTCTGTCAAATAAATAAAATAAATAAATAAATAAATAAATAAATAAATAAATAAATAAATAAATAAAATAAAAGGAACATCAAAATTGGAGAAGAGCAGATTCTACTTTTAGCTATAACAGAGCGGAGATCGGGGTCTGTGATAATAAATTTGTATTTTCAGAAGATATATTTTATAGACAGGCACTAAAATTTACTCCTTAAAAGTCATCCATATATTAGTCACTTTAGTAGTAGTAAAATAAATGCATACCCATCCAGGGAACAGGGCATTTCACTTGCATGGAAATTATAGGTATAAGATGCAGTTAGCCAAACATCTCTTTTTTTCAAGTTCCAATTGTATGTTTGGATGTGCCTTGGGTGATGGATAGCCCTCTGTGCAATAAGCAAGATACAGGCTTTATTAACTGTGTGCACTGTCTAACAGACTAGGGAGAGTTGTACTAACCATTGCCAGTTTGGGAATAGGCCCATATCCTTTCGAATATAAGTACAATGGCTGTGAGATATTCAGGTGTCCATTTCCTGGAATTAAAAATGAATAAGGAAAGCAGATGAATGTTAACAAAAACAAAATCAACATGAAATAAAAATAAAAACATAAACTTGGCTCACTTTTATCAACCAAAGGGGTATGTGTGATGGAAGCCATGTTTGTGACATTCTAGACCCTGGTTTTAACTCTCTAGTCCTTTCCTTTCCTTATCCAGTGCTGTTCACCCTACCCTTCAACCAAGTGCTATACAACTTAGTTGCTTTTTTTTCTTCAAAATAACACTGAATTTTTTTTTAATTTATCACCGCAGAATGTCATGATGCTGGAGTATTACAAAACAAGCAGTGGATTTCACAGCAAAGTCCACATTTTTAACCAAGCAGCCACTACTGGAATAATGAGTCCCATAACTCACCATACACGTTCGACAATTGGTAACATTTTTGCCACATTTATCTAGATATGTATATATATGAGTGCATGCTTGGGTATATGTGTATTTTTTTCTTGAACCATTTGGAATTAAGTCTCAAGAATCATGACTCTTCAACCCTGAAACTTCAGCATGCCTCTTGCAAAATTAAAAACATTTTCCAACATAACACAAAACCATCACCATCCTAAGAAAATTAACAATTTCTGAATCTCTTCTAACATATAATTCCTTTTAAAAATTTCACTACTGTACCCTAAATATCTTTTATGTATTTTTCCAAACCAGAATCCAGTCAAGCTTTCCTCATTGCCTTTGGTTGTTAGTCTCATTTCATCTACAATATTGACTTTTTCATGGCTTTGACATTTAAAGAAATCAGGCCATTTATTTTGTACAATCTCCCACATTCTCAATTTATCTGATTGCTTCCTCTTGGTATCATATAAATTGTTCCTCTATTCTAAACCTTCTTTTTATTCAACAAGGTTCAGGTCAAAAATTTTGGCAAGAATAAATCGTAGGTGATGCTCTGTAGTTCGTGTTGTTTCACATGTCTTTTCTTTCCTTTCCTCCATCAAAGCTTGTCTGGATTATTGCTCTGGCCCAGGGTAGTTTGAGGTCATGGGACAGAGCCCTACGTGGGGCTCTGTGCTCAGCGACGAGCTGGCTTGAGATTCCCTCTCTCCCTCTCCCTCTGTCTTTTCCCCACCCCCAGCTCCCACTGTCTCTCTCTCTAAAATAAATAGATAAAAATCTTAAAAAAAACATGTATCTAGCAAACTGTTGTTTTCCTATACTTAGTATTGCAGAGGAAAAATCTGAGGGCAGCCTGACATTTGTAGGCAGTGATTGTATTTTTAATATATGGTTTTTAAAAAATTTACCTTTATAACTAAATTTTTAACATTATGTGTCTTAATGAGGCTATTTTTTTTATTATTTTGTCTGACTGACCGATCTTTTCCATGAGTTCCATAGGTCCTGTAGTTGCTGCTGTTATGAGTTATTTTTTCTTAGATCTGCATGGATTTATTGGTAGACAGGTATTTAAGTGTGCAATACTTCCTTCTTTATATATGTACCCATAAACCACGTGTTAAAAAACCCATTATTAACATAATGTAGTATTTCAAATGTTAAGTAACTGAAACAGTGTGGGAAACAGAACGCCACAATGACCACTGGCGCATGTTCGCTTAGACTCCGAGATCTCTGAGAAAACTCGAGATTGCAGGGTTAAAAATAACCCGAAAGGATCAGAATGAAATGCCCTTGGGACGTGTGTGGTCAGTTCTAAAGTACGCAGCAGAAGATGTTTAGTAGATAGGGAGCCAGCTGTAAACAGCACACTGGGCACTCCCCTCTTTGTGCCTTTATTCTGTTTTAAAGATTCTTACGTGCTTGACTAATCCTGGGTACGTGGAGGAATGTGCCTTACTACGCCCCTGCTGTAAACCATTATAGATCTATATCACTGTGGAAGGTATATAAGAGTATGGAAAATAAACCTCGGCACCTCGGGCTGTTTGCTTGGGGTCCCCTGTGCCTCGCTATACTGTCGTCTCTTTTTCTCAGTTCCTTCGCCACCCCAGGTCCCCGACTCTCTGAGGTCCACAAAAGAGCTCTTTGATAATCTGTATTTTTGAATTGTGTTAATGTGTAGAATTCTGACTCCCTGAACACAAAAAAACAATTCTTTTATACTTAAAATATGAAATCAACATAACTTTTTAATTTAAAAAAATCTAAACAAACAGTATAATAAATAATTGCATGAGGAGGGTACTCAAGGTATAGAGCCTTGATTCTACAGTCTTGCAAGGAGAATTTTAACAAGGAAGATTTTGTTCATTATGTCAAGTCAAGAATATTAATATTACCTTTGTGCTTCTGACTATTTTCATGAGTCCCTGAAAATGTCACTCAGTTAGAATTAATTGCTCTAAAATTCAAAAGTCTTAAACTTGGGACGCCTGGGTGCCTCAGTCACTTAAGCATCTGGTTTCATTCAGCTCAGGTCACGATCCCAGAGTCCTAGGATGGAGTCCCACAGGTCCTGGGATCGAGCCCCACATCGGGCTCCCTGCTCAGCGGCGAGCCTGCTTCTCCCTCTGCCTGCTGCTCCCCCTGCTTGTCCTCTCTCTCTCTGTCAAATAAATACATAAAATCTTTAAAAAAAAGTCTTAAACTTTTTGAGTATTTTGTCACATAGGCAGGTTGAAAAGCATCATTGATTACTTCACTTAGACATGTTTGTAGCTGACAAATACCTAAATGAATCAGTTATTCTTCATCATTAAGAAAATGAAAAAGCCTGGGAAAAAGTATTTACAATACATATACTTCTAATAAAGATTATTATCCAGAATATATAAATTACATCTACAACAGAATAATAAAAAGGTAAACAACTCAATTAAAAGCCACACAAAAATCTGTACACTCTTCACAGAGAAGATACACAAATGGCCAATAAGAACATGAAACAATATTCAACAGCACTGTCAAAAGGGAATGCCAATTAAATCTGTAAAAGACACCAGTACATTTACACTAAAATGGCTAAAATTAACAAAAGTGATAATAGCAAATATTGGTGAGACTATGGAACAACTTGGAATTCTTGTGATTGCTGGTGGAATTACAAAATGGTACATCCACTTTGGAAAACAATTTGGCAGTTTCTTACAAAGTTAAACATACACTTACCATATGACCCAATAATTCCAGTCCTAAACATGTACCCAAGAGAAATTAAAACACATCTACATGAAAACCTGTGCATGAATGTTCATAGCAACATTATTCACAATAGGCACAATCTGGAAAGATCCCAAATACCCTTCAACCGGCCAATGGATAAACAAACTGTGGTCCAACCACACAGTGGACTATGACTCAGCAATAAAAGGGAAATGAACTATCAATTCACACACAACATGGATATATCTCAAAGGTGAACAAAAGAAATCAGACACAAGTAGCCCATACTATCTGATTTCATTTATATGGCATTTTGGAAAAGTTAAATCTACTCTATGACGACAAAAAGCAGATTGGTAAGTCTCAAGCATTGCTGGGGAGGAATAATTCATTTCAGATGGGCAGGATAAAACCTTTTGGGGTCAGGCAAATATTTTATATCTTGATTATGACCATGGTTTCACGTCCATATGTTTGCCAAAACTCATGTACATTTTATTCTATATAGATTATAATGTGATAAACTTGACATAAAAATTAAAGTAAGAAAATGTTAACCTAAAAATAAGAAAGAATGTAAGATGATAACCATAGTTTGAGATATATTCTACTAGCAACAAACAATGGGTCAACAAATCTTCATTTGTGGAAAAAAATGAACAAGTGGACTCTATTTTAGAGGCTGAATCTGTGATAGAGCAGCAGACAAATCTTTGTTTATACCGCCACTTCGATCTGTACCTCTGTCATGCTCCCAAATTGCCTAACAAGCTCTATACACTCAAATCAACATGAGGTCAGCGTCCATCAGTCCTTGTCTCTATTCTAGATCCCCGGCCCGGCACCCAGAACACGGTCATCAAACAGCCCAGAATTCCTCACTTGCCAATTAAGTCGAAGGAAGTTATGAAGAATTGGGAGATATGCTGTGTATCCTTTGAGAGACTAGAAAATAAAGTGTTAGGTAAACGAGCAATGTGAGCTCAGGAGGAGTTGCAGATATGGGTTTCACAAACCAATTAATAAACCGCAGTAGGAGAAAACAGAACTACTGAAATAGCTACATAGTTCAGTGTTTTTCACTTTGGTTTGGTTTGTTTCACACTTTTACTGATTCCTGTTTTGTCTCCACATGCTGCGGACTTTTTGGGTCAGATGGAATCTAGGAAGAGTCCTTGCTGAATGCTCCCAGAGTCTTACCGCATTTTCGTTCAAGGTGCAGCAATCATGCAAATTGTAGGCCGCTTCCTATACAATGAGCAAAGATTATTCTCGTGAAAATTGGAGTGGTAACAAACTCGACCTTTGCTACACTGTGGGGTAGTAGCCTAGAGCTATGGAAAAATTTTTATTTTGTTTCTTTAGAGTAATGGGCGAGGTCACAGTTGAAAACATCCCCAGGCTATGCTGAAAAAAGGCGTTCAATTCTAACTGCTAGAAAGCGCCACCTGTGCTTCGTAATGGGCACTTCTGCTCCCACCTGGGGTCCAGTCCTTTTGTTTGGTAAGGGAGTGCGTTCCTAAATGGCACTGATTCACATGTGAGCCCCCATCTCATTCTGTGATTTGCCCGGTTCTTGGGAATTTCACTTCCAGATCTAGAGGCAAACCGAGGCAAGTCTTGCGGTACACAGGGGATAAGATTTCCGTCTGAAGGAGAAACATAAGAAACACACAACAGCCACCACTACCAATATTCCAGTGACCCCTGAAGTTCTGAAACATTCGACCCACATTCTAGGCTTAAAAGTCCCGAATCTCACACTTTTCTATTATGACGAGGCAACATTTGTTGCTTTATTTGGGGTATTTTCTAACATTTTCTGTGTTAGAAAAATATGGCAAAGAACAACGTAAGCATACAAATCATATTAGTATTGGGAGGATTTGCACAACGGGAAAGGAGTCTTTGCTTTAAAATTGGATTCATTCCTTGAGCTTCCTTGAAATAGTGAATTTGCTCACCATGTTTAAAAAAGTAGGTATCTTACGAGCTTCAAAACTTAGATTTGCAGACCTATAAATACAGAGAAAAAGCTGATGGTTGCCGGGGGGAGGGGGTGTGGGAGGATGGGCCAAATGGGCAAAAGGCAGTGGGAGATACAGGCTTCCAGTCATGGAATAAATAAGTCACAGGGGTGAAAGGTACAGCATAGGGAATATAGTCGACGACACTGTAATAGCGTTGTATGGTGATAGATGGTAGCTACACTTGTGGTGAGCACAGCATAACGTATAGAGAAGTTGAATCACTATGTTGTATACCTAAAACTAATGTAACATTGTGTGTCAACTATACTCAAATTAAAAACTTTTTAAAAACCTTAGATTTGCATGAGCTTTTCAGCAACACACTCTGAAACACATTGCTGCTGTAACAAATTATCACAAACTTAGTGGCTTCCAACACACAAATGCATTCTCTTCCAGTTCTGGAGGTCAGAAGTCTGAAATGGGTCTCACTGGGCTAAAATCAACTTGTGGACAGGGTTGCATTCTTTCTGGAGCCTCTAGGGAAGAACCCATTTCCATGCCTTATTCACCTTCTAGAATTCATCTACATTCCTTTTCTCATGGCCCCTTCTTCCATCTTCAAAGCCAGCAGCATAGCATCGTCAAATCTCTCTCTTCTGACCAATGTTTATATCCTTACATCTCCCTCTAAGACCTTCTTGCCTTCCTTTTCTAAGGACTTTTGTGTATATTCATCCTACCCAAATAATCCAGGATAGGATTCTATCAGGACCCTTAACTTAATCACAATCCAGGATAGGATTCTGTCAGGATCCTTCACTTAGTCACATCTGGAAAGTCCCTTGTGCCACTGTAAGGTAACATAGGTACAGGACATCTTTCTAAGGCCATTATTCTGCCTACCACACACAGGGGCATGTTATTTTCTATGTGATTTTTAAAAAGCATACTAATAAACTAATTCATAAAGTTCATGTCCTTGCCCATGGAGCTGCAGTGTTGGAACAATTGATATTACTTGCCTATGAGCTAGATTTAGAATAATGCCAATGTCAGAGGACAGAAAGTCAAAAACATTAAGTTATATTGAACTAAACCTGAATGAGCTGAATCCAGTTAGAATTTGTGACAACAGTAATACATATTTTAGTTAATCTTATACTTATTTTGTCAAGCTCATGTAAGCTGTTTAGCTCCCATTCCATCCATGGATATAGAACAATGAATAACACGTAGATAATTCTCTTTTACATGTTTTAGTTACCCAAATAAATTCCCCTGCTGAAAGAATAGGCCGCGTTATTTATTCTTTAATAGCAGAGAATCTAAACATATCTTTTAGCTATTTGGAGGTCACTTAGACTTTAAGAAACTGTTCTGTCATTATTGAATCATAAAACCATAAAACTGCCCGAGTGCAACGCCAAAGGCTAAATAAGATAAAACAATGCATTAATTACAGTCTATTATCATCAGCAGTTGGTTAGGGGAAACATGGCTATATGGAAACTTCAAAATACATTAAAAAATAAAACACTTTTGTAACAGTAACAGCAAAAACATTTTTAAAATTAAAATTCCTATTCCACACCTCAAACAGCTTATCTGTTATCACTGTTCCTTGCTCTTTTCTGGTTCCCATGTATATACATATATTGTTTTGACCTACCTGTAATCATAATATAGATACAAATTTGCATTTGGCTTTTTATACCTTACCTAATATATTTATTTTTTTCAGGTAACTATGTAATAGTCATAATTTTCATTTTAATGGCTACAGTGTATTCCACAGCACAGATATAACATTATCTTTGGGATTCCATAACTGGACACTTACGTTGGTCCCATTTTTTAACCATTTATAAACACTGCTGTAATGAGCATTTTTGTGTAGGTTTTCCTCAGGGAATGGGGAGATTATTTTCTTGGGATAATTTCTGAAAAGTGTAATAGTAGTAATATGGAATTTTAAAGCAAATAATGGGAGGTTTTGTTTCATATTCATACTTAGAGAAATTCCCACTAGAGAAAGGAAATTATTTTTTTAAAGTGCTAATAATATCTTTATTCCAACATTCATACCATGCCTGAAATCATTTTCCTGAGGACAGAGATAAGAGTGAAGAATATGCCAAATGCATACAAAGGTGAAATTATACACAAATTAGTGTTGATAGCGTAGAAAAGATTATATATGTGGGGGGGGGATATTTCCCTTCTTCCCTTCTAGATCTTTGGCTAGTCTATTAATTGACATAAGACAGATTTACAGGAGAAAAAATTGAATTTCATACATATAGGAACTTCATATAAACATGAGAGCTTCAATGGCAGGCAATTGAGTTTTATATACCATCCTAAGTTAAGCAGACAGGGGTAGGGGTCTGGGGCTTCAAAGGGAAGGAAGACTGTTCACAGGAAGATGGGAAGAGCAAATGTTTGGTAAAGAAATGTTTGTCATGCCATGCAGACAATGGGACACAGAGAGGAACCGGATCTCCAGGCCCTGTGGAGCTCCCTCAAGCTTACCACACCTAGCCTGGACTCTCTGTACTTATATAGCTGTCTTCCTGGACCAGGCCCTCTAGCTAAATTCTTAGAGGCAGTTAAGGGAGAGATAAAAGCTCTTCCTGAATCCTTTGGGCCTTGATTGTCTTCAGCTTGAAATAAACCACATGCCAAAGTGACACCTTCTGGGGCAGCCTGCCCTGAGCCCCATCATATATATTGAAGAATTGTGGAGGAATAAAAGAAACAGTGAATTTAAAGAGACCATTGCAGTGGAGCAAATTAGTAAATTATGTACACAACTCATATATATGGTATATATAAAACTATACATTACATATTTAATTTAATAATTATTAATCCTCTTGTGAGTATTAGTTCTTAAAGAATAGGGCATTGACTTCTATATATGTTGTTACAAGCTACAAAATTTGAATGGTAAGAGAGACATGTTAGAATTTTCAAAGTATATATATTTTAGTGTCAGTAATAGAGTGTAAGGCAAGATGTAGATTTGGCTTTATCAGATGATGGAATGAAGGCAATTTCTAATACATTCTTCATGCTGCTTGTCATTTTACTCTTAATTCAAACGTACAAGGAGGAAAGACATTTTGTTAAAACCGGCAGTAAAATACTTAACAAAAGAAGTGAGCCTTGTGTTAAATGTTCCAAGAAATGGAGAAATACTGCAATACACTGAGACCTTTTCCAGTTTTAATTTCTTTTAATTATGTAGCTGCGCATTGTTTACCTGAGGATTTCACAACCAAATGTAATTTGACTTTTAGGTAAGAAATATGACCAGTATATACCAAACATTAAAAGGTGTATTGCCTGTTCAATAATGTGAGAAAGGTAAAAATTCACACTAATGAGAAAGATGGTTGGCTACTTTTACATAAGAGAATATGTTCCAGTGGAACAGCCATCCCTGACTACAACGAGTGGATCCACCAGAGAATTCCTGATGCAGCACCCTCTGCTTAATAAAAGAGAATACTGATGTATTCAAACTTTAAAATGCACTGGCTGAAGATCCCGTTATATAGCACTGAGAAGAAAAGCAGCAAACTGAAATTTCTGCTGTGAGTTATTGAAATCATAGTAATGACCAATTTCCTGAAAGGAGAATCTTCAGGCTATGAGGAGCTACTGCTAATTTGTAAAAAACTTCTACCAAGTGGCACGATTGATCCATCTTGGTGAACAACACTAAGCTTTGCTTGAGAAACTAATTTGTTGTTAAAGTAACTTCATTTCTATATGACTTGTCATTTTATTCATATTTTAAGCATATAACTTTTCATTCATTCATTTATTCATTCTTTCATTTATTCGTTCAAAGTATTAAGTGCCAGATACTGTGGATATATCAGTGACCAGGATAGAGAAAAAATCCATGTTCTATGAAGCTTACCTCTAATAGATATCTTTTTATGGTACATATTTTTTCCTCATACAAAACATCAAAAGGGCCCATTATTACTGGTGAAACAGGAAAAAAAAAAACATAGTGGTAAAACTGTCAAATGAAGTGGCAGGGACTTATTCTAGAATTACATGGAAGAATATAACAAGCAGCAATATATTTCAATGAATATTAGATAGGAAAGAAATAATGCACGCTCAGAGAAGTATTAGAATTGACACTAAGTTTGTTTTTTAAGATGTCTGAAAGAGGTCTGATATGCAACTCACCTTTCTCTTTGGGGTGGGTGGGCTCAACCTGCAGAAAAAGGTTTCACATGCCTTCCTTTGCACCAGGTCCTTTTCAGTCTGTGGACCCTCATAACAATAGCACTGGTGGCCAAATAGAGAAAGGCATTAGGCAATAGGTAATTTTACTCACAGCTGTTTTATTTTCATACCCCCTAGATTCCCAAGCTATGACTGGCTAGGTCACTTGGAGGAAGAATGGAGGATGAATACAGGGCTACACCACCAACTGTATCTTGCATCAGGTTTGGATAATCCTGGGATTGCAGAAATGCATAATTGTCCTCAAACTAATTTGGATAATCCTGGGATTGCAGAAATGCATAATTGCCCTGCAACTAGCTGAGTTGACATCATTGGGAAAACTCTCCTCAGAGGCTGAAACATTTAGCCAGCCTAAATGAGGGGATGAAGTGAATAATCTACCTTGGCAGAGACAGATGGCCTCATTCTGGGGAGCTTTTAAAACAATGAATGATTTTGGGGGGGCAGAGTGTGCTCACTTTGGTATATTGATTATTTTGAATTAAAGTTACTTGAAAAACAGCCAGTACTAGAAGGACACTCTGACCCTCCTTTGCTCCCCTGAAAGCAAGAAATAAATCTCCCATGTGAAGGTATTCTCCCTGTATCAGGAGGGTACAAGGCATCCTTATCACCAGAGACGGGGAATTTAGGCTTAAGAAGGCTATATAAACAACCTTGCTACTTTTTCACTAATTTACTACCCCAAGCCTAAACTCCTTTGTCTTGTCAATTTTTCACAAATTTATTGTTTCTTTATCAAAAAGGCATAAAAGCTTTCTGCTTTGGTCACTTATTTGAGCCTCATATCTTTGGGGCTCCTGTATATGAGAAATGAAATTTGTTTTTCTCCTGTTAATCTGTTTTATGTCAATTTAATTACTGAAGTAGCCAAAGAACCTAGAGGGGAAGAAGGAAAAAGTTTTCCTCCCCTACACTTTGCATATAGGCTACAAAGGAAGCCAACCACTTTTCACATATTTGAAGGGCACTTTCTTACAGCCAATGCAATCAGCTTAAATATTAAGTGTAGATACTCTCCTCTGCCCATGCTTCAAAGAGTAAATGCAACACTAGCCATTATTGCATCATCTTCAAAGAAATATTTTTTAATAATTAAGCTTGTTACCTGTGAATATTTAATTTCTGCCCATACACAACTAATTATTTAAAATACTGTAGGCAAGCCTACCTACCAAGACTATTAAAAATCTACCAAACTATCACCAAGAAAACATTACAAAGTTTCCAGTCAGGAACAAAACAGCCTTTAGAGGATTTTCCAGTATCACCGTGGACACCTTCCCAGTATGGCAGAGAATAATCACACAGTTTATCAATAGCCAGGTCAAATTCCATTTGCCTTTTACCATTTGAAGTTGAAAATTCACCTGTCAACATGGACTTTTCCTGACCTACACAGATAATCACTGAAAATATTATGTATTGGCAGAATTCTCATCACTTCTAAGATAAGGCTTTGAATTTTAGTCCTTAAACTTGTAAGTTACTTATTTTTTGTTTGCTTTTGTTTTTGAAAAATAAATACAAATATCCATTTACATCTGTTTGGCAGAGGAAGTGATGTCTGGTATTTTTGGCCTAAATGTCCAATGCAGGCTGTTCTGCAAAACTTTTTCTGGATCTCTTTATAGTCAATGAATAATGGTTATTATATTGGCTATGGTTCCTTTAAATGATACGTGGCCCATAGCATGCTCATTGGTCCGTGGAGACTTAAAAAAAAATAGTACATAGCTTCTTTTCAGATATATTGATCATCTGAGAACAGACATCACAGACCTCCTGAAAGATTAAAAAATTTTATATAATTTGTAAACTGTGGTAAAAATAAACACTTTGGTTGACATATCTATATGTTATTTAAAGCAGTATATGTTTGTTTCCTCTGCTGGAACTGCTTGATTCCTTTGTCACAATGAACCAGAGTTGGGTTTTTCCCTCCTACAAAGTTCCAAAACACAATATGAACAATCTTAGCTATTTATAAATCAACCAAATTCAGCCTTTCCACTTTTCATTATTACCTATTTCCTCAGAGTCTTCTGCCCTTGGAAATTCTGAACACTTCCAAGTCCTTGATGTGGTAGAAGTTTTTATCTGGCCAGCCATTAGGAGAGTACCTGTACTACCTTCTGCACTAAAATCAAATCCATGCAATTTCAGCCCAAATACCTCCCCCGAAAGCATTACCCTGGTTCTTAAAGGAACATTTTAATCTTCGCTGACATTTTAATGCACTGACATTTTTTTAAGATTTTATTTATTTATTTAATTGACAGAGAGAGAGACAGTGAGAGAGGGAACACAAGCAGGGGGAGTGGGAGAGGGAGAAGCAGGCTTCCCAAGGAGCAGGGAGCCCGATGCGAGGCTCGATCCCAGGACCCTGGGATCATGACCTGAGCTGAAGGCAGTCGCTTAACCAACTAAGCCACCCAGGAGCCCCTGCACTGACATTTTTAAAGCAACTTTAAGAGAAAACTAAGAAAATTATGCAGTTTCTACTCTATCATAGACGATAAATATTACAATTTAAAAATAAATATATACATAAAGATCATTCATGGTGTATCAACAATAATTTTTTTTCTTACAAAACCCAACAGAGAAAATACAGTTTGGGGTCATGTCACCATTATTAGGACCTAGGGCCTGCATTTTTCTTAGTCTATAATCAGTATCTCTAATTGCCAGATGTCTCTACTTGAATATTTTCTCCTCTCAATCCAGATCGAGGGGCACCTGGGTGGCTAGGTCAGTTAAGCGTGTGCCTTCGGCTCAGGTCATGATCCTGGGGTCCTGGGATCGAGCCCTGCGTCAGGCTCCCTGTTTGGCAGGGAGTCTGCTTCTCCCTCTCCCTCTCTTCACCACCCCCCCACTTGTGCTCTCTCCCTTGCTCTATCTCAAATAAATAAAAATAAAAAATCTTAAAAAATAATCCTGATCGAGTGTGTCCAAATGTCTATTCTTCATCTTCCCAGGAAATCTGTTCTCCTTTACCACCATCCTATGTTTGTCAGTCCCATCTTCAACCTTTCATTAGTTCTAGTAGCAAACCTTAGAGCCCTCTCTGGATCTTTTTACACCCTCATCCTCTGCAACACTTTGGTGCCTTGCCAGTCCTTCCAATGTATGCCTTTTATATCTGTTCACTGCTACCACCTTAGTCTGAATCCTTGTCACCTCACACTTGGACAAATACAACTGATGCTTCCTGGCTTTAGAAGCTCTCAAGTTCCTTCTGCTCCAATTCATCTTAGACATTGCTGCCAGAATAACTTCCCTAAAACATAAGTCTCACGAAAACACCTTTCTATTCAAAACATCCAGTGGTTCTTTAATGACCTCTTTGATATAGCTAAAATGCTATGACATGTGGAATTTGCTCAACCTCCTCAGACTGACATCCAAAGTTTTGCATGTGCCGACCTGACCTTGCCTCTGTACTCTCATCCCACTATTCCATAACAGGGACCCAGTTCTCCCATGAAGGTACCTCTTTACTGCCCACCAACACCATAATCATTCCCAACTACAAGCTTTTCTTTATGTTTTATCTGGCTATGTCCGCTACTAGGCAGCGTTCTCTAAAGTGTCATCCAAAGGTCACCTATATCAGAATCATCTGAGATGCTTATAAATCAGGCAGATTTCTGAGGCTACAGCTCAGACCTACTATAGTTGGAGGCTTAGAATCTATGTTTATGAGCTTTCCAGATGATTCTGGTATAGGCAAGTTCTTTTAAGTCCAGGACATGTGGAATTCTACTCTTAGTCTTCTCTCTGTGGTATACTGCCCAGCACACATTAGGAGGTGAATTTTTTTTTAAATGGGTGAATTTACTTCAGTACAGGATATCCTACATAGGAGAGTCTCTTCAAATGTCAGATTTCTGGCATGGGGATGAAATGGTCTCTACTTCCTTTGGTCTTCAATGGTGACCTAGTTTTTGGCTAAGATCAGGTGCAGCCCCTTAAGTCAAGTTTCTATCTGTACAATTTGACAACTTCATAGCAGGCACCAGATGGACTCAAATGTAGGCAGTATATCTATCTAGCAAGCATGGAGATATAGCTCCTGTTTCAAGCTCTTTCAAGTCATTATTAAGAAAAAAGTTACGAAGTGAAGGCTAGTGGCAGGCTCACAACAAAGTATGTTCTTCTGACTGACAACAAAACGAAGCCCAGGAAGTTGTCAAATTCACAGCCAGAGATCATGGAAAACTTGATAGGCTGGTGAAGAAGCATGGCATATATAGTTTCTGGTCAGAAAGAATAAACAACCACTACTGAACAAAACAAAGCATTTTCCTCTGACAGCTGCTCACTCAACAATGGAAATACTCTGCTTAATTTCAAAACCTGGGTGAAGCACCACAGAAGGTGAAAATGAAAATAAAGAAAGAAAATAATATATCCATATGGAGATTCCCTCAAGAGATAACACTGAAGGTTAAGATCCTTTTGGAAGTCACTAGTTTTTGAAAAAGTAATATACGCACATGATTAAAATAAATCTTATTGGGGTGCCTGGGTGGCTCAGTTGGTTAATTCGCCAACTCTTGATTTTGGTTCAGGTAAGATCCCAGGGTCCTGGGATCAAGCCCCACGCCGGGCTCCATGCTCAGCAGGGAGTCTGCTTGAGGATTCTCTCTCCCTCTGCCCCTCTGCCCCTCTGCTCTTCCTCTCTCTCTAAAATAAATAAATAAATCTTTAAAAAAATATATTTAAAATAAATATATGATTCTCCCTCCCATGCCCCTTGCATTTTGTATGGAGGTTCAGATTCTTAAATAATTGGTTCTTATATATTTATTACATATTTTGACCCTTTAGTACTACTACTCCTATATAACATATATTGAGCTCTCACTGTGTACTGGACAGAATATTAATGTAACTTAATTCTCACAGCAATCCCATTTTTTTACAGAAAGAATTTGAGATTCAGACATTATCAACTTCCCAACTTTTCCATCACATGACAAACTTAGAAATTAATATGTGTATAGTACAGGGAGGTAAATAAAACTGCTCATGGCCAAAGGCTCTAGCTGCCCTAAGATTGATGAGAGCAATATCTTGGCCCTCCAGTAACGCCTGTGTGCACTGGCAGGACTACCTGAGAAGCTCTGCAACTTGTCCAAAGGGCAATGGTTAGTAGAGTGGGGCACGAATCTGAAACTAGGTTTGTCTGACATTGAATCTCTTAATTATGTTATCCTGACTTTCATTCCCAAACTTCTGGTTGCACACCCTGTGTTTTGCACTGGGGACTCTTAAATGCCACGACACAACAGAATCAAGTAAAAACATGCAGGCAGCAATCACTTCTTTTTAGTTCTTGAAAATGTAATGTTATAAATAATCATTTATCTCTCTGTGCCAGTAAGCCTTATAATATAGATTTTGTTATTTCTCTACCTAAATAAACACTTCAGGCAAGAAGAAATGTTATAAAATGGAATTTATACAAGCAAGTTCTTTTTTTTTTTTTTTTCCAACAGCAATTGACCTTTACTTTCCACTTAGTTACACAACCCAATGACTACTCATTTAGATTTTGGTTGTCACCGGGGAGCGAGTTTGATCTAGGTCTTCTCTGACCCCGTTTGCTCCACCTTCTCCCTGTGAAACTCATTCTCCAAGTGCATCCAGGAAGAGCCATGGCTACCATTCACTTCCCATGTAATCAGATGAGAGTTAGTGCAGTGGTGGTCATAGTGTAATTTTTTTCCTCAGTGTCTGAAAATTTTTGCGAAATGCAGACTTTCAGGCTCCAATTGAGTGAATTAGACTCTCTGAGAGGGCCCAACCACCAGGTGAGGCTGATGCTCATTAATGTATATAAGCAAGTTCTAATAGTTTCATGAAAGATTTGGGGTTGAGAGTTATTGTCATGAGTCTTTTAAAAATTGTTGGAAATACAACCTGGAAAAAATTATTTTTCTTCCCATATACCTTCCTTGTTGTTAAATTATCTCATTTCTTAAGGCCAAAATTGTTCAGGTAAGTATTTCCTTATTGGAATTATTTGCCTTTGGTTTACCAAATAAAACCCCTAACTTGAGTTTTGAAATAAATAAAAGTTGAACAGTCATTCAGAATATTGATTTCATTGTTTTTAATTCAAAAAGCAAAAATTGGTACTAAAAACCAAATGTTATTTACAGGATTTAACTAATCTTAAAATGTTACTTGAAAGATAAAGGGCCACTTTTCTGTTTTTTCTTTATATAATATGTAATTGTGAGAATACTTAACATTTTTATTTTTAAAATAGTTTTTTCAACTGGGGACACCTGGGTGTCCTAGTCAGTTAAGCGCCCAACTCTTGATTTTGGCTCAGCTCATGATCTCAAGGTCCTGGGATCGAGCCCTGTGTTGGCCTCTGTGCTCAGCATAGAGTCTACTTGTTCCTCTCCCTCTGTTTCTCCCCCTGCTCATTCTCTCTCTCTCTCAAATAAATAAATAAAATCTTTAAAAAAATATTTATTCAGCTGTAACCAGCACCCTTCACCAAATGATTCCTCATTGGCCATTAATGAAAAATCAAATGAGAATGCTGTTCAAATGATTGAATGAAGAACACTGATCATCTTACAAGCTGATAAACAATGCAAACAAACAAAACTCAAAAAGTACAATTTCTGTAATGCAGCAGCTAAAACTGTATAGAGCAAAAAAATACCTCAAGATGAATGTAGTTAATAATTTTATAATCATGTGAGTAAAACCATATATTTCAAGTGGCTATAAAAATCTTAATTTACAAAATTTAAGTTAAATATAATACACTGAAAATTTACTAATGTAGTAATGACACATTATGACATTTGCATATATTTCAAATATATTGCATATATTTCAGTTTTTTCTTAAATTTTTCTCCTCATACCAGGTCATCATTAAAAACACATTTTTCCATGTCCCATTCCTCAAGATAGCCATAAAGTATATATTTCTAAGATGAGAACAAGCTTTAGGTGGAAACTGCAGAGGGAAAAGTCCTATATCAACCTGCTTCAGTCTACATCAGGGTTTCTCCGCACTACTGATACTTGAAGAAAGGGAGTAGAATTTGCCACCCCAAAATATTCCTCTTTGGCCGATGGATTATTAAAATAATTTTTAAGAAAGAGCAGACATAGGAAAAGCTCTGAAAACTGAGTAGAAGTTACCCTTTTGTAAGAGACATCTATATTTATAAAGGAAATCTCTATTTGTAAGGGTGTCTCCTTTTTGTACCAGGAAGAGAAGGATGACCAAATCTCTAGAAACTCTTACCAAAGAAGAAGGCAACAACCTAAATCTGCATAACAACCTGACCACTGTTCACTGTGCTTTTTCTGAGAGTCTCCCATAACTGGCTCACCCATCCACACCATCTTCTTTTTTCTTTTTTTATCTGAGTATAATTGACATACAATATTACATTAGTTTCAGGTGTACAATACAGCGCTCCCACCATCTTTTTCTTTAGTTGGAGATAGTATTTAAGGTGGTGGCTTGGGCCATTTCAGGGAGTTACTCAGTTTTCCTTGGTATCTCTCCTGTATATAAGAGGTATGCAGGTCATTAAACTTCAGTTTGTTTTTCTCCTGTTAAACTGTATTTTATTATAGGGGTGGAGGTGTGGCAGGGCTCTCAGCCAAGAATCTAAAGGGTGGGGAATTTTTTCCCTCCCCCACAGGTCCAGATGATTTCTTGTTGTGAGGGTTTCCCTGTTGGGTGTTTAGCAGAATTTGTGGTATCTACCTAGCATCTACTCACTAGATGCCAGTAGCAACTTTCTCCAAGTTGTGATAACCAGAAATGTCCCCAGACATTGCCCAGTGTCCCCTAGGGGACAAAACTGCCCCTGGTTGAGAAGTCCATATTTGAGATAAGACCCAAATATCATTCTATGTCTTTAACTAGTGGGGAAGGAAAATTAAGTTTCAAACTTCATAAAACCTAACTTTAAACCACCAAAAATTAGGGTGGAAACTGAGAAGGAATGATGAGTGTAATGTAAATGGTAGATTTTTTTCTGATTTGATCTAAGAACAGTAAACAAAAACAGGAACTTTTCAGAACTAAGCAGAGTTAAATTTCTGTGAAGACTTCAAAACACAATTGATTACAACCCATGAGGTTATTTGCAGATAGGTGTGTACATATATCTTAGTGATTGTGCCAATGTATGACCTGTGCAATGGGTATCCAGAGGGCAAGGGGACTAGGAGGAAAACTGGAAGTAGGAAATCAGACTTCAAATAAAATACAAGTCAGGGCAGCAGTGAGGTAGAAGTTTAGAAAAGCAAACCGAAATCTAGTGTAATAAATTGTTTGCAGACACAGAATCATCATACAAGACATCCCAGAAACTGAGAAAATGAAGCAAAGCTGGGGACAAATTATATGCATGGCCCCAACAACAAGAGAGGGCACCCATACTGACACAGCCTACGACTGTTTTCCTCATCTCAGCTTGCTTATTTCTCCTCCCTTGGAGAGAGTCATCATTAGTAAACCTGGCCTAGAAACCTGCATGTGGTGATCACTGACAACAGCTTTCTGGGTCAGTAGCATAGGATCAGACTCACTTGTTTGGCAAAGGCATTTCTTGACACTGCTCAGCAACAAATAGCAAATTAATAGATTGTGTCTGCCTGACACCACTGGTTTCCATCTCACTGTTGAAATGATGGCTGCTGTTTTTCAATAGGGACTGTGGGCATACATTTAGATGGAAATGTGATTGATTGTGTTTGTATCTGCTCTCTCATTTTCCAAGTGAATTTCAAAAACTTACATGAGAAACCCCAGAACACCTCTTCGATGGGCGGCAAAGCCCTGATGAGAACATTCAAATAGTGTCAGAAGTCACACTTTTTCCATTTATGTATTTCTCATCTGTTTTATTGTCTTTATAGCACTTATTACCATCGGAAATTTGTTTGTCCTTGTTTATTGTGTCTCCTACACAAAAATATCAGTTCTGTGAATGCTGGGACCTTGTTGTCCTGTTCACTGCTCTGTCCCTAGCACCTAGAACAGAGCTTGGCATATAGTAGGCATTCAATAAATGTTTGCTGAATGAATAAATGAATGAGTGAATGGGCAATAAACTGTTGGAGAAACATTCCTACTCAAGTGACAAGTCATTTGGAAAATTTCAATCTCAAATTATTGTACCTACCCAGAAATACCACATTATCTGCAGATATTGTCAGTCAACTTCCTCTGTGTTTTGGAGGTGTCAGTGACAGTGTCAACAGAGGCTCTGAGGACTTCTTGGTGAACCACAGATGAGGAAATCACTCTGATCTCCTCGATCTTGACACCAGCCATTAAAGACTGTATATCAGCCTGAGAGCTAGAAGTAGCATTAGTGATTTGGGGTTAAAAGACAGACCACAGAGCAAAGCAAGTATGAGGAGTTGTGTTTTCACCTGTCCTCCATACAATTAAATCTTGACCTCCAGCTGTATCTAAATATGAAATAGAAACATTTGAATTCAGATATGGCTGTGGAGTCCTACTGATGCAAGATACAATGCATGGGATTAACACCTCTTATGGAACAAATCATTGCACTAATTAGATCCCAGGAGCCAATACCTGCAACAATAAACAGAGAATAGTAGATGGGATACCATATTTATGACTAGCTCAGTGAATTAATAAACACTAGTAGTTCAGTATCCAGCCCCATCCAGACTCTGCACTGGTTTCACTCTTCTCTACCTTACAAGTTTAAGTGAGATTCCAACATGGATTCATCATTAATATCTTAGCAGTTTGGTACCAATCTGTGCATCAGCACATTATTAAAATCTCCAAAAAAGTGGCACAATACCTTAGTCATAAATAGTAAAGTAAAATAAGTAAAATAACCTTTTTCCACGGAAAAGGAACAACTTAGGTACTGCAACTCAGTGCTCAAGTGTTTTGAAATAAGTTATGCTTAAACCATAGATTCCTTCATTTGTAAGTAGTCACCTTTCATTTATACATCATAAGAATGAGCACTGGCAAAAAGGAGAGATTGGATTATAAAGCTATGACTCAACAAAGGAACTCACAAACTACAGACTCAGCTATCTACTCTCCATTTCTTTTGCACTCATGTTTAAATGTATTAAGGTCATCAGTTAATTCAAGAGCAGAGAAATGTCAGGTTATTACCACAAGTGTCAAGTGCTCATGAATGTGGAAATCATTGTTTTAGATAGTGAGAGTGAGATTTATTTTTATGAATTTCAGAGATAGGTGTACAAAACCAAGTGGTCTAAGATAAGCCTGATGTGGAAAAAATACTCTGGAGGAAGGTATGACCATAACATTGCTCTGCCTATCCTTTGAACATTTTCTCTTTGAATTTTCTTCTTGCCTTCCTTAAGTTCCTTCAGTAATAATGTAGTAAAGATTGCTTTTTGCTAACCCAATATTGTTTTCTTTTTTCTTCCTTAATATCAGAACCTCAAACTTGTTTGGTTTGTCAATATGCTTTACCAAACAACTGCATTTCTGTACCTCCCTTGAAGTGAGAACAAGTGAGAAGACTAAGTTTTGGCCAATGTAATGTAAGTGAAAGTGTGTGGGACATTCAGGAAGGCTCCTTAAAGATAACTCACTCCATTGCCTAATCTCTGTTCTTCCTTCTAATGCATGGAACACAGATGCAATGGCTAGAGCTTCAGCATCCATCTTAGACCACATTAGGAGGGTGAGACAGAAATATGGAAGGAATCTCAATCCCTGGAAACTTTAAAATTATACTACTTAGCCCTGGATGTCCAGTCCTGGAAATATTTTAGATGAGAGAAAAATACACTTCCCTATTGCTTAAGTCAGTGGTATTTTGGACCTTTTGTGTCAGGCAGCTGACACAATGAAGGAAGCAATGAAGGAAATAAGAAAAAGCAGATACAAGGTATTAAAGAAGTAAAGGGGAGAAAAAAATGCCTCCTTGGCATAAGGATTATTTTATGCTGATTACTTTTGAAAAACAGCAGACATGAGAGAAGTTCTAAAAACAAAGTAAAAGTTAGTTACCCTTTTGCAAGAGTAATTTACATTTATAAGGGTGTTGGGGACAAAAAATGTTCCTCTACCGTTCAAGATTCTTCTAGCTGGTATAGAATCAATTGGCATGATACAGATTAACAGGAGGAAAAAAAAACCAACAAAGTTTAATTACATGCCCACAGATGCCCAATAGTAAAATTGAGACCTAAAGAAATGACCAAGGTAAGCAGTTTTTATACTCTTTAGGCAAAGAGACATAAATTTGTGAGGAATTGACAGGACAAAGAAAACCTGTGTTTAGGAGCTTCAATTAGTAAGGAATTCTAAACAGAATTTTGACTGGGGTAAAAAATGAGTAAAAGTAACAAGGTTTATTTATATAACTTTCTCAGTTCTGAATTCCCTATCTCTGGTGATAAAGATGTCTCTTTTAGCTCCTGTTACAGGGAAGGTATCTTTCATATGTGAGATTTATTTCCTGCTTTCTGGAGATGACAGGGGTGTGGCAGGGAGGGTCAGCATGTTCTAATTGCACTGGTTATTTTTTAAAGTGATTTTAATTCAAAATAATCAATATGCTAAAGTAGCACATTTGGGGGCAGCCTGCCTTTGGCCTCCATAAGGGAAATCTCCATTTGTAAGGGTGTCTCCCTCTCTGGACCAGGAAGAGGAGGATGACTAAATATGGAGAAACATCAATGGAGAAGGCATGGACTTAAATCTGAATAACAACTTAACCCTTGTTACCTATGCTTTGCCTGAAAACCTGGCTCTCCCCCACCAAATATTTTCTTTTTTCATTAGCTGGAAATGGTATTTAAGGTGGTAGCTTGGGCCATTTCAGGGAGTTACTCGGTTTTCCTGGGTCTCTCCCATGTATATAGGAGGTATACATGTTATTAATCTTCTGTTTTTCTCCTGTTAATCTTTTATTACAGGGGGTCTCAGCTAAGAAGAAAGGTAGAGAAAAAATTATTCTCCCCCACAGAGGCAAATAAAATACACATAATCAGGACTCCTATCTCAAAGAGCGGGCAGATGTCTACAATGACAAGTTTCTCTTATTACATGACTAAAGAGGAGAATATATATATATATATATATATATATATATATATACACACACACATATGTATGTGTGTGAAAGAGGAGACTATATATACACATATATGTGTGTGTATGTATATATATGTATATATGTATACATATTTGTTCATGAAGATTTCAATCAGTTTTGGATCAAATGTGTATAATCAAAAATATTGAAGATGGTACCATTTTTTTATTTATACTAGTATTGTGTACCTCTACATCATCAAATAATGCTGTCTCCAGCATTTAGAGGGAACTAAATTTAATGGAGCTTCTACTATGGGTTAGGAGCTGTAATCGATTCAATAGTGTTTTTCAAAAATTCATGTTCACCCAAAACCTCAGAATGTGGCCTTATTTAGAAGTAAGGTCTCTTCAGATAATACTATTTGAGGATCTCGAGATGAAATCATCCTGGATTTGGGTTGGGCCCTAAGTCCAATGAGTGCTTTCTTTACAAGAAGGAGATTTGGATACAGAAAGACACACAGAAACAGAGAGAGAGACACACAGAGAAGGCCATGTGAAGACAGAGATTGAAGTTATACTGCCACAAACCAAAAAATGCTAAGGATTGTCAGCAACCACCAGTAGCTAGGAGACAGGCATGGTATGTTTTCTCCCTCAGAGCCTCCAGAAGGAACTAACCCTGCTGACACCGTGATTTCAGACTTTTGGCCTCCTGAACTATGAGAAAATAAATTTCTGTTATTTTAAGCTACCACATTTGTGGTAATGCATTACAACAGTCCTGGGAAACTAATACAGGATCCTAATATACATTTGCTTATTTAATCTTCACAACAATACTGTCAGACAGAAATCATTATATATATATTTTATAGGTACAGATGATGAATCACAAAGAACAGGTAGCATTTTATTTTTCTGATATGTATGCAGTACCTATCCTGTGCTAGACTCTGTTTATATATTGGGAAGCACAAATAGATATAACTGCAAAGAAGCACAAATTATAAATGATCAAGTCAAAATTTGAATCCAGGTCTGCCTGACTCTAAAGGCATAATGTCTTATCTCATTGGTAAACAATGATCCTACAATTGTCCCCAATCCTCTGGTGCCAATGCAATTCCAATGCTGTCTACAAAGTCTTCATATGTAGAAATTACTCTTCACTGATGGTCCCATCTGTGTCTCAGTGCTTTTTTTTCCCCCAGTAAGACCAAGCAGAGCCACTTACTTTCCTTTCTGCAGACAAAATGCTATGGGTGAAATTTCTCTCTTCAGATAAGGGGCTGAGATAATGGACTTTCTTCCTTTGAAAGTGAAAATGTTTTTGCAGATGCTTCCCTACTCCCCTGCAAAGAGGGATTTGTTCCATCTGCTCATCACATCTGGGTCAAGGGCAGTATGTCTGAAGATGATTGTTTGATTTCATTGAAAACAAAACAAAACAAAAGTTTATTGGTTCCCAATTCTGAAACCATATGGTGCCAAACTTGATTTAAGAACCTTAGTGTGCAAGTATCAGCAGTACCTCCCTTTGATCTATTCCCCCAGTGGAATAAGGATCGTCCTGCTCCAGGCATGAAGTGGCAAAGGGTAGAGTGAACGAAGTCAAGGCCTGACTATGTTACAGTGAAAAAACTGTAGAATCATAACACGAAAGAATTAGAAATCCATTCATTTTCACTTCTCTAGTTCACAGATGATGAAATTGAAACCAACAAAGGGTTAGGGACTTGGCCAAGTTTAAGCAGAAAGGCTAGAGGTCAGAGTTAGAAATGGAAAGCAAGGTTCATTACTTAAAAGCTGATGCTCTTCTATAAATCATATTCTTTTTTTGAGCCTCAGAATCCTTGTTGGCAAATTAAGGCTAAAGACACGAGTTTGGCATATCTAATAAGGTTATTGTGATCATCAAATGAGAGAATTTACATGAAAGACCTTGGGCCCAACACTTCCTGTCTCTGGGTCTCAAGTTCAACTACTTTCAAATAAGGGTGCTGCACTAATTGATACCTCAGTTACAATACTTGTTTCTATGTGCTTTGGCAGTGTAAAGTGGTATATAAATGTATTCTACTCCATATTTCCAGTTTCTGAACTGAACAATCTGTCTCTTCTTGATTCAGTTTATTTTAGCAACAGTGAACAAAGTGTTTGAGGTCAGATAGAAACAAAACTGGCATCTCTATCCCAAAGGCACTGCCATATTACACATCCCATTAAAGAATATAATTAAGTGAACACACACAAAAAAGTTCTGCTGAATGATCAAAACCAAAGCCTTTGCTATAATCAAAAAGTAGTGCTCCTTTCACTCCTGGTTTTGTGTCATTTTTTTATACTTCTAATTTTGGTTGAAAAAATACTTGGTTCTATTTTAAATTCTATTATTTCTCAGGAAATTAAATTACAAAAATGATTCATTTGTTTCCTAAATGATAGTTGGTTAAACACTCTGTTTGTGAGGGTTAGAAAATACAATAGAATTAGAGATTCACATAATGGCAATTGTTACCTACCCAGGTGCAAGATTTTGTTGGTGTGGGGCAATAATGGAGAAAGGAAAGTAGGAGGAGATCTTCTTCCAGTAGACATGTGTTGTTTATTTTCTAATATTAAAAAGGGGGTGAGGTGGGAGTAATTTTGAGGGTTAGATTGAAGGGAAACTCAGAATTGTAACTAAGACCCCTAATAAAGACTTTTAATAGTTTTTAGAAAGGCAATTAAGAGGTATGTATGCCATATCCTGAAAGGCAGAATCCTGATATATCTAATATTAATGATTCATCCATCCACCCAGCTGTCCAGCCTTTCAACAAGGCATCGTGAGTACATACCAGGCATCACTCTAGGCTTCGGGGACAAAGTAGTGAACAGATAAAAATTCCCGCCCTCATGGAATTTACTTTTGTTTGTATGTGGCGGGGCGGGGGAGGGTAGGGAGCCAGATAATAAACAGATAAATAAGAAAAGTATATAGCATGTTAATTGGTGAAAGCCTATGGAAAATAATGAAGGAAAGGAGGTAAGGAAGACTGGTGGTAGGGATAAGAATCACAATTTCTGCAGAGACCTGTAGAGATGAAGGAGTTATCCATGAAGATATTTAAGGGAAGAACATCTGGGTAGAGGGATCAACAATTGCAAAGGCTCTGAGGCAGGGGCATGCATCGGGTGTTCAAGGAATCCAGATGACTGGAGTAAGGTAGATGAAGAACAGTATGGGATGAGCCCACAGAGGTAAGGGGGTGGGAGAGATCTGGGGGGGCACATAGGATTCCAAATAAATGTTGACTTTTATCCAGAATGAGATGAGAGGCCATCGAAGTTTGTTGAGCAGAGAAAAATATAATTTGATATTTGCTTTAATAGGATCCATGTGGCTATTCTACTAAGAACAAACTGAAGAGGAACAAGGATGGAAATAGAAAGATCAGTTAGCAGGCTGTAGAGGTCATCCAGGTGAGAAGTGATGGTAACTCCAATCAGGCTGGTAGGGTAGTAGCAGTGATGGTTAAAGAGAAGTGGTCAGATTATGGCTGTATTTCGAAGACTAAACAAATCCAAACAGGACCATATTTCAGCCAGACAATGTAAAACACTAACACTACAAGCATCTCTCATGCTCAGGCTAAAGGAATTGCAAACTTTAGAGTGACATCTTACATTTTCTAGGGGTGGGAACTGCAAACCTGATAGCCTGGCTTTTATCCAAAGGAGTCCACTCAGTCTTAAATCTTAGCAAAGGAATTTGAGGAAACATCTACACTACAAATATCTTAATGTACCTAAATAGTTTCTAAGTGGAGTTATACTCCTGGTATTTTTTTTCCTTTTATACTATTAGTTCAAGTTGGTACTTTCATTGACAAGATATTAAAATATGTGCCTTGGGACCACACAAGGTAACTGAAGGGAAAACAACTACAAGGGGCTTAAAAAATAAAGATTGCAAGACCATAATGTAAATGAGAACACACATGCGGCAACATCAATATGTGGATGTGTTTCTCCAGCAAGTATCAGCCGCATTGCCAAAAAGTCACAGGTGTACACGGCATGTGAAAATGAGAGAGTCAAAGTGAAGAGATTTATGTTCAGTACACTTACATTCGATTGAGAGGTGGGCACCATTTAAATATAGTTTTGGAAATACTGGAGGATTTAAGAAAGGGACTATCAATAACTCCAAAACCTAAACAGGAAAGTTGAGAACTGATGGATCAACAAGGTTTACAGAACACTGGCAAGCTTCTGCTCACCAGGTTTTTCAATTGGTTCCTTTATGAGGTCTGACCATATTTTATGTGGCTGGGTTCAAATTGTGTATTTAGCCAGATTGCAATGAAATATAAATAAGAATGGCCATTGATTCATCAATATCATTATTAACATGAATGTCACATTTATATATACAGATGACTACTTCTCCAAAATAAACTCATTGATTTTGCCATGCACAGACACCTGGCCCAGGGGATAACTGATGGCTGAAATCCCATTCTTCATCCACTTCTTTCCAAGTCCCAACTCTCGTGAAAGAAGAGAAAGTTACTTTCATTGACAAGATATTAAAATATGTGCCCTGGGACCACACAAGGTAACTGAAGGGGAGAGAGGTCTTTTTGTATGTTACACAAAAGTATCTTATGTGCTCACAGTGGCTCCTCACTCCATCCCCTTTGTTTGTAAGTAGTCACCTTTTGGAGTAGTTACAGATCAGGCTTCTCAAACTTCAGTGAGCATAGAGACCTCTGGGGCCGTTGCTACCAATTTCGATTCCTGGGTCTAGTCACCAACCTCTTAAATTGACATCTCAGTTGAATGGGCACCAGAATTTACAGCTTAAACAGTATCTCAGCAGGTTCTGATGCTGCTGACCCATGAACAATAGTTTGAGAAACACTGTTTTTTAAATTTTAATTTAATTTAATAATTTAATTTAATTGATTTAATTTAAATTCCAGCATAGTTAACATAAGTGTTATATTAGTTTCAGGTGTATGATATAGTGACTCAATAATTCCATACATCACCCAGTGCTCACCAGGACAAGTGCCCTCCTTCATCCCCATCACATATTTCACCCATCACCCCACCCCTTCCCCCCTAGTCATCAACAGTGTGTTCTCTAGAGTTAAGAGTCTGTTTCTTAGCTTGTCTCTCTCTTTTTCCTCTTTTCTCACTTGTTTTGTTTCTTAAATTCCACCTATGAGTGAAATAATATGGTATTTGTTTTTCTCTGACTGACTTCACTTAACATTATACTCTCTAGCTCCATCCATGTCATTGCAAATGGCAAGATTTCATTCTTTTTACAGCTGAATAATATTCTATTGTATATATACACCACATCTTCTTTATCCATCCTTTAGTCGATGGACCCTTGGGCTGCTTCCATAATTTGGCTATTGTAAATAATGCTACAATAGACACAGGGGTGCATGTATCCCTTTGAATTAGTGTTTGTTTTTTTTTAATTTTGGGGGTAAACATCAGTAGTATGATTACTAGATCTTGGGTAGTTCTATTTTTAACTTTTTCAGGAACCTCCATACTGTTTTCCACAGTGGCTGCACCAGTTTGCATTCCCACCAGCAGTGTAAGAGGGTTCTCCTTTCTCCATATCCCTGCCAACACCTGCTGTTTCTTGTGTTTTTGATTTTAGCCATTTTGACAGGTGTGAGGTGATATCTCATTGTAGTTTGTTTTGCAGCTTCCTGATGGTAAGTGATGATGAGCATCTTTTCATGTGTCTGTTGGCTATCTAATGTCTCTGGAAAAATGTCTGTTCACGTCTTCTGCCCATTTTTAAATTGGATTATTTGTTTTTTGGGTGTTTTCTGAGTTCTTTATATATTTTGGATACTAACCTTTTATCAAATATGTAATTTGCAAATATCTTCTCCCATTCAGCAGGTTGCCTTTTAGTTTTGCTGATTGTTTCCTTTGCTGTGCAGAAGCTTTTTATTTTGATGTAGTCCCAATGGTTTATTTTTGCTTTTATTTCCCTTGCCTCAGGAAACATTTAGAAAAATATTGCTACCGTCAATGTTAGAGACCTTAGTGCTTGAGCTCTCTTCTAGGATTTTGATGATTTCCTGTCTCACATTTAAATCTTTAATCCATTTTGAATTTATTTTTGTGTATGGTATAAGACAGTGGTCCAGTTTCATTCTTTTGCATGTAACTGACCAGTTTTCCCAACACCATTTGCTGAAGAGATTGTCTTTTTCTCATTGAACGTTCTTTTTTGCTTTGTCAAAGATTAATTGACCACAGAGAAGCACTTGTGATTGCATTTTATCAGTGAGAAATCTCAACTATCTCAAAACACGAATGGATTCTAACCCTAGTTTTGCTATTTATTACATGTACAACCTTGATTCAATTTGTAGAATGAGGATAATATGTGATATTCCTAAATCACAGAGTTATTATGAAATCAGACAAGAAAATATGTATCTGTGGTTCTTAAATCAGGTTTTGCATCAGAATCACCTAGCACTTATTGAAAATACAACTAAATGGAACCCACTCCCAACCCACTGGATCAGAATTCTTGAGAATGGGTCTTGGTATTCATTTTACCTCTCTCCTATGTTAGAACCCCTGTTTTCTGGATATTGTGTCCCTTATTTTCTTATTTTACACCCTTGTTTTAGTGGAACACATCATTCAGCAGCTTCCTGAGAAAGGGTACATGAGGAGAATTTTAAAAATCTGAACATGAGATTATTTAACCCTTATAATCAATTCTTGGTTTGGCTAAAGATATAATATTATGTAGGAAGTTATCTCCCTTCACAAATTTTGAACCATAGTTCTAATGCTTCTTTATTTTTTTGTATGTGGCCTAGGGTTTCCCCCCCAATATTTCTGTTTCAAGGAGTCTTTGTATTTACCCGCTAATTTACTATTTCTGGTGTTCTATGTTCCTTACTATTGATCTGAGCTTCCATCCTGCATCATTTCCATCATTTAAAGAAGCTATTTAGCATTTCTTTGAGTGCAGGCGTGCTAGCGACAGAGTCTCTTAGTTTCTTTTTATATAAAAATGTCTTTCACTCTTTTGTGAAGGCTATCATTATCTAATATAGAACTTTGGGTTGACTATTTTTCTTTACCTTTTTAAGAATAAACGTTATACCTGTGTAACTCCATTCTTTATATAATTATAATATCCCCCCCTTTGGGGGTATTAATGATAGGTATTAACAGATCTGCATGTGCTAGAGACCTAAGAATCTGTTTTTTAATTGTTACTTTATATAATTTTATGTAATACAATGAAGCTGAGCGAAGAGAAAAAGTATATATTAATGGAGTATATTATATTAATCTTATTTACCATTTCTGGTTCTCTATTTTTTCCTGTGGATTTGAGTTCTCATCTGGTCTCATTTCCTTACTCAAGTACAACTTTGCATCTGCCACCTCTTTTGTGCTGTTTTTGTCAAATATATTACTTTTTTACATGTTACACACCCAACAATGCACTTATATACATATTACTTTAAATTAAAAATAATTTAATTATTTAATTAATTAAAAATATCACTTCACAGAAGAAGAAAATGCATTTATATCATTTTTTATAATTAAGCAAGTATCTTCACCAGCGCTTTCTGATATTTTGTGTGGATTCGAATTTCTGTCTGGTATCATGTGCTTTCAGCCTAAAGAATTTCCTTTAGGGGCGCCTGGGTGGCTCAGTTGGTTAAGCGACTGCCTTCGGCTCAGGTCATGATCCTGGAGTCCCGGGATCGAGTCCCGCATCGGGCTCCCTGCTCGGCGGGGAGTCTGCTTCTCCCTCTGACCCTCCTCCCTCTCATGCTCTCTGTCTCTCATTCTCTCTCTCTCAAATAAATAAATAAAATCTTTAAAAAAAAAAAAAAGAATTTCCTTTAGTATTTTTTGTAAGCAGATCTCTTAGCAATAAATTCTCTTAGTTTTTATTTATTTGAAAATATTTCCCCCCTCAATTTTGAAAGATCGATCTTCTGGTTATAAGATATTTGGTTGAAAGTATCTCTGGACCTCTGTCTGCGGTGGAGCAGCAGCTAGTCATCCAGCTCTATTTGTTCTCAGAGGCTCCCAGGCATCTTGAGTATGCCAGGTCTCATCAGCACGCTGAGACAGGTGAGACAGAAGCCAGTCCCTCAGGAAGCCCCCAGAAAAGCTGAAATGTTGGATGCATGCTCTACTCTTCTCTTTCTCCCTGAGGGAGAGGCTGCCAAGCTGTGTCAGCTTCTCTCAGTTGTATCACAGGTCCTCTGGGGCAGTAGCACACGGCCCAGCTCTTTTTTGTGCTCGGTAGCCTCCAGGCATCTAAAGCATGCCATGTCCCACCAGCACTCCGAGACAGGTAAGACAGAAGGCAGTCCATCATCCCTGAAAAGTCAGAACGCTGGACTACTGTCCAAACTTCTCTTTTTCTCCACAGAGGGCATCTGGGAGCTAGGATTTTCTGCTCAGTTGTGTGACACTGTTGCAGGGGAGGGGCTATGGAGAGAGAGTGCCAGGAATTTTCTTACTGGCTTTGATGTGGCTGGTTTGTCCTTGCCTTAAGTGCAAAGGACTTTTATTTTATTTATTTTCTAAAAAAATTTTATTTATTTGAGAGAGAGGGAGAGAGAAATCACAAGCACAGGGGGAGAGCACAGAGGGAGAAGCAGACTCCCTGCTGAGCAGGGAGCCCGATGCAGGGCTCTATCCCAGAACCCTGAGATCATGACCTGAACCGAAGGTAGACGCTCAACTGACTGAGCCACCCAGGCACCCACAAGGGACTTTTAAATGGTTTCTGGATTTTTCACAAAGGGAATTGGTCCCTGTATTTTTAAATTGATATCTCTGAGGGAAGAAAGAGAGTTGGGGGTTTCCTATCCTGCTATCTTGCTGTTATCCTGTGAGGATTTCTCTGGATTCTGTATTGAAAATAGTTGAGGAAGGGAAGAAGCAGTTAGGTCAGTTAGGAGGCTATCTAATAATTCAAGTGTGAGATGGAGGTGATTTTTAAAAATTTCTTCTAAATTTTTTTTCAGATTTTGTTTATTTATTTGAGAGAAAGAGAGACAAAGACAGAGAGAGTAAGAGCACACAAGCAGTGGGGAGGGGCAGAGGCAGAGGCAGAGGGAGAAGCAGACTCCCTGCTGAGCAGGGAGCCTGACGCGGGACTCAATCCCAGGACCCTGAGATCATGACCTCAGCCAAAGGCAGATGCTTAACCGACTGAGCCACCCAGGTGCAGTTGGTTAGCCACCCAGGTGCCCCAAGAGATGGTGGTGATTTAGAACAACATGGTAGTCCTGGGATGTGTGGGAAATGGTAGTCCAGATATATTTCGAAGATAGAATATACAGCGTTTGCTGGTGGATTGGAAACAGGATTGTGAAGATCTGACACTGATGACCCAAGGATTTTGGTCTGAACAACTGAATGGATGGAATTGTTTTTAATTGAAGTGTGTGTGTGTGGGGGGGGCATTTCAAATGGAACAGATTGTGTGGGGAAGGGAATGATCAAGAGCTTGTTGTTTTGGAGACGTTAATTTATAGTTGCCTATAATGCAATCAGTTAGAGATGTCAAGCAAGCAGGTTTTTTTTTTTTTCTCCACATTTTTATTTAAATTCCAGTTAGTTTACGTGCAGTGTAATACTGGTTTCTGGTGTAGAATTTAGTGACTCAGCACTTACATACAACACCCAGTGCTCATCACAAGTGCCCTCCTTAATCCCCATCACCTTTTTAGCCCATCCCCCTACCCACGTCCCCTCCAGTAACCATCAGTTTGTTCTCTACGGTTAAGAGTCTGTTTCTTGGTTTGCCTTTCTTTTTTAACCCCTATGTTCATTTGTTTTGTTCCTAAGCAGGAAGTTTAGATATAAGTCAGAAGCTCAGGGGACAGGGATTGCTTGAGGTTTTAATTAAAAAACAAACAAACAAACAAAAACTCCACCAGAATGGAAGCATTATGATGGTAAGTATTTTTGCCTGTTTGTTTAAGTCTGTTTTGTTCACTTCCTAGAACCTGGCTTATATAAGAACTATAAATATTTATTAAATAGAATTTGCATAGTTTCTATACAGTAGTATAGATTTAAACACGTGTTCAATCCAACATGTTGAATCAGAAGTTCATAGTGACAAATCTCTACCATTCAATTGCACATTTGGCTTCCTAAGACAAAACTAGGTATTTGAAGCACATATGGTGAAAAGGGGTGATTATATTGTTTTAGGATCAACTTGTTATGAGGTTATAAAGTCAGGTGAGTAATTTTATTATCATTGCTTGAAACCTGGTTCTAGAGAATCTCTAGAAATGTCACCTCAAATATGTTTAAAGAAATGACAGTATCCTTAGTTACAGTCACAAGGCATCAAATGGAATATACCAGTGTCAGTAAAACACTTTTAAACAAGACTCTGCTCACTTAGAAACTATTAATTACATTGTTTATAATTATTCTAAATACTTGGACAGAAGAAAATGTGGAGATATATATATATATATATATATATATATATATATATATATGGAGAGAGAGAAGATATATATGTATATATGGAGAGAGAGAAGAGAGAGCTTGATATATATGCTTGTGTGTGTGTAATTAGTGAATCAGTTAATTCATTATCTTATTCATGTAGCCTATTGGTTAGTTTTAGTCTAATTAGTTAAATTAGTTAACTACTGAAGTTATGAAACCAATCCAGGGATGAGCTCTTACATTGAAAACATTTAAGATCAGAATTCCCTATTTCAGTGCTCTCTCTACAATGCTTCAACATTTTTCATATCTGATCTGTAACAGAGAGTGTGCTAAATCAGCATAACAAATTCTAAACATGAGTTTTCATCAGTGAAATAAAAATGAATTGCCTGAAAATACTGTACAGGCTTCATTGCCTTAGCATAAATTAAGGGTAAAAGAAAAAAGTTGTCCCTATGGTTCATGTTCTTTGCAGCGGCTCTCTTGGTCAAAGACTCCATCTTGTTTTCATAGAATTCTGTTGCCTGACACAAATATGTATATTTGGTAAAATGTAGCCTCAGTTTTGCTGGCACTGTAACATACAATCTTGTAGTAAGATTCTGGGGGAGGAGACCTACGACCCTCACTCGGCTAAAGAACATAGTAGTTGTGAAAAACCAATTCGGTTTACATCTGTTTGCAATCTTGTGTTTTCTGTTCTTTTTATGGCACTTATTTCCCACTTTATGTTACAAGTTTTGGAAATTGAATTGCCTTATTTGCACTAGATTGTGGGCTCCAAGGGGGCAGGGACAGTGTTTTATTTGTTCAATTTTATGTTCCTCTAGCCTTAGTCCCACACATTGCATATAGTAAACACTCAGTAGAGACTGAGCAAGTCGAACCTGTGAGATTATTACCAAAGCTAAACTGAATCTGACCCCATACTTTGAATCTAAGAAAAGTAAATGCATAGCCATGATTGAAAGCTGTCTGTATTATCTATTCAAGAAAAATAATCACCTTCCTCTTGAAAAGGTCTTTTCTTTTTAAAATCTTTGTCACTTAATGAAAAACAGAAACTCAATTTTAAGTAGTACCAATTTGCATCTAAATAATTAAAAAAGAGCCCCAAGGAAAAAGTAACTTAAGATTTAATTGGCATTTGTGTATTTTAAAGTCTTAGGAGATAATTTACTTCAAAGTAGTACATAATTTATAATTTTCAACAGTTTTAAAACTAATCTCCTACATTTTCTATTACCTTCACAAACCCAGTGTTATTTTTCTCTGAATGTTTAGAACATATTTAGTATAAGGCATTTGTTAAACCATGCCAAGTATCTCATGTATTTTATCACATAGTCTTACATATATAGTCTAAGTTTATTTTTTTTTAGTAATCTCCACACCCAAAGTAGGGCTCAAACTTATGACTCTGAGATCAAGAGTGGCACGCTCCTCTGACTGAGCTAGCCAGGTGCCCGAATATACTTTTTTGGGGGGGGGGGATAAAATTTATTTTTTAGAAATGGAAACAAAAAGAAAGAAAATTTTCCATTGCAAAGTCAAAACCATCCTTCTAAACAGTAAAACTAAAAGGATATAGGTATAACCGACAGCTGGGGCATTCTTTTTTTGGTAGTAGAAACCTCAGAATAAGAATACTAGATGGACATGTATTTATGGGAGGCTTTTTTGTTTGTACTTGCAAATGCATTTTAGATTAAAACTTTTACTTACATTGCTCCTTAGGAAAGCAAACAAACAATACTACACAGTACCTTAACAGATAATTTTCTGTTCAAAATTTAAAATCCCTATCTTCAAATTTTACATGTTATATGGCTTATTTTAGGAAATATTTTCATTCCTTCTAAAGAAAACATATACAGGTAATGTTTTCCTACATTTATATTTTATAATGCACACACAACAAACAAGACTTGACTGGTTTAACAAAGCCATAAAATGAATCTTATTCACAGGTTTCATTAAGTATATTCTTGCCCAGTGCTGTGGAACCACCAGCACATGGAAAACAAGGTCCCGAACCAGTCTAAAACTTCTTTACCACCCAGTTAGGTCATGGTTGACTGTGAAAAAGGTCAGTGAGGTAATCCTATGTAATTTTTGTAGGATGATTACTGAGAAGAAAAGAACAGTTCTGAATCTAAAAGGACTTTTAAGTGGGAAGTTTCAGCAGTATTTTCATATAGCTTAAGCAAAACATAGATCAAAAGACATAATTGAATTACTAGAGAGAGTCCATAGTAATCCAGAAAAGAATGGGTTCAATTAAAATTGGAAATAGGATAAATTAGGCTAGAAACATTTCATTTTGTTTTTCAAGCATTCATTAATTCATTCAAAAATTAGTGTTCACCTCCTCACAATCATTAGGATGGCTACTCTCAAAAAAAAAAGAAGAAGAAAAGAAAAGAACAAGTGTTAGTGAGGATGTGGAGAAATTGGAACTCTTGGGCACTATTAGTGGAGATGTAAAATAGTGTAGCCTCTGTGAAAACCAACGTTTTGTGGTACCTCAAAAAATAGAAAATATAATTACCAAATAATCCAGCAATCCCAAAAGAATGGAAAACGGGGTCTTAAAAAGATATTTGTACACCCATATTCATAGCAGCATTATATTCACAATAGCTAAAGGGTGGAAGCAACCCAAGTGTCTATCCATGGATGAATGGATAAACAAAATATGGTATACATGGACAATGGGTTATCATTTAGCCTTTAAAATGAAGGTATCTAAAATAGTCAAGAAAGCAGAAAGTAGGATAGTGGTTGCCAGGAGCTGGGGAAGTGTTGGGGAGAAATGGGGTATTGCCATTAATTTTCAGTTATGTAAGATGAGTAAGTTCTAGAAAGCTACTGTACAAATCATGCCTAAAGTTAACAATACTGTGTTGTACACTTAAAAGTTTAAGAGGGTAGATATCATGTTAAATATTCTTTAAAAAAATAAGGAAATCTTGACACGGTTTATAACATGGATGAAACTTGAAGAGGACTTTATGCTAAGTGAAATAAGCCAGTCATAAAAAGAAATACCATATGATTCCACTTATAGAAGGTACCTACAGTGGTCAAATTCATAGAGACAAAAAATACAATGGTGTTTGTCAAGGGCTGAGGGAAGAACAAATGGGGCATCATTTAATGAGTACGGAGTTTCAGTTTTGCAAGATGAAAAGAGTTCTGGAGATCTGTTGCACAATAATGTGAATATATTTAACACTACTGAACTGTACACTTAAAAATAATTAAAATGGTAAATTTTATGTTATGTATATTTTGCCACAATAAAAAGTTAAAAATAACTTAAAAAATTATTGTTGAAAGGGCACCTGGGTGGCTCAGTTGGTGAAGCATCCGACTCTCAGTTTTGGCTCAGGTCATGCATGATCTCAGGGTAGCTTCAGGCCCTGTTCTAAGCATGGAGTCAGCTTGTCCCTCTCCCTGTGCTCCTCCCCCTGCTTGCTCTCTCTCTCAAATCAATAAATAAAATCTTTTAATACAAAAATTATTGTTGAATGTCCACTATGGGCTGAAGATGTCTGAGGATAAGACAAAAAGATATGATCCAGTAATTTCACTACTGGGTATTTACCAAAAAAATACAAAAACATTACTTCACAAGGATACATGCCCCCCTATGTTTATTGCAGCATTATTCACAATAGCCAAGATATGGAAGAAGCCCAAGTGTCCATGGATAGATGAATGGATAAAGGAGAGGTGGTATATACATAATGGAATATTATTCAGCCATTGAAAGAATGAAATCTTGCCATTTGCAACACCATGGACCTAGAGAGTATAATGCTAAGTGAAATAAGTCAGTCAGAGAAAGACATATACCAAATGATTTCACTCATACGTGGAATTTAAGAAACAAACAAAAAAACAAGCAAAGGGAAAAAAGAGAGAAAGAGAAACAAACCAAGAAACAGACTTAGCTATAGAAACACATTGATAGTTACCAGAGGGGAGGTGGGGGGCGGTGATAGAGATTAAGGAGTGCACTTGTCATGATGAGCACTGGGTTGAAGTATGAAAGTGTTGAATCACTATATTGTACACTTGAAACTAATATTACACTGTATATTAACTACACTTGAATTTAAAAAAGATACAATTCCTTTCCTCAAGAGGTTTAGAGAGTAGACAGGCAAAGAAACAGTAACATTTGTGTATGCATGTGGAAAATTCACAGGGGATAGAGCACCTAAATCTATGTGAGGTGATTACTGAGTCTTTGCAATTAAGACTGAAGAATAACCAAGAAATACTATATTTGAGATTTTTTTCCTTACTAGCTGTCTGACTATAAGCAAATTTTTAAATTTCTCTGGATCTGTTTCCTCATCAGTAAACATGGGACTGACCTACGTCAGAGATTAATTATAAGGATTACATGAAATAATACATATAAAGTTCCTAGCACAGTTTCTGGTACACGGTATTGCACAGTAATTTGTATCTATTACTATTAGTACTGTTCTTTCATTATTTTTACTATTGTTGTTTTACTCTGGCATCAACTTTTCCTTTTGCATTGCTGAATTTTGCTGCTTTCAACTTCATTTTTACTTTGGTTTCTATTCTTCTTTTCTTATCCCATTCTCTCTATCCAGTCTCTCATCATTTCTCACCTGGGCAATTACAAAAGAATTTTCACTTTTCTTATTGTTATCTTCTAAACCATCCTTTAAATTGTAGCTAGAGTTGTTCGGATTTTGAGTTTCTTCAAAAACAGTTCAGATCACGTGACTCTCCTCTTTAAGAATCTTTAAACTTTCATTGCTCACAAAATAACATCTGAATTCCTTGGCATGCTGGTTTGAGCTCTGCTAAGTCAATCTCCTCCTATCTTTTCATTTTTTTGGTCACTACAATGTGTGATGCTCTTCTGTATCTAGCTATAATGGACTGCTCTCCATTTCCCAAATATGTAGTACATTTTTGCCATTTTATGTTTTTATACACAGCATTTCCTTTGGTTGAAATACCATTCTTCACCTTTCCAAATTATTTTCTTCCTTCTTATCCCAGTTCAAATATCACCTCCTGAGTTCATTGTTGCATAGCAATTCATATATCAGTGTAATAGTTTATTCCCCTTAGTATTAACTTCCTTATTATTTTCCCTTTGCCCAAAGAATATAATCTAAACTCCTGAACTTGGCCTTCTGAACTTGGCCTTCTGAACTACCCATGATATGATTCCTTCTAAGTCCACTTCTAACTGTTCCCTTACAAATATCACTGGCTCCAACAAGCTCCTAAGTCTTCAATTCTCCTCATATGCAAAGCCATTTAAATATTCAAGGCCTACCTTGAACCCTCAATGAGACTTTCCCCAAAGCTTCACCCCCAGAGATCACTACTGATGTGAAATACTGTAATACTCTTGTCAGTACCCCTCACTTTTCTTTGGACTCTGTGTTCTGTATATTAGCATTTGATTTGTGTTAAACTTCCAATTAATTTCCTTCTCAAGAACAGAAAGAATCTTAAGTTTCTTTGTATTCCCAGCATAACAGATGTTTGTTCAGATGGTTTTTTTGCAGAAGGGCTGAAAGAGATTTCAGGGTCCATCTAATCTTGTCTCCTCATTTTACAGAGGAGGAAATTAGAACATAGAACAGGGTGAGGTGTTGTCTAGGAAAGTCCAGCCAGTTAATGGCAAAATGCAAAAAAAGAACTTTGGATTAAGATCTTTTGGTTGATAATTTGGCGCTGTTTAAGATGTTATTTTAAATTTTATAAGATAGATTTTAAAATATTTATTGAGAGTATTTTTTTCAAAATATTTTCTTGGTTTGTATGGAAGCCAATTTAGTTTTATTTTTTTTTAAAGATTCTATTTATTTATTTGAGATAGAAAGAGAGTGAGAGAGAGAGAGCATGATCAGGGGGGCAGAGGGAGAGGGAGAAGCAGGATCCCCAGTGAGCAGGGAGCCTGATGCAGGACCCTGGAATCATGACCTGAGCCAAAGGCAACACTTAACTGACTAAGCCACCCACGTGCACCACCAATTTAGTTTTAAATCAAAAAGTTAACTATATACAACCTGATAACATTAATGCAGAAGAAAAATACCTCCACTATTTTTTAAATAAAAAAAAACAATTTTTAAAGTAAAAAAGCATGAACTTTTTTAAAAAAAGGATAAAAAGCTATGGTATGGTTGCACAACAACATACATACAAATAATGCCATTGAATTATATACTTTAAAATGGTTAAAATGTCAAATTTTATGTTATATGTTTTTACCATAATTAAAGAAAGCAAATAACATAATATAGCAAAACCTTCTGAATTGTCCACTTTAAGCAAGTGAATTGTATATTTGAAGCCTTATGTCAATAAATCTGTTTTTTAAAAATAAGAAAAAAGAGATTCATATTTTTTCAGACTTAATGTTACTGTCGTCACTGCAAATATATGAGAAATTCTGATGTGTTACTCTGTAGTCTTCAGCCAACTACCTATATTTTCTTCTGTAGAGAAAGGCTGATGCTTTGTGTTTATGTCATCAAAAGAGATATACTTTCATGTTTTAACCTATTGAATCTTTTGATTCAAAGATACACTGCTACCTACTGACCTATGACAATTTGGCTGGTCACCAATTATCATACTCTTTTGGGAAATATCTTAGCTTTCCACAGTTAGAGGTAGGTGAGGGCTATGCTTTCTCTACCCCATAACCTGGTTAAAAGTAAGAGGTTACCATGTTAAAGTAAAACAAGTTAGATCAGTTTGTGTCAAACCTACATTAATGAACAGATACAAAGCCAGTTACATAATGAATCTTTGTAGCCCATAAAAGTCCCACCCTCTATCCTCAGGTAGTCCAACAAGACCTCTGAGGCAGAAGCAATATTCCCAAGGTAGTAATGGTCAATCTTATTCTTGGGTCAAAGGTCAGAGTCCTTCTGAATGCAATGGTAAGAGGGATACAAGACTAATCACACAGGTATTATAACATAACAGAAGTAGTTTAGAGTGACTCATTCTAGCAATTAAGTCTCGTTCACAATTTAGGTGATTTAGTGGTGATGTTACCAATAACTTTAACTCACCTTTGATTTTAAAAGTAAGAAGTAACAATGCTAATAATAATTTATCATTTAATGAGTATGTACTATGGGTCCGGTACAGTCTTAATCTGGAATTCTACTCAGCAGGCATGAGAAGAATTTGAGAGGTTGTTCAAAGAAGCAGGAGTGTAGCAGTGGGTGGAAACAATGAAACCGGGAAAAACAAAAAGAGACTAAAAGGTGCATTATGAGTTCTGAAAATAGTAGGCCTCGGGACCCCAATACATTTAAAACTTTGAGAGCCCCCAAAATGTGTGTGTGTGTGTGTGTGTGTGTGTTATATCTATCCAGGTGGCACTAGAATTGAGTCTTATATGGTGGGTAGGGCTTCAAATGAAAAAGTTTTAGAAGGGATATTCCTAGATGGGGTAAAAATGTATGAAGTCATGTCAGAGGATGATCTATCTACTCAGGAAGCATTAATAGAAACAAAAACAATGTTTGCAGTTGTGCAAAAGATGAGACATACCCTAAATGTGCACAAATGAGAAAAATGGTTAACTAACAATGGTAGCCTCATGTTTTATAATAACATACAATGATTAAAGCAATATTCTACATCAGCAATCTTTAAATATTTTGGCCTTAGGATTCATTTGCATTTTTAATAATTATTAAAGACCCTAAAGACTCTAAGAAGTTTTTGTCTAAAGAGTTTATATCAGTTGCTATTTACCATATTAGAAATTAAACTGGAAAAATAAAAAATAATTATTTATTAATTCACTTAACTATAACAATAATAAACTCATTATAAGTTAACATAAATGTTGCACTTAAGATAAAAATGTATTTTTCAAAATGAAATATACTATAGCACTAAAAGTACAATTGTTTTACATTTTTTACAAAACTCTTTAATGTCTAATATAATAGAAGACAGCAGGATTTTCATATCTGCCTTTGCGTTTAATCTGTACTGATATGCTGTTTTGGTTGGAGCATATGAAGAAAATTTAGCTTCAAACGAATACCTAGTCAGAAAACGAAGTAGACTTAATTGCCTTTCCAAACAATTATGAATATTCTTTACTATTTCAACAAAACTCAACAAGTAAGAATTTCTTAAAAATAATTGCAAGGTGAATTCTGAAGCCATATCAGTGAATTTTCATATGGATGATTTTGTAATGTCTGCATGGACATTTCAAAAATGCTACTCCACATTTGTCAATATCACCGCCATCTCATCAGAAGAGGCTTCGGGCTCTGCACTCAGTGCGGAGTCGGCTTGAGTTTCTCTCCCTCTCCCTCTCTCCCTCCCCCTCTCTCCCTACCTCTCCCCTCAAATAAATAAATAAATCTTTTTTTTTTTTTTTAAGAAAAGACTTTAAGTACTGGGAAGCTATGAAACTCATGGTGGTGGATACAAAATTTCCAAAAGTCTAATTTTAATTTTAATTGTGAAATATTATCATTGGCAGTAATTACTATCATTTGTTTTCCTTGAAGTGGCAGGCTCATTTCATTTACCTTGGGGGAAATGCATGCAAAATAACCAAGTCTGAATGACCACAGTTTTTTTTTTCTCTCATTCATTCTTTCAGGTTAAAAATGGTGTTCTTTGAAATATAGGAAATAGTTCAGTTCATAACTCAAAATATTTCACAATTTTCCTCGAGATCACAATCTGACTTCAGTATGTGTTTTCAGAAGTGCTTCATGTATACTTCCCATTTGGTCACATAGCATAGTAAAAAAACACATGTGTTCAAGGGTAGAGAATTAATTAACCTTTACTGTTTAATCAAGAACTTTCTTAAATGAAACTGGGTTTTAAAAGAACTGATAGTGCATGGCAGTGAAATATACAATGACTACTTGTACAAGTTGATGCCACTTCTTCCCTGATTTGTGCTAAGGCACCAGCAGTTTACCCACCATTGATTTTATACCATCAGTACAAATTGCAACACAGTGAAAAAAATAATTTTAACCTCACAGACCCCCTGAAAGTTTCATGGGGAACCCTGGGTGTCTATGGGACACACTTGTATTACCATTGCTATATATTTCAAAATTGTCTCTCTAAAATATGAGAAGATAGTCCTTGTCCTCTTACTTCTACCCCCATTGTTCAAAAGCTCTCCCTAAGGTTGTTCATGTTCCTGTATTTATAGTCATCTCTGCAGCATTAGTTTGGGTGTGCTGAGAACCAAATCCCAAGACAAGATTAGGTACACAAAAGGCTTACTTAGGGAGGGAGCAGGAGGTGAGGAGAGCCTTCAGACTGAGTCAGGTCTGACACCTCTGGAAGGAGAGAGAGAAGGAAGGTGGCTTGAAAGAGGGTACAAAGGGTAGAAAGAGGCTTGGATTACAGAGCAAGCCCAAGGGTGATTTGGTCAGGTGAGTGGAGAAACATCAAGCCAGAGTTTCCCATTGTAGGAGTTCCATGTCCCTCCACAATGGGCCTGCCTTAGTACCTTCAACATGCTCCATCACTGGCTGGGTGGAGCCCATGGGCAGTAAGACCGTGGTGGGCATGGAGCGGTGGATCCAGAAGGACAATGGCTGGAGCCATCAGTCTATCATGCTCCGTAAGGTATAAGATCTGAGAGACACATTTTCATGACTCTGCACAGTCCACCCCTTGCACCAAACAGATCCATTTCTCCAAGCATGTTTTAGGAGCATTCCCCATGATTCCCATGGTTCTGTCTTCCTTAGGGGAAACTGGAAAGTCAGAGTTTAGTGAACAAACTACAATCACCATCACTGTAGTTGATCTTGGGGTTGCAGTGGGTACTCATCTTGTCCTTCTCTTCTCTACTATTTATTCTAGATTCCCCTTATCATCAGCTATCACTGTGGCACAAAAGTAAGAGAGCCAGCAGCTGCAAAGAATTCCTGGGTGAGGCAATATGGAAATATGGATCAGGACACCAAAATCTACAGCCTTATTTGCTACATCCATCATGTTAGGTACAATGCATATACATATACATATATGTATTTGTGTGTGTGTGTGTGTGTGTGTGTGTGTATTGTGAGAGACAAACAATAATTTTCCTTCTACCTTTCTAAGGTTCTGGGCTGAGACACCCCCTGTAAAAGACAGATTCATAGGAGAAAAACAAACAAAAGTTTAATAACATGTATACCTCCTGTATATATGAGAGAGACCCAGGAAAACTGAGTACCAGCTGCACCCCTGAAGTGGCCCAAGCTATCACCTTAAATCCATCTTTCACTAAAGACAAAAGAACATGTTGAGGGGTAGGGGGGAGTCAGTTATAGGAGGCTGTCAGGAAAAGCACAGTAAACATGGGTAAGTTGCAGATTTAAGTCCTTGCCTTCACCACTGATAAGCATTTCTTTCCCCCCCCCCCCCCCCCCGTTAAGAGTTTCTAGAGATTAGAGTCATCCTTCTCTTCCTGGTATAGAAAAAGAGACACCCTAACAAATAGAGATTTCCTATATAAATGTAAATATCTCTCACAAAAGGATAACTTCTGTTCAGTTTTCAGAGTTTCTACTGTGTCTGCTGTTTCTTAAAAATAGTCAGTATTAAAGAGGGCACGTACTGCATGGAGCACTGGGTGTTATACAAAAACAATGGATCGTGGATCACCACATCAAAAACTAATGATGTATTCTATGGTGACTAACATAACATAATAAAATTAAAAAAAAATCAGCCTAAAATAATCCTTAGGCCAAAGAGACATATTTGGGGGTGGTAAATTCTGTTCCCCTTCAGTGAGTGTGTGTTTGTATTATAATTATATATATAATCTTCACAAGTATGGTAGGTTAATGTTATATTCATTTTATAAATAAGGATATTAAAACTCCGTGAGGTAAATTTCCTTGTTCAAGTTTATACAGCTGGTAATTGGTATATAATTACTAATAATTACAATTTCCCAATGCCTGAGCAACACTAGTTTAGAAAAAGAAGACCTTTTAACCTGATACTGTTTACACTACATATCTCTTCATAGAAACAATACAAAAGAAGCAAGCAGCATTGACACAAAAAAAGTTAAGACCCCTGGAAGTGGTTCCTGCTCTTCTGGTATCATAATACTGTGAGGCATTTCTATATACTTTGATAATATTATAGCTGGTATCTTCCAGCAGATAATTCCATAGGCATAATATCTTATTAAGCCTTACCTTTTCTTTATAAAGAAATATGAACTTACAGCTAAAGCCTTATTTATGACAGTTGTTAGCTGGCATTTGGTATATGCTTAATGGTTCCTGCTGTTTCCTGAGAAGTAAATACAATCCTACAGCACCTGATTTTCTTCCATGTCTATCATCAGGCCTCAGCTACAGATCCTCAGGGACATTTAGCTCTTAACTACTTCCTTTGGTTTTCCTTTCAGTAACTTTATTTTATAAAATAATCATTGTTTTGTTTAAAATTTGTTCCTCAAAAGTAACATCACCAACCTAACTCCTGGGGAAAAGTAGAACTGAATCAAATGTCTAACAAGAGTTTAAGAATATCACCTAATCTACTCCCTCCACTGCCCCCCACTTTTTTGATAGATTAGGAAATCCAGACCAAGCAAGAAAAATATGAGTTTTTCAAGGTAATAAAGTAATTTAATGGCAGAGTTGATAGTAGATAGGTTTACCCTCTAAGAGCTCCCCAGGTAGACAAGAGAAACATACAATTTGGGACACAAAAGAAGAGTTATCTGGCAAGGTGAGAGCCAAAAGAGACAGTAGAGTAGTAACAGATGATGACAGGCATTTGTAAAATCAGTAAAAAAAATCTAAGTAATCTTATCTCTGGGAGTGCAGATATCTCTATGAGACCCTAATTTTAATTCCTTTGGATATATACCCAGAAGTGGGATTGCTGAAGCATATGCTAGTTTTATTTTTTAGGAACTTCCATACTGTTTTCTACAGTGCTGTGCCAATTCTTGTACTTCCATCAGTGCTGTGCCAATTCTTGTACTTCCATCTTCCATCTGGGGCTGGAGCAGGGGGTAGCAGGAGGTGGGGAACTACAGAGTTGGAAAAATGAGAGTGGAAATGTTATTTGTGCCAGATGTGTAAAAAATGCTAATTATTTCAATAACTCTTAGGGTCTGCTAACTCATCTGTTAGACCGGAGCTTAGGCAACACTAAAAATATTTGGAATTCAATATGGTTATGTCCATCAAGGTAGACTAGGTTATGCTGCAGTAACAAAAAACCCTCAAATCCCAGTGACTTAAAACAAGTTTATTTTATACTCAGATGATGTATCCATCACTGTGCCACAGGGGGGCTCTGTTATTCCAGTTACTCAGTCTCCCGAGTTGTCAAGAACAGCCATCATCTTTTTTTTTTTTTAAGATTTTATTTATTTATTTGAGACAGAGAGAATGAGAGAGACAGAGAGCACATGAGAGGAGGGAGGGTCAGAGGGAGAAGCAGGCTCCCTGCTGAGCAGGGAGCCCGATGCGGGACTCCATGATCATGACCTGAGCCGAAGGCAGTCGCTTAACCAACTGAGCCACCCAGGCGCCCGAGAACAGCCATCATCTTTTAACATTGCTTGTCACTGTGCCAGAGGGAAGAGAGGAAGTGACACAGAACCTCTGTTCACATTCATCAGAGAGAACTAGTCACACAGCCTACCAGATCACAAGGCATTCCTTTGGCAAACAGAATTAATGGCTATCTCAATGGCAAAAATGTTTCTTTTGTTCCTTATCTAATAACTCTCAGGAAAATATTAAAGCATAACCATCTTAGATTCTTTGAGTTACATATGTGATGCTTACTATCATCTTTACCTAACTTCCCATTCAAAATGGTAATATCCACTGAATTATCCTGGTAGTAAGTCTGCCCTCTGCCTGGTTTCTTTCGATGGCAGTGATCTCACTAGCTAACCAGGCAGGATAGCCTATATTTACACACCTATCACTGACATTCAAGAATATTCATATTCATACATGGATGAAATTTGATTTGTTCTAACATTATTGGTCCAGGTTCTGCCCTCTAGAAAAATAAGAATATATTAATAATTGAAATAATAATATGCATATATAAATGAATGCATTTAATTATCAAAAGAACTCTTTGCATTAGGCAGTGTTGTTATCATTCCCATTTAAACAATGACTGTGATTTTTTACTCTTTCATATAACAGCTTTTTAAATATATGAAAATTAGTATTATTTGGGCGCCTGGGTGGCTCAGTTGGTTAAGCGACTGCCTTCGGCTCAGGTCATGATCCTGGAGTCCTGGGATCAAGTCCCACATCGGGCTCCCTGCTCAGCAGGGGGTCTGCTTCTCCCTCTGACCCTCCCCCCTCTCATGCTCTCTTTCTCTATCTCATTCTCTCTCAAATAAATAAATAAAATCTTAAAAAAAAAAAAGAAAATTAGTATTAACTAATCATCCCCCCTTTCTCCAACTGTTTTTCATCAAATGGTTCCTACATACTTCCTCACTTGCTTGTTCTATTCTTTTATTTTTTTAGTAGGCTTCATGCCCAATATGGGGCTTAAATTTATGACCCTAAGATCAAGAGTTACATGCTCTACCAACTGAGCCAGCTAGGGGACCTTCTGTATGTACTATAGTTTGTTGATATCCTTCTAATGTTGTAGTTCTTAGAAATAACCATAGTAGTCTAGATAGTTGGAACAGCACATAGTTCAATAGGATTAGACTTATTTTCAGTTGGTATATTATATTCCTAGTGGTACACACTAAGCACAAATGACTTGTTTTGTTTGTCCCTTTGTGTTGAAAATCAGGATTAATCATTCATTCTGTTCCAGATCTAATTAGCTTCTATAACCTCAGCCCAGGATTTGAACTATATAGTCAACTCTTAATATTTAATGACAGATTAAACCCAAGATGGATGTTACTTAACCTAAGTATAATATTTTGTATCTTTGTCTATGGCGAGAAGAAAATATTTTATGCTAATTGAATTCACTTTGAGAAGATGGCATCCTCATATTCAGAAAGTAAAATACCATCAGATAGGATATTCTCAATAGCAAGCATACATATGAGCACACATCCTCTCTTACTTCTTTTTTACTGTTAAAGTAGCTGTTTCTCTCAACTAAAGCTAATCCCTCTGCCAGTACTTGGATACAATCTGTCTTTCCTGAGAGCTTTGCATCAATTTCCTTTTTACATTTTATGTATTTATCTTTTTCCTTTCAACTCAATGTTTCCTTCTCTGTCACCAATGTGCAAGTCCAAGCTACCACCATCTCTAACTCAGACTGTAGCCTCCTAACTAGAGCATCCTCATCCACTTTGGTCTTGCCTTATTCTAGTAAATTTCTCCATACAGGAGCAAAAGTTATGTTTTAAAATCATATATCCAATAATGTGACTTCCATGCTTAAAATTCTCCAATTGTTTTACATCATACTTAAAATTTAAACTCCTTTTTTAAAAGATTTTATTTATTTATTTGATAGAGAGACATCTAGAGAGGGAACACAAGCAGGGGGAGTGGGAGAGGGAGAAGCAGGCCTCCCGCTGAGTGGGGAGCCCGATGCGGGGCTCGATCCCAGGACCCTGGGATCATGACCTGAGCCAAAGGCAGACGCTTAACGACTGAGCCACCCGGGCGCTCCTAAAATCTAAACTCTTGATTGTGACCTACAAGACTGTACTTGATACAACCTGTGCTTTCCTCTCTGACTTCTTTGCATTAGTTTCCTGTAGCTGCTGCAACAAATTACCACAAATTTGGGTGACTTAAAACAACACACATTTATTTTCTTACAATTCTGGATGTCGGAAGTCTAAAATAGGTTAGCAGGACTGCATTTCTTCTGGAGGCTTGAGGAAACAATCTATTCCTTCCCTTTTTCTAATTTCTGGGGCCCATTTGCATTCCTTGACTCATGGCCCCATGTTATTCTGACCTCTGTTTCCATCATCACATCTTCTTCCTACACTGACCCTCTTACTTCCCTCTTATAAGGACTAGTGTGATTACTTTGTACCAGCTGGATAATCCATGATAATCTTCTTATCACAAGATTCTTAATCATATCCAGAAAGTCCCTTTTGCCAGGTAAGGTAACATATGTGCAGGTTCTGAAGGTTAGGATGTGTACATCTTTCTGAGGCCATTATTTTGCCAGTCACAATCTCCTGAAACTAATCCCCATTCTGTTAGCCTTCGGTCATGCCAGCTATATAATTTAGGGCTCTAAATTAGAAGCAACAGAGACTTATGCTGAATAATTAAAGGGAAAAGAAGCTTATTAAAATGGATTTTTAGAATACTAGTGTGTGGGGGGAAGAAAACCAGGCTCCAGGCTAAGCTTCCAGAAACAACAATCAAAATCATCTTCAGGAATGCTTGGGTGGCTCAACTGATTGAGCATTGAGCATCTGACTCTTGGTTTCAGTTCAGGTCATGATCTCAGGGTTATGGGATCGAGCCCCATGTCGGGCCCTGTGCTCAGCATCAAGTCTGCTTGGGGTTCTCTCTCTCCCTCTTCCTCTGCCCATCCTCCCACTTACACTCAAGAAATACATACATACATGTATGTATGTATGTAAAACAAAACAAAAAATCATCTTCGAAAATGATCTCATGAATAAATTTCCACATCTAGTGCACCACACCATGTGTGGGCCAAGAACATAACTTTTCAGTACCATTATGACTGCCAAAGAGAAAAAGATCCCCTTCCTCTCCCTTGTGTGACACTACCTCCTGAGTCAAAACTTCAAACAATTGGGGGCACCTGGGTGGTTCAGCTGGTTGAGCATCTGACTCTTCATTATGGCTTAGGTCATGATCTCAAGGTTCTGGGATTGAGCCCCACATCAGGTTCCAAACTCAGTGGGGAGATTCTTGAAGTTCTCTCTCTCCATCTCCCTCTGCCCCCCACCCCTCCTGCTCTCTCTCTCTCTTGCTTATATAAATAAATAAATATTTTTTAAAAAATTCAAACAGTTGTGTCTGATTGGTGGAGACTACTTTGCAAGAAAGGCCAGAAAGGCAAATACTTAGTATTTAATCTCTTGAAGAAAGAGGCACACTTTGTGTCCCACTAAAACTCATAAAGAGAAGAGTTATCAAAAAAAAAAAAGAGTGTTCAAGATACTCTGTCACCAGAATAAATTGCAAATGTCTATATCCCTTTAGTTCTCTTTCTAAATTATGCTCTTTGTTCCTGTGTCAAGTACTTGCAATTACTTCCTCTTCCTGGAACATCCCTCCTCATGTTCTTCAGATAGTTAACTTGTTCTCATTATTCAAGTGTCAGCTCAACTCTCCTCAAAGAGGTACATCAGGACACTTTATCTAAAGTTCTTCTCCAGTTACTCTCTATTATTAACGTGTTCTATTTTCTTCATGTCACATATCACTATCTAAATTTATCATGAGTTTTTCTTATTGACTAGTTATTGTTATGCATTCCCATAAGACCATATCTTCCACTAGAGTAGTGACCATGTCATTTTTATACATTACTATATCTGTTGTCATTAGCATACCTGATGCATAGGAGGTTGTCAATGAATGATTGTTGAACTTAAAACCAAATGTAGTATACTATAAAATGTACATGCTTTGGAACAAAACATACTTGAGTTTGAATCCTTGTTCTACCAATTAAAAGTTTGTCACTCTATAAAGACTCCACTAAAAAAGAGAACTACAGGTCAATATCCCTGATGAGCATGGATGCAAAAATTTTCAACAAAATACTAGCAAACTGAATCCAACAATACATTAAAAGAACTATTTACCACGATCAAGTGGGATTTATTCCTGGGTTGCAAGGGTGGTTCAAAATTCACAAATCAATCAAAGTGATACACCACATTAATAAAAGAAAAGACAAGAACCATATGATCGTTCCAATAGATGCAGAAAAAGCATTTGACAAAGTACAACATCCATTCATGATAAAAACCCTCCACAAAGTAGCTTTAGAGGGAACATACCTCAACATAATAAAGGCTCATCTGCCAAAAACCCACAGCTAATATCCTCAATAGGGTAAAACTGAAAGTTTCTCCTCTATGGTCAGGAATAAGACAGGGATGTCCACTATCACCATTGTTATTTAACACAGTACTGGAAATCCTGACCTCAGCAATCAGACAACAAAAAGAAAAAGGCATCAAATCAGCAAGGAAGAAGTAAAACTTTCACTATTTGCAGATGACATGATACTCTATATAGAAAACCCCAAAAGACCACCCAAAAACTGCTAGAACGATACACAAGTTCAGTAAAGTTGCAGGATACAAAATCAATGTACAGAAATCTGTTGCATTTCTATACACCAATAATGAAGCAGCAGAAAGAGAAATTAAAGAATCAAACCCATTTACAATTGCACAAAAAACAATAAGATACATAGGAGTAAATCTAACCAAAGAGGTGAAAGACCTACACTCTTAAAATTATAAAACACTGATGAAAGAAACTGAAAAAGACACAAAGAAATGGAAAGACATTCCATGCTCATGGATCAGAAGAACAAATATTGTTAAAATGTCTGTGCTACCTAAAGCAATCTACACTTTAATGCAATCCCTATCAAAATGCCAACAGCATTTTTCACAGAGCTAGAACAAACACTCCTAAAATCTGTATGGAACCACAAAAGACCCTGAATAGCCAAAGCAACCTTGAAAGAGAAAAGCAAAGCTGGAAGCATCACAATTCCAGACTTCAAGTTATATTACAAAGCTGTAGTGATCAAAACAGTATGGTACTGGCACAAAAATGGACACATAGTTCAATGGAACAGAATAGAAAACCCAGAAATAAACCCACAACTACAAGGTCAATCTCCAACAAAGCAGGAAAGAATATTCAATGGGAAAAAGACAGTCTCTTCAACAAATGGTGATGGGAAAACCGGATGGCAATATACAAAGAATGAAACGGGACCACTTTCTTACACCATACACATAAATAAATTCAAAACCTAAATGTGAGACATGAAACCATTAAAATCCTAGAGAACACAGCTAGGAACCTCTTTGATACTGGCAGTAGCAATTTCTTACTAAATATGTGTCCTGAGGCAAGAGAAACAGAAGTAAAAATAAATTATTGGGACTTCATCAAAATAAAAAGCTTCTGCACAGTGAAGGAAACAATCAGCAGAAAGTAAAGGCAACCTACAGAATGTCATTTGCAAATGACATATATGATAAAAGGTTAGTATCCAAAATATAAAACTGTCACCCTAATTAAGTGATCTGAGTATTAAGTTCCTCCTTTTTAAGTGGTAATGATGCTGCCATGTGAGGACTAAAGTAGCAAACAAATTGAGAATGTGACAGATAGCTGTTCCTCTTAGTTGCATGCCATCTGAATATGTGATAAGTCAGTCTTTTATGACTTTTCAGTGTTCTGAATATTATGTTTAAAAGGAAGCATGTTAAGATTAAGTCCTAGAGCATGTCACTGGAGAAGTTCTTACAAGTCATCACTGATTCAGTAATTAATACTAAAAAGAGTACGTGAAAGAAATAGGCAGACGCTTAACAACTGAGCTACCCAGGCACCCCTGACTTTGGGTAGATATTGACAAATCACTTTCCACAGTGGTTATCTCACTTATCATGGCCATACATGTTATGTGAAAATGCCGAGTTCCATGCACCATCCCCAATGCTGGGTATTTTGTTCTACTACTACTTTTTATTTCCCTCCTCTTTGTCTTCCTCTTCATCTCCATTCTTTGTAACATTAAAATATATGTATTTCATCTTATCTTCAAACAGAGATAGTTTTACTTCTTCCTTTGCAAATTAAATACCCTATATTTCATTTTATGGCCAATTTTCCTTGGCTAAAGCCTCTAGTGCAATGTAGAGTTGAAGAGGAGTAGACATCCTTGTCTTTTTTTTTCTTAAAGATTATATTTAACTTGACAGAGAGAGAGACAGCGAGAGAGGGAACACAAACAGGGGGAGTGGGAGAGGGAGAGCAGGGAGCATGATGTGGGGCTCGATCCCAGGACCCCAGGATCATGTCCTGAGCCGAAGGCAGACACTTAACGACTGAGCCACCCAGGTGCCCCTAGACATCCTTGTCTTATTCCTGAAATTAGAGGGAAAACTTTTAGCCTTTCACCATTAAGTATGATGTTAGCTATGGGATTCATGATAAAAATACTCAACAAACTAGAAAATTTCCGCAACCTGATCTTTTCAGTATCAATTATATAGATGTTATTTTTCATCTATTATTGATGTTTTCCCAAATACTGAACAATTCCTATAATCTGAATAAATACTACAAGGACAATACATGTTATTTTCAGTATATTGTTAAATCCATTTGACAGTAATTTATATTGTATTCATGCATCTCTATTTTGCATGACCATAAATAAGATCCAGCTATAATTTAAATTATCTTTTCTTTGTTTCTTAAAATTCTTATCAGGCTTATACTATCTCCATAGGATATATTGGGTTAATTTCCTTCTTTCTTTATGCTCTGAAACACATTAATAACATAGGAAAGTATTCTCTGAAGAAATGAAATGACTCATAGTCAAATCTTTCTTAGCCCAGAGTCTTTTAGGAATTAGTTTATTTTTACACTTAAAAAATTTCTTTCATGTTTTTGGTCTTTTCAGATTTTCTATTTTTATGTCAATTTGGTAATTGTTGTTTAACAAATTTTATTTGGTAATTTATTAATTTAAAACAATTTATATTTTCCTAGAAAATCATGTTTCATGGATACTTTCCAAGCTTTTCATTCACCTACAATTTTTATTTCTCAGACTTTTGAGACATTTAGTTTTTTTCATTTTCTTTCTGTTTTTGCATTTGGTTATTGGATTTATTTATGATAGATTAATTTACCTTTATTTTTATGGTCTTCAGTCCATCAGTCTATATATCACAATTTTTTTCTTTGAAATAAAAACAATTTTGATTCTATTTAAGATTCTGAATTTTTAGTGGAATAATATTCTAATCCCTTTTGTTAATTAGGTCAGTATAAAAGAAACCTGATTTTTCAGTACTTGAAGTCATAACTAAAGCACAAGTGTGTTATAACAATGTACCCTAATTTCAGAGAAAGTATCCAAAAGCAAATAACCAGCTTTTTGTTTGTTCAATGTCCAATTCTGGGGATTAAAATGAAAGTTGCTATCAACATTATGCTTCCCAATATTGAAAATAACTAGCTGTTTTCCTTAATGTTCCTGTTTTAAAAAGATTTTTAAAATAGTTTGACTGCAAATACATATAATTTAACTTATTAATTTCCTTGCATGTGGATCTTATTGCTCCTTCTCTGCAGAAAGGATTTCTTCTAAATATCTACTAAGCATAATATGGAATATATATTTTATTCCATTTCCATTCAATAACATTAGGGTCATGTTATTTTCAAAAGGTACAGAAGTAAAAAATCCACATACGCACATCTTAGAAATTAACTTTACTCACATACCAATAAAATTGACATTAGTTCAACTACATAGGCACTTGAGTACATGGATCTCACTAATTTAGCTTATTCTCACCTAAATTATTACTCTAAAATAGCTGCTGTTGCAGACCTTGTCTCTGTGTACTTGATGATTTTTAGATTTCCTAAAATCTCAGCAAGAAACAGATTATTTAAACTTGAAAAAAATTCCATGTGTGATTTGATTTTCTTTGAAAGGGATTTAGTCTCATTATTTTAACTAATGCTGGTAGCACAGCAAAGAAGCTAATATTCAAGCGTAAATTACTATACATCTGTTGAAGGGCATCTCGGCTCTTTCCACAGTTTGGCTATTGCAGACATTGCTGCTATGAACATTGGGGTGCATATGGCCCTTCTTTTCACTACATCTGTGTCTTTGGGGTAAATATCCAGGAGTGCAATTGCTGGGTCATAGGGTAGCTCTATTTTTTTTTTTAAGATTTTATTTATTTATCAGAGAGAGAGAGACAGAGGCAGGCAGAGGGAGAAGCAGGCTCCTTGCTCAGCAAGGAGCCCGATGTGGGACTCGATCCCAGGACCCGGGGATCATGACCTGAGCTGAAGGCAGACGCTTAACTGACTGAGCCACCCAGGCGTCCCTAGGGTAGCTCTATTTTTAACTTTTTGAGGAACTTCCACACTGTTTTCCAAAGTGGCTGTACCAACTTGCATTCCCACCAACAGTGTAAGAGGGTTCCCCTTTCTCCACAACCTCTCCAACATTTGTTGTTTCTTTCCCTGTCCATTTTGGCCATTCTAACTGGTGTAAGGTGGTATCTCAGTGTGGTTTTGATTTGGATTTCCCTGATGGCTAATGATGGATAAAGAAGATGTGGTCCATATATACAATGGAATATTACTCAGCCATCAGAAAGGATGAATACCCAATTTTTACATCAACATGGATGGGACTGGAGGAGATTATGATAGGTGAAATAAGTCAAGCAGAGAGAGTCAATTATCATATGGTTCACTTATTTGTGGAACATAAGGAATAGCATGGAAGACATTAGGAGAAGGAAGGGAAAAATGAAGGGGGGGAATTGGAGGGAGAGATGAACCATGAGAGACTATGGACTCTGAGAAACAAACTGACGGTTTTAGAGGGAAGGGGGGTGGGAGGATGGGTTAGCCCAGTGATGGGTATTATGGAGGGCACATACTGCATGGAGCACTGGGTGTTATACGAAAACAATGAATCGTGGATCACTACATCAAAAACTAATGATGTAATGTATGGTGACTAACATAACATAATAAAATTAAATTAAAAAAATAAAAAAATTACTATAGACTGTCTGGATTTGATTTCCTCAACATATGTTTATGACAGCCCTTTGTGACTTATTTGTGAATTGCAGACCCATACAGAAGAGTTGAAACTTACTTGCCTTTGAAAATCCTAGTGGAGAGTGGGGTTTAATTTTATATTTAAAATGATAGAAGGATGTTTAAATGCAATAAAATTTATTTATATGCCACAAAACCTGAAACAATAGACAAGAAAAATGAACATATATGATAAACTACAGAGACATTAAGTTACTTTAAAACTTAATTTTCTAAACCAATGTTTCCCAAACTGTTGGGCAGAAAACCTCAGCAGCAGAGTGACTTGGGTGTTTGCTAAAAATGCAGATTCCTGAGACCTATCTTAGATTTAAGGAATTAGAAATATGTAGGGGTGAGGTTAGGGAATCTGCATTTTAACAAGTTTACCAGTTGATTCTTAATAAAGTTTGAGAATTACTGACTCTCATTTCTTCTTGAATCATCTTTTACCCTTGCCTAGCATTTCCCTCAGCTTATCACCTCTAATCAGTTGTCCACTCCTGATGGTATTATCAGGGAAACAAAATTATATTGAGCCAGTCACAGTATTAGGCATTTGGAATAAAAGATAATTAAGACATAAGCCCTATCCTTAAGGAGTATAGCCTTGTTATGGAGCTATTCATGAAAACAGACAATTTTAATAAAATAACATTTTTATTATGATAAGATATGCTCCAGGGACTATGGGAGGGTCAAGGAGGGCTACCTAAACCATTCTGGAAAAGAAATGTATGGTGGTTACCCAGAGGAGGTTTATTACACGTATTCCTAAAGGAAGAGGAGTAAACTATATTAAAATGTAAGGCTATGTCATTTTAAGTAGAGGAAATATATACAACAGCATAGTGGGAAAAAAATCTTGTGCTTGAAGAAATATAACAGCCACTTTTACTCAAGTGTGCACTATGAGATAGCTAAGCAGTAAATTAATCTGGGAATATAGTTAAGGGTAAGATCATAGGAATTGTTTTAAACACAGTGAGGAATTTGGACTTTATCCAGACGGACATAAATATCCACTGAAAGGTTTTAAGCACAGGATAAAGATGATCATATATGCAATTTAGAAACATAATACTGGCTACTGTGTGGAAAATGGATTTTATAGGGGCAAGCTTGGAGCTAGTGAGTCTAGTTAGGTGACAGTTGCAATAATTCAGATGAAAGAAGAAACTAGAGAAGAGTTACTTAGAAGGGATATGGAAGTGGTGCAAATCTGGTAAATACTTAAGAGTTTAAATCAGCAGGAAAAGAGTTTAAATGTGGAACATGGAAAAAAACCTAGATTTCTAGAATGGGTGACTGAGGGGAATGGGGTGTACCAATCTGAGACAAAGTATATAAGACAAGGATCTGATTTGGGAAGTAGAGATGATAAGTTCCATAGATGCCATGTTTAGCTATAGGTGCTTATTGGAAGTTTGAGTAGAAATGCTCGGTAGGAAGTTAGCAATATGAGCATGGAACTCAGAAGAAATATCTACACTGGAAATACAGGTTTTGGAGTCATTCATACATAGATTAGAGTTAAATCTGTGAGAGTAGATGAGGAGTGTGTAGAGTAAGAACATTTAAACTAAAAACAGAACCCTGGAAAACACTAATATTTTTCCAAAGCCACCCATGTATTTTAGGTGTGTGTTACAGCATTACCCCACTTCCAGTCACCAAAATCTGTATTAGTTATATATTGCTGTATAACAAATTACCCCCAAATTAGCACCTGATCATGTCATACAGTTTTTGAGTGTCAAAAATCTGGGAGAAGCTTAGCTGGGAGGTTCTGGCTCAGGTCTGTTGTGAGGCTGCAGTCAAGAAGCCCACCAGGGTTACAGTCATGTGAAGACTTGATTGAGCTTGGAGAATTCACTTCTAAGCCTACAGACATGGATATTGGCAAGATTCTTTGGTTCCTCAATAGATAGACCTTTTCATACAGTTGTTTACTATATGGCATAGGACTTCCCCCAGAGTGAGTAATGAGAGAGAGACAGAGAGGGAAAGAGAGAGAAAGTCACAGTATCTTTTATAACATAATCTCAGAAGTGACATGCCATTACTTCTGCCACATTTTATTGACCACACAAGCCAATCCTGGGAGATACACAAGGGTTTGGATACCAAGAGGCAGACATCACTAGGAGCCATTTTGTTGCCTGGCAACAAGTACATATCTCAATATCATCTTTTTTATTCAGAGTTTCCCATGATTAGAAGAGGATAGTTTGCAATTTCTCTTACAACATGATTGGTATTATTACTATTGATATTATTAGCATCATTATTTATAAATTAAGTCATTTCACAAGTGCTTGCTTTATTTTTACCTTATTTCTCATTATACCCTTCATGCAATGTAACTATTAGTGTGAAATATTGAAATGAGGTCAGATCCTCCAAATAAATAATCCTATGTTAAAAATCTGTTTTCGGTGTTAAGAAAGGAGAGAAGGTTAGCACTCCCCTTGACAAGAGTGAAAGAGGCCCTCAGGACTGACAACATGCATATGGTTAAGGCATTGCCATCTACTTCAAGACATCTAACCTTCATTTTTTAGAAGGGGTTCAAACTTAAGTGACCATCAACTTAATATAGACTACTATATGCATAAGATGTTCTATATGAGCCTAATGGTAACCACAAATCAAAAACCTGTAATAGATACACAAAAAATAAAGGGAAAAGAATCCAAGCATATCACTAAAAAAGCCATCAAACTACAAGGGAAGAGAGCAAGAGAAGAAAGGAACAAAGAACTACAAAAACAACTGTAAAACAAGTAACACAATGGCAATAAATATATATCTATCAATAACTACTTTGAATGTAAATGGACTAAATGCTCCAATCAAAAGACACAGGGTGATTGAATGGATAAAAAAAGCAAGATCTGGGGCGCCTGGGTGGCTCAGTTGGTTAAGCGACTGCCTTCGGCTCAGGTCATGATCCTGGAGTCCCGGGATCGAGTCCCGCATCGGGCTCCCTGCTTGGCAGGGAGTCTGCTTCTCCCTCTGACCCTCCTCCCTCTCATGCTCTCTGTCTCTCATTCTCTCTGTCTCAAATAAATAAATAAAATCTTAAAAAAAAAAGCAAGATCTGTCTGTATGCTGCCTACAAGAGAGTCACTTCAAACCTAAAGACACTTGCAGATTGAAAGTGACAGGGATGGGAAAACATTTATCATGCAAATGGAAGTGAAAAAAAAAAGCTGGGGTGGCAATACTTATATTGGACAAAATAGATCTTAAAACAAAGACTGTAACAAGAAACAAAGAAGGATACTACATAATGATGAAGGGAACAATCCAACAAGAGGATAAAACAATTATAAATATTTATGCACCCAACATAGGAGCACCTAAATACAGAAAGCAACTATAAAGGAGGACATAAAGAACATAAAGGAGAGGGGTGCCTGGGTGGCTCAGTCGGTTAAATGGCTGCCTTCGGTTCAGGTCATGATCCCAGGGTCCTGGGATCGAGTCCCACATCGGGCTCCCTGCTCAGCGGGGAGTCTGCTTCTCCCTCTGCCCTCCTCCTTGCTTGTGCTGTCTCTCACGCTCTCTCTCCCAAATCAATAAATAAAAATCTTTAAAAAAAAAAAAGAAGAACATAAAGGAGGAAATTGTTAGTAATACAATAATAGTAGAGGACTTTAACACCCCACTTATATCAATGGATAGATCATCCAGACAGAAAATCAATTGGTGTAGCCATTGTGGAAAACAATAAGATTCCTCAAAAAATTAAAAATTGAATTACCATATGATACAGTAATTCCAGTACTGGGTATTTACCCAAAGAAAACAAAAACACTAATTCAAAAAGATATATGGAACCATACATTTATTGCAGCATTATTTACAATAGCCAATATATAGAAACAACCCAAGTGTCTATAGGTGAATGGATAAGGAAGATGTGTATAACACATATATACATATATATATGTATATATATACACACACACACAATGGAATATTTTTCAGCCATAAAAAAGAATGAAATCTGGCCATTTGTAACAACATGGATGGACCTGGAGGGTATAATGCTAATGAAAAAATGTCAGAGAAAGACAAATACCATATGATTTCACTCACACATGGAATTGAAGAAACAAAACAAATGAACAAACAAAGAAAAAAAAACTAACAAAAAACCAGACTTTTTTTTTTTTTAAGATTTTATTTATTTATTTGAGACAGAGGGAATGAGAGACAGAGAGCATGAGAGGGAGGAGGGTCAGAGGGAGAAGCAGACTCCCTGCCGAGCAGGGAGCCCGATGCAGGACTCGATCCCGGGACTCCAGGATCATGACCTGAGCCGAAGGCAGTCGCCCAACCAACTGAGCCACCCAGGCGCCCCCAAAAAACCAGACTCTTAAATACAGAAAATGAACTGGTAGTTGCCAGAGTAGAGGTGGGTGGGGAATGTGTGAAATAGATAAAGGAGATTAAGAGTATACTTATCTTTTTTTTTTCTTCTTATATTTCCACTTTCCTACTATACTCTTTAGAAAATATTAGATAGTTGAAAAAAGAATATAACATTGTATTTTCACTAACTGGAATTAAAATAAAAGCTTAAAAATAATCAGGGGGAGAAATCGGTTTTTGATTTTGTGCAGTAGTTTTTGCCAGATGGAAAATTTCACTGTTTAGGAGATAAACTATCAGTATTTTCCTTTTTTTTAAATTTTATTTTATTATGTTATGTTAGTCACCATACAATACATCATTAGTTTTTTTCAGTTTAAACATTTTTTAAAATTTTATTTTGTTATGTTATGTTAATCCCCATACATTACATCATTAGTTTTTGATGTAGTGATCCATGATTCATTGTTTTCGTATAACACCCAGTGCTCCATGCAGTACATGCCCTCCTTAATACCCATCACCGGGCCAAGAGTATACTTATCTTGATGAACATTGAGAACTGTTTTGAATTGTTGAATCATTATATTGTACACCTGAAACTAATATAACACTGTTATTTATACTTGAATAAAAAAGAAATGTATAAAAATGATAAAATGAATAAAATAAAACTATTCTGTTCCCTGAAAAATAAAATAAAATAATAAAATACAATGAGGTGGTTTTCAAATATTTTTTTTTTTTTTAAAGATTTTATTTATTTATTTGAGAGAGAGAGAATGAGAGACAGAGAGCATGAGAGGGAGGAGGGTCAGAGGGAGAAGCAGACTCCCCGCCGAGCAGGGAGCCCGATGCGGGACTCGATCCCGGGACTCCGGGATCATGACCTGAGCCGAAGGCAGTCGCCTAACCAACTGAGCCACCCAGGCGCCCGGTTTTCAAATATTTTAATCTCACGTTTAAATTCTATTTATATGACTTGCTAAAAATGGGATTTAAAGAGTTATAAATGATTTCAGTGAGTGAAGTAAGGTGATTAAATAGAATATAGACATATGTGATACTTATGTAATATAAACACTTAAAATAATGTAAAATAATTAATATAGAAAAAATCTGTTTTCAGTATAAATTAGCTTTGTATCATAAGTATGTTATTTAAATTTTCCCAGCTTTATTGAGGTGTAACTGAAAAATAAAAATTGTATATAGTGGGGCACCTGGGTGGCTCAGTTGGCTGGGTGTCCAACTCCTGATTTTGGCTCAGGTCATGATCTCAGGGTTGTAAGATTAAATAAATCTTTAAAAAATTGCATATAGTTAAGGTGTGTAATGTGATGATTTAGTATACATATACATTGTGAAATAATTACCACAATGAAGTTAATTAACACATCCATCACCTCACACAGTTACTGTGTTTTTGTGTGTAGTGAGATCACTGAAGATCTACTCTCTTGGCAAATTTCTAGTATACAGTACAGTGTTATTAACTATAGTCACCATGCCATACATTAGATCCTCAGAAATTCTTGGTCTCTTTTTTAAAAGATTTATTTATTTATTTTAGAGAGAGTGGCGAGGGAGAGAGACAGAGAGAGAGAGTCTCAAGCAGACTCCCCACTAGAGAGCAGAGCCAGATGTGGGGATTGATCTCAGGACCTGATCTGACCTTGATCATGACCTGAGCTGAAATCAAGAGTTGGGTGCTCGGGCGCCTGGGTGGCTCAGTTGGTTAAGCGACTGCCTTCGGCTCAGGTCATGATCCTGGAGTCCCGGGCTCCCTGCTCAGCAGGGAGTCTGCTTCTCCCTCTCCCGCTCCCCCCTCTTGTGCTCGTTCTCTCTCTCATTCTCTCTCTCAAATAAATAAATAAAATCTTAAAAAAAAAAAAGAGTTGGGCGCTCAAACGACTGAGCCACCCAGGCACCCCAGAAATTATTGATCTTATAACTGAAAGTTCATACCCTTTGTCCAACATCTCCCATTTCTGCCACCCCTTGGCCCTTGGTAATCACCCATCTATTCTCTGGTTCCATGGGTTTGGCTTTTTAAGATTTCAAATATGTGAGATCATTATTTATCTTTCTGTTTCTGGCTTATTTCATTTAGCATAGTGTCCTCCAGGTTCATCCATGTTATACCAAATGTCAGGATCTCCTTTTTTAAAAAGCTGAATAATATTCCATTGTAAATACACAGACTGCATTTTCTTTATTCATCCATTGACCAGCACTTATGTTGTTGCCATATCTTGGCTATTGTGAATAATGCTGTAATGAACATGGCAGTGCAGATATGTCTTTGAGATACTAATTTTATTTCCTTTGCATATGCAAAATTGAGATTACTGATTACATCTGATAGTGGGATTACTAGAACATATGGAGATTCTATTTTAAATTTTTATGGAACTTCCCTACTCCTTTCCATAATGGCTGGAATAATTCACATTCCCACCAACAGGCACAAAGGTTTCCTTTATTCACATCTTCACTAATACTTGTTATCTCTTGTCTTTTTGATAATAGCATCCTAACAGGTGTGAGGTGATATTGCATTGGTATTTTGATCTGCATTTCCCTGATAATTAGGGTTGTTGAGCACCTTTTCATATGCCTGTTGACCATATGCATGTCTTCCATAAGGAAATGTCTATTCACCCCTTTGCCCATTTTTAAATTGGATTACTTATATTTCTGCTATTAACTTTTAGGAGTTCCTTATATATATTGGATATTAACACCTTATTGCATATGTAGTTTGAAAATATTTTCTCACATTCCATGGGTTGGCTTTTCATTTTGTTGATTGTTTCGTTTTCTGTACATAAGCTTTTTGGTTTGATGTATCCCACTTGTTTAATTTTACTTTATTGCCTGTGCCTTTGGTGTTGTTTCCAAAAAGTCATTGCCACGACCAATGTCAAGGAGATTTTCCCCTATGTTTTCTTCTAGGAGTTTCACAATTTCAGGTATCACATTTAAGTCTTCAATCCTTTGAGTTAATTTTTGTGAATGATATAAGATAAGGATCCAGTTTCATTCTTTTTCATTCTTTTACATGTGGATACCCAGTTTTTCCAACACCATCAATTGAAGAGACTATCATTTCCACATTTTGTATTCTGGGCATTTTTGCCAAAGATTAGTCGACCATATTATGTGTAGGTTTATTCCTCGGCCCTGTATTCCATTGTCATATATGTCTCTTTTTATATGTCATATATGTCTCAAAATTTTGGAAGAGTTTGAGAAGGACTGGCATTGATTCTTTAAATATTTGGTAAAATTAATCATGAAGCCATCTAGTCCTGGGATTTTTTTGTTGAGATGTTTTTGATTACTGACTCAATCACCTTACTTGTTTATGGCAGTACCATACTGTTTTGGTTACTATAGTTTTATAATATAGTTCTAAATCAGGAAGTATGATGGCTCTAGCTTTGTTCTTTTTTTCTCAAGATTGCTTTGGCCATTTGGGATCTTTTGTGGTTCTATATAAATTTTAGGACTGTTTTTCTTTTCTATTTCCATGAAGAATGCTATAGGAATTTTGATAGGGAATGCATTAAATCTATAGATTGCTAAGATAGTATAAATGTTTCAGCAATATGAATTCTTCTAATCCATGAACACAGAATATCTTTCCATTTTTTTGTTTTCTTTAAGTTCTTTCACCAGTGTTTTCTAGTTCTCAGTATGGATCTTTCACTTTCTTAGTCAAATTTATTCCTAAGTATTTTATTCTTTTTGATGATATTGTAAGTTGTGTGGTTTCTTAATTTCTTTTTCAGATAGTTCATTGTCAATGTCTAGAAACACAACTGATTGTGGTATGTTGTTCTGTATCCTGCAAATGTACTGAATTTATTTATTTTTCATGGAATCTTTAGTGTTTTCTTTATATAAAACCATGCCATCTACAAATAGATAATTTTACTTCTTTCTTTCTTATTTGGATGTCCTTTATTTCTTTTTCTTGACCAATTGCTCTGGCTAGAGTTTCCAGTACTATGTTGAATAGAACTGGTGAAAGTGGGCACTGTTTTTCCTGATCTTAGAGGAAAAGCTTTCAATCTCTCTCTGTTGAGTATGATGTTAGCTGTGGGATTTGCATATGTGGCTTTCATTATGTTGAGGTATGTTCCTTCTTTTTTTAAAAAAAATGATTTTATTTGTTTAAGAGAGAGAGAGTGAGAGTGAGTAGGGGGAGGGGCAGAGAGGGAGGGAGAGGGAGAGAATCTCAAGCAGACTCCAGACTGAGTGTGGAGCCCAACTCGGGGCTCAGTCTCACGACATTGAGATCATGACCTGAGCCAAAACCAAGAGTCAGATGTTTAACAGACCAAGTCACCCAGGTGCCCAGAGGTACATTCCTTCTGTACCTATTTTGTTGAGGATTTTTATCATGAAAGGATATTGAATTTTGTCAAATACTTTTTCTGCATCTATTGAGATGATCATGTGATTTTTATCTTTCATTCTATTGATGTGGTGTGTCACATTTATTGATTTGCCTATGTTGAACCATCCTTGCATCCCAGGGATAAATCCCACTTGATCATGGTGTAAGACTCTTTTAATGTGTTAACCAATTCAATTTGCTAGTATCTTCTTGAGTATTTTGCATTTATATTCATCAGGGATACTGGCCTGTAGTTTTCTTTTCTTGTAGTGTCTCTATCTGGCCTTGGTATCAGGGTAATGCTGGTCTTATAAAATGAGTTTGGAAGTGTTCCCTTCCTTCAAATTTTTGGAAGAGTTTGAGAAGGATTGGCATTGATTCTTCTTTAAATATTTGGTAAAATTAATCATGAAGCCATCTAGTCCTGGGATTTTCTTTGTTGAGAAGTTTTTGATTACTGACTCAATCACCTTACTTGTTATTGGTCTAATCGGAATTTCTATTCATGATTCAGTCCTGGTAGGTTGTATATTTCTAGGAATTTATTTATGTCTCATTGGTTATCCAAATTGTTAGTGTATAATTGTTCATTATAATCTCACGATCTTTTATATTTCTGTGGTATCAGTTATAATGTCTCCCCTTTCATTTATACTTTTTTATTTGAGTCCTCTCTTTTTTTTTGTTAGTCTAGCTAAAGGTTTGTCAATTTTGTTCATCCTTTCAAAAAACCAAGTCTTAGTTTCATTAATTTTTTTCTGTTGTCTCCTAGTCTCATTAATTTTTTTCTGTTGTCTCCTAGTCTCATTAATTTTTTTCTGTTGTCTCCTAGTCTCTATTTCATTTATTTATGCTTAAATCTTTTATTATTTCCTCCCTTCTGCTAACTTTGAGCTTAGTTTGTTCTTCCTTTTCTAGTTTTTTTGATTTGTAAAGTAAGCTTGTTTGAAATCATTCTTTAGACTCTCACAGCCACAGTGAGGGAGATGTTTTGCTCGTCTAGAGACCCATCTGGAGATAAGCTCCTCCATGCCCCTGAAGGAAGGTCAGCCAAATTCAATTGAATTGCAGAGCCTAAAGGAGCCCTGTGATTGGCTCCAGTCCCACTCACCCAGGGCCACGGATATTCTTGCCTGACTAGAAACCCAGCAGGTGGCATGTCCATCATGCCCCTGGAGGTAGGACTGTAGACCTTGGTCCCAGCTGTGGACCTTGAAGTAGCCCTGTGCTTTGAGTCTAGCCCCTTTCAACCGTGTCTGAGGGCAGTCATGCCCATCTAGGGAGCTACTAAGTGACCTGGTGGGAGCTGTCCCAGGGACCTGGTAGAAACCACACTAGGTCATGCATCTGATAAGCCCTCTAACCACAAACTTCATTGTAGAACCAACAGGTGCCACATGACCTGGTTCCAACTCCGCTCCACTATAATCCTGGAGTCAATACCATGTGTTCAGGGAACTGACAAGAGAAGGCCTGTCTGTCAAATCCAGTCTGTAAAAACTTGAAGAAGCCTTTGCTCTTTCAAATGCACAGACACCAATGGAAGGTTACATGTATCAGGAAGCATTAGGCAAACATGACAATACCAAAGCAAATTAATAGAGCGCCACTAACTGAACCCAAAGAAATGGAGATATGAATTGCCTGACACAGAATTCAAAATAATCATCTTAAAGAAGCATGTTGTTTAAGTTTTGATGCTTAGTTTTAATTTCTTAACCTTTAAGAAGGAATAATAATTCCTCTGCTGTACCATGATTTATGAGGATTAAATGTTAATGGATGTAAAAGACCAGGCAGAGTGCCAGGTACATAAGTGCTCAGTAAATGTGAGCCATTTTGATTACCATCTAGCCAAATATTCCTGCTCACATTTCCCCTCTATATCCCATGCTTTGTGGACTCCAGGCTTTTTCCAGGGCTCACTCTGCCAGGAATATAGTTTATGCCCCTATGTATACTCACATCATTTCCAGTCTTCGAGGTCAAGTTCAAGTTTTCTTCCCTTCTTCCTGACTCCAAGATGGAGATTATTTCTTCCTTGAATTCTCATGGCACATCATCTTTACATTTATTATGGCACATAGAGTATTTTCTGGCTACATATTATGGCTACTTGTGTGCATATCTAATTCCTCAATCAGCCTATAAATTCTCTGAAAGAGGATTATTTGTCCTATTCATCTTTTATCTCCCATAGAACCTATTACAGTACCATGCATTTATTAGGAACTCAATAAATCCTCTGTGAATAAGGTGAAATGTCAAAAAATAAACCTAAATTATTTTGGTTGATCTCTACTATATTTTTTCAGTTATCCCTTTAGTAAAGTAAAAATATATGATTATAAAAAATATTGACTTCAAAATTATTCTTTTGACCCCTTTCCTGACATCCCCTTCTAAGGTTCTGCTAATTCTAACTTGCAAATATTTGGACATGTGTTCAGATGCTGTATGCTAAACCACACTTTTCTCAAGAAGAATGTAAATCAGACAATTTATCATCCCTGCACTTTTGTCTTTCTAACCATTGTAGTTTATACCTCCAGCACTGCATAAACAGATTTTTCTTGGGTGATTTTAATAAGATTCCAATGTCTTTCTATCATTGTGTAGCACCTTTTCTGGACATATTTAGGTATAGTCAATTCTCAGGTACAGCTGGTAAATCATTTCATTTTGAGAGCTAACACCTGCATTTTCTGCTTTATTTCTTGCTTTACAAAATCTTCTCTTGATAGCTAACAGGCCTTATTTTAATTGCCTGCTATGTTGACAACTCAAACTATTTATTCTTTGATTACATGCAATGGAGAAGTGCTTCAAAAGGAAAACACTTAAGTCTCTACCCAAAGAAAGGCTTAAGAAGATGCAGGTGAGCTTAGGGTGAAGTTAAAATGAAGAGCTTTTACCAACATGGAACAAAGACAAAATGCATAGAGGTCAATTTTGGGAAACTAGACAACTTTTCAGGATTTCAGGATTTTCTATGGAGTCATTCCCATTAATTTAAATTCTAAGTTATGCAATAATGGAAGAATTAGTAATGTGACTTTGTTTTGCAATGGGAAATAATTTGGAAGACGAGAAAGGGAAAACGCTAGTAATTTTATTTATTAAGGCACAACATTTATGGGATTTAAATTAAGCAACCTTAAAACAATGTTTTCTGTACCTGGATGCTCCTGAAATTCTCATGTGTATATGTGATAATGAAGATACGATGTAATCATATGCATAGTTGAAAGAAGTGGGATAATATTCTCTAGTGTATACAAAATAATGAATATTTCCAAAAAACACATATTTGTTTCATAGACTAATAGAACTGAAAGGGACCTTACAAGTCATCAGACTAACCACTTAACTTAACATTTAGGAAGACCAAGTACCATAGAGAAATAACTTTCCAGTAAGCAGCCAGTCAGTGATAGAGCTAGTGCACAAAACTTTTCCTGTCTATAAAACTGCGCCTAGTGCCCTATGTATCTCTTTAACTGCCTATTTGATTAAATGATTAAATGTTTTTTTAAATTTCTTTTTATCTTCCCATGGGTTGGAAGTTATATGTTCTATTTATATGCATAGCATGTACCCTTAAATTTTTAGCATGCCTAATTAATCTAAAGTCTAAAGTTAGCCAACACTTCTTTCCTCCTCTGGAACACTATAAGGACCTTAGAATACTTAGGCAAGCAATTTTGGTCACCTAAACAACAGGCATTCTGTCCTCTTTTTTCTTGCTAAAAGAACCATGGTTTTATTCAAATATTGAGAAAAAATAAGTTCAAGGATGGCGAGTCTATCACAAGGTGATAAATCATGATTAGTCTAAGTGAAACAGGAAAATAACATTCTCTTTGCCAATGATTGATTGTGGCCAATGGGATATGTGTGCCAGTTGTGGCCAATGGGCTAATAGGAAAAGTCTGTTCTCAAGCTACTGGAAAAGATGTCTTGACCTGATAAAAAGATGGAGATATAAAAGAAAATATTTTTCACTCCCTTCTTTCTTTCTACCTGTAAATGTGCTTGTGTGAGAATACTGTACTTGAGTTATTCTGACCATGAGGGAAAATAGCAGAGATGTACTATAGAAGAAACAGCAGAATAAGGAAGAAAGCTAATGTCCTTAATGGCATAATTGAGCTGCTGCGCCAACTCATGGACTATCAACCTCTGGACTTCATGATATGCAAAATAATAATTATTTCCAACTGTTTAAGGTTCTTTTAGTAAAGTAATTAGTTATTTCCAAACAAAACCAACTTAAATCATTTGAATCTTTAAGTCACCCTTACATCTGATGTGTTATTTTTATACAATATTTTAGTAACTTTCAGTATTAATGCTTATTTTTGGTCAATACTTACTTAGATTAACAAAAATGATAAGCCATTTCTTTGTTGACCATGACTTCTTGTGTCTCATTGCTTTCGGGCTTCAATTTTGTCCTTCATGAAGTACATCTTTTACTATTTCAGTGGTAGTCTGTTAGTGAAAAATTCTCAGTCCCTACCTGTAAAAATATTTATTTTGGCCCACTCTTGAATGATAATTTATATATGTATAAAATTCTAGATCAACAGCTATTTACTCCTAACATTTTAAGATACTATTCCATTGTCATCTGACAAGAATTGTTGCTATTGAGAGTCAACAATTAGTCTAATCATCATTTCTCAATAAGGGTTTGTGTTTTAAGATTATCTCTTAGACTTTGATATTTTCTAATTTCTTTTTTTTTGTTTCAAGTTTTTATTTTAATTCTATTTAGTTAACATATAGTGTAATATTGGTTTCAGGAGTAGAATTTAGCGATTCATCACTTACATATAACAGCCAACCATCACCCATTTAGCCCATCCCACCCACCCACCTCCCTCCATCAACCCTCAGTTTGTTCTCTATAGTTAAGAGTCTCTTATGGTTTGTTCCCTCTCTTTTTTTTTCTCCCTTACCTTATGTTCATCTATTTTGTTTCTTAAATTCCACATATAAGTGAAATCATATGGTATTTGCCTTTCTCTGACTGACTTATTTTGCTTATCATAATACACTCTGGCTCCATCCATGTCATTGCAAATGGTAAGATTTCATTGTTTTTGATGGCTGAGTAATATTCCATTGTGTGTGTGTGTGTGTGTGTACATGTATGTGGTATATATATATATATACCACATCTTCTTTATCCATTCATCAGTTGATGGACATTTGAGCTCTTTAAATAATTTGGCCAAATTAAATAATTTGGCTATTGTTGATAATGCTGCTATGAACACTAGGGGGCATGGGTCCCTTCGAATGAGTATTTTTGTATCCTTTGGCTAAATACCTAATAGTGCAATTGCTGGGTCATAGGGTAGTTCTATTTTTAACTTTCTGAAGCACCTCCATACTATTTTCCACAGTGGCTGCACCAGTTTGAATTCCCACTAACAGTGTATTCTCTGAATCCTCACCAACACCTGTTTTTCCTGTGTTGTTAATTTTAGCCATTCTGACAGGTGTGAAGTGATAGCTCATTGTAGTTTTGATTTGTATTTCCCTGATGATGAGTGATATTGAGCATCTTTTCATGTGTCTGTTAGCCATCTATATGTCTTCTTTGGAAAAATGTCTATTCATGTCTTCTGCCCATTTCTTAACTGGATTATTTGTTTTTTAAGTGTTGAGTTTGATAAGTTCTTTCTATATTATGGATACTAACCCTTTATCAGGTATGTCATTTGCAAATATCTTCTCCCATTCAGTAGGTTACCTTTTAGTTTTGTTGATTGTTTCCTTTACTGTGCAGAAGCTTTTTATCTTGATGAAATCCCAATAGTTCATTTTTGTTTTGTTTCCCTTGCTTCCAGAGACATGTCTTGATATCCTCTAATTTCATTTCATTGTGTCTAGGTGTGGATTTATTTTTTTTAATACTGCATGGAACTTGATGTATTTCTTGAATCTGAGAATCAATGTTTTTTCAATTGTGAAAAGTTTTCAAATATGATATCCTCAAATATTCACAATATTTGAAACCTTACTAAACATGTCAGGCATTCTTCTTCTTCTTTTGAATCTTTACATCTCTACTTCATAACTGTAATCTCTTTAACCTTCTGTACTTTATTCTAGATGATTTCTTCAGAACTCTCTTTCATTTTTAAAAACGTATCTCTTCATCTTTTGTTAAACTGTTGCTTTAAAAAGTCTATTGAGCTATAAAAAATTCTATACATATTATAGTAAAAATTATTTTTACAAGTGTTATTGGTATTTTTTCATGTCAAAATGAAAAAGGGTTTCTCTTTCTCATATGCACTGTTCTGAAATGTACTCATAACTTCTTTTATGTCTGCCATTTTAAACTTGCTTACTTCTTTCTGATAAATGTAGTATTTGAAGTTATTATGAGTTTAATTTTTCTTTTTGTTGTGACTGCTGACTCTTCCTCAGTGGTGGATTATTACCTCACATGCCTTGAAATTTAGGTTTCAACCTATTTTCTTTCAGCAGATAAATCCTACAAGTCCTAGTATGAATGTGTACCCCTCCAGAGAAGTTTTGATTTTGCTTCTGCCTGGAAGCATCACTAGACTTGTATGAGTTTTTAATGTTAATTTATTAGCTTGGTAATTCAAATAAAATGGATATTAAACATTCAAATTCAAAGTTAATATGTGGGCAGGCTCATCATTACAAGATTATAGGGGAAGCTTATTCTACAGTTAGTCCAAGCTGAGATATACAAGTGTCCTTCCCATCTCTCTTCGAATATAAATAGGTATTGTTATTTTTCACAATTTCACTGAGTTTGTAATCCTTTGAGAATTCCAACTGTATGTCATATTCTCACAAATTCAATTCCCTTCCTTACAAAATTCAGTGTTACCATTTTCTTATACTTGTGGAACCCTTATGATACAAATGTTGAAAAGGGGTAACACAAGAAAGACCCCATTCAAAATGCCAGTGATGTCCCCATTGAGGAACATTGGCTTAGGCCAATCACAATTCATCCTCTGGGGCTGGGCACATGGCACCTGACTAAAGCTAGGGTTCTGTTAGCAAGGAAGAAGAAGATGATGAATACATAAATACCAGTGACTACAATAGGAGGGACCAACTATTGAGCAACTAAAATATATCAAATGCTCTGCTAAAGCAATCTATATACATTAAGTCATTTTTTTCTCACAGCAAACTTGGCAAGGAAGTTTATGATTATCTCCATTTTTAGGTGAGAAGACTGAGCCTCAGTCTGAGAGAGAGAAATCATTTCCCTAAGTTCATATAGCTAACAAGTGGTGTCACCCAGTTTCAAACTCAGTTTTCATAGAAACTTTATGTATCCATCAGAAAAAAACCCACAAAACTTGGGCGCCTGGGTGGCTCAGTTGGTTAAGCGACTGCCTTCGGCTCAGGTCATGATCCTGGAGTCCCGGGATCGGGTCCCGCATCGGGCTCCCTGCTCGGCAGGGAGTCTGCTTCTCTCTCTGACCCTCCTCCCTCTCATGCTCTCTGTCTCTCATTCTCTCTGTCTCAAATAAATAAATAAAATCTTTAAAAAAAACCCCACAAAACTTGATTTCTATGTTTATGAAGCAAACACAGTGCAACAACTATCTCTGAATTTCCTTCCTCAAGTTGATAAGTGACCAACATAGAAAAATCCTTGATGTCCCATGGAATTTAGTTCCTCATTGATTCTTTCAAGAGTGGTGATTATTAAATTGCTGAGACCATCCCTGAACCAGTTATAACTGGTTTTAGAATGAATTCTGACACCCAGCTCTGTTTTAAATAACCCACATTTTCAATATCTAGTGTAAACAGGGTATTTTTACTACTGATATTTGAAAAACACTTTTAAAAAGCCTCAGAATATGAAATATGCTGTAATACTGTATATATCGGTAAATTACATTTCCAGTTTGTCCTCAATTTCAAGAAAATCCTCAGCCAAATAAACTAGCAAGCAAATAAATCACTTTAATTATAATAAATGGCAGTTTCTCTAAATATATTCTGGCAGCAAATAGCTTCTATTATTGACTTTTGCAAGAGTAATTTAAGGGGAAATTATTCTCAGTAAAGTTGGGGATGCCTGGTGTGAACTGCTATTCCTCATCTATGTATATTATACTCCATTTAGATTCCTGCATCATGGAAAAACTAATTTCCAATTTTAAGGCACTTAAGCTGATATATTTATTATGAAATTATTCATCTTATAAATTATCTTCTTCATAGTGCTTCATTGGCTAAATTTAAGATTGCAATTTTCTATAGTGTCGATAGAAAATCATGGCTCAGGTCAGAAAAAAATTACTGCTTTTCTAGAATGACAATAATATATCATAGTATTAAAATGAGATAAACTTTTGTTGCAGTTTTTCCATTAGTATGGAATTTTTTTCCATTAGAAACATTGTATACATAGTGATAATTGATTAAATATGTTAGTTGTCTTGTGTGGTAAATAGAGCATGGGATTCAAAATCAAGATGACCTGTCTTTAAATCCCAGCTATGCTGTGCTAGCTGTGTGACCTTTGGCAAATTATTTAACACTTATAGGCTTGAGTTCATTCTTCAAAAAAGATACACTATTCAATTTAAAGAATTGTTTGTGTTTGTAAAGTACCTAATGCAATATCTGGCACATCATGAACATTTCATAAATGGTAGTCATCAATAATTGAATTTTAATATCATCATTATCATATCATCATATACTCATTTAGAGTCTAGAACCATTTATCTATGTGCCTTGGTGGAATATATAATCTCAATCAATGATAATCAGATCCCCACTGAACCTGGAAGTCAACTAATCTGCCTAAAGACAAAGATACATGAGGACCAGCAGTAAGTGGGGATGGTGAAATGGAGGTGAATTTAAAAGCATAAGTAGAATCCACATGATATAATGATTTACTAGAATTGAATGGGTAAGAATAAGTAGTTAGGATTACATCTGAGTTTAGTTACTCAGTAAATAAGAATATCATTTAACTGGACCACTTTCTTACGCCATACATCAAAATAAACTCAAAATGGATTAAAGACCTAAATGTGATACCTGAAGCCATAAAAATCCTAGAAGAGAGCACAAGCAGCAATTTCTCTGACATCTGCTGTAGCACCATTTTTCTAGATATATCTCCTGGGGCAAAGGAAATAAAAGCAAAAATTAACTAATGGAACTACATCAAAATAAAAAGCTTTTGCACAGTAAAGGAAATGATCAATGAAACTAAAAGGCAACCTACAGAATGGGAGAAGATATTTGCAAATGACATATCTGATAAAGGGTTAGTATCCAAGATATATAAAGAGCTCAGAAAACTCAACACCCAGAAAACAAACAATCCAATTAAAAACTGGGCAGAAGACATGAACATTTTTCTAAGGAAGACATACAGATGGCTAACAGACACATGTAAAGATGCTCATCATCACTCATCCTCAGGGAAATACAAATCAAAACCACAATGAGCTATCACCTCACACCTGTCAAAATGGCTAAAATCAACAACACAAGAAACAGCAGGTGTTGGTGAGGATGTGGAGAAAAAGGAACCCTCCTGCACTGTTGGTGGGAATGCAAACTGGTGCAGCCACTCTGGAAAACAGTATGGAGTTTCCTCAAAAAGTTAAAAATAGAAATACCCTATGATCCAGCAATCACACTACTGGGTATTTACCCAAAGAATACAAAAACACTAATTCAAAGGGATACATGCACCCTTATGCTTATGGCAGTATTATTTACAAAAGCCAAGATATGGAAGCAGCCCAAGTGTCCCATCAATAGATGAATGGATAAAGAAGATGTGATATATCTATTCGATATCAATACAGATATACCAGAATATTACTCAGCCATTAAAAAGAGTGAAATCTTGCCATTTGCAATGACATGGATGGAGCTAGAGAGTATAATGCTAAGTGAAATAAGTCAGTCAGAGAAAGACAAATACCATATGATTTCATATGTGGAATTTAAGAAAAAACAAATGAGCAAAGGGAAAAAAAAGAGAGGCAAATCAAGAAACAGACCCTTAACTATAGAGAACACACTGCTGGTTACCAGAGGGGAAAGGGATGAGGGATGGATGGAATAGCTGATGGGGATTAAGGAGTGCACCTGTTGTGATGAGCACTGAGTAATGTATGGAATTATTGAATCACTATATTGTATACCTGAAACTAATAGAAGACTGGATGTTAACTATACTGAAAATAAAATAAAAACCTTAATATCTAAAAAAAAGGAGTATCATTTGATAAGAAAAGGAATTCTCAAGAGGAACAGATTTGAAGAGAGAGAAAGACCTTTTTAACATTTTAGTTTTCAGCTTGAGGTGCCTGTAGGACATCTAAAAAGTGACCTCTCAAATGCAGTTGACCAAATGTTCTGGAGTTTAATAGACAGGTTTGAGATAGATTTAGAAAAGTAGATATTATTAGTATAGTGGAAACAACTGGGGTAGATGAAATCAATCTGGAAGAATAAGGGATAGGAAGAGGACTAAGAAAAGAAAATGTCTCCAGATATGTATGTCTAACTGCCTACTTAAGAGCCACATATCTCCTTGACCGTTATGTTCTAGTTATAATGTATTACTTATAGTATTCCAAAAGTGCCAGTGTATATGCTATTCCTGCTATCTAATATTACCTTTCTATTTCCCCCACTACTCCCTCTTATTATTCTTTAGTTAATTCTTTTTCATTTTCCAGGACTCCATTTAACATTGACTCAATCTGGAAACCTTCTTACAATATGCGTGCACATTCCTATCATAGTGCCTGTTGTGGGCTGGATTTTGACCCTACACATTTCATATGTTGAAATTCCAATCCTCAGTACCACAGAATGTGACTGCATATGGATATAGGGCCTTCAAAGAGGTAATTCAGTTAAAATGAGGTCATATGGGTGGGATCTGATCCAATATTACTGATGTGCTTATAAGGAGAGAAGATTAGGACACAGACAACACAGAAACCAAGAGGTGACCATGTGAGGACTCAGCAAGAAGATGGCTATCTGCAAGCCAAGGAGAGAGGCTTTAGAAGGTAACAACCCTGGGGCGCCTGGGTGGCTCAGTCGGTTAAGCTTCCGACTCTTGATCTCAGCTTGGGTCGATCTCAGGTTTGTGAGTTCAAGCTCCATATTGGGCTCCAGGCTGTGCATGGAGCCTACTTTAAAAAAAAAAAAAAAAAAAAACGGTAACAACCCTGCCAATATCTTGATCCAGACTTCCAGGCTCTAGAACTGTGAGGGAAAAAAAAAAAAATATATATATATATATATATAAATATATATAAATAAATGTCCCAGTCTGGGCTACTTTGTTATGGCAACAGTTGCATACTAATACAGTAATTTAAACATATATACTGTAATTGCTCAAGTATATAATTGAAGTGAATGCATCATCCCTAGAGAACACCAATATTTAAGGTACAGGGGAAAGAAATGATACCATGAAGTAGAATGAAAAAGAAGTGGCCAAGATGCAGGAAGAAAATGAAGAGAAGCTGTATCAAGAAAGCAAGGAAGGAGGGGAGCCTGAGTGGCTCAGTCAGTTAAGTGACTCTTGATTTTGGCTCAGGTCATGATCTCGGGGTTGTGAGATAAAGCCCCACATCTAGCTCCATACTCAATGTGGTCTGCTTGAGATTCTCTCCCTCTGTTCCTCTTCCCACTCGCATGTTCTCTTTCTCTCAAAAAAAAAAAAAAAAAAAAAAAAAAAAAGAGCAAGGAAGGACAGAGTTGGCCAGGATGGCTTCACAGGTGACTATGATCAAATAACATAAAAATGTCAGAATAAGAATTAAAGCATATTCATTGTATAAAAGCAAGTAGGATACATTTATAAACATCTGGGGAAAGTAGAGTCAGGCAACATAGAATGAAGAGCAAAAGGCCTTTTCTAATAAATTTATAACACAACTTGATACAAAAGAGAAGCCTATAGAACTATGTATGTTGTGGTTTACATAGGTGTTCTTGTGGCTAACAGGCAATATATTCTAGGATATAGCAAATCTTTGAATTCTCAAGACACATATTTTGATTATCAATGATACAATTTTACCTCTGAGCCTCCTTCGTTCTCCTGCATTAAAAGCTATTCAGTTAGGACCATATATTATAGCAACTTTTAAAATTTATATTAGATCTGCAGCATCCTATATGTTGATCACAGTATGAAACAGGTCCCTGATCTTATTTGCTTCACTAACACCTAGAACCAGCAATGTGCTGGGCCTGCACATTGAAATGACCTGCAGACCTGGTAAAGAAAGTAATGCCAAGGCCCCCTGAGACCACACACAGACACAGATATCTATGAGTAATACTTAGGCATCTAAACTGCTGTTTTTAAAGCTTCCAAGATGATTCCAAGTGTAGAGTGAGGGTTGAGAAATATTGGTTCTCGGGCCTTGGACCATGAAGCTGGTAATTGGCAGTTGGCAGAAATTCTAAAACCTATGAGGGTTTTAAAAAATGGGTCTGTAAAATGAATGAATCACATGATCACACACACACAAAACTGATTCTACTATGTTTAAGATGAACATAGATATTTTGAGGAAAATACAAATAAATTTAACCATATTATTTGAATAATGATATCTTCCTGTCAAGTATTTTCTTAGTCAACTGATACTAAAATGCAATTAAAATTATTGATCAAGGGACGCCTGGGTGGCTCAGTCAGTTAAACGTCTGCCTTCAGCTCAGGTCATAATCTCAGGGTCCTGGGTCAAGTCCCACATCAGGCTCCTTGCTCAGCGGGAGCCTGCTTCTCCATCTCCCGCTCCCCCTGCTTATGTGCACACGCGCTCTCTCTTTCTGATAAATGAATAAATAAAATCTTTAAAAAATAAAATTATTGAGCGATATGAATATTAACATTAAAAACATACCCTGAGACTCTAAAAGGTTGGGACCCATTTGTTACCCATGGTCGCATTTCCTAGTTTGGTTCCAAATACATTCGGAAACACTGCATATGACATCCCTTTTTAAACCCTGTGATAAAATATTCTTTTAATTTTGTTTCCTCAGCATTCCAAAACTTATTTGAGCACAGAACCTTTCCTCCATTCCCAAGAACACATATTAACATCCCAAGAAACACTGTTTTCCCAAGATATTTCCAATCCCCAACTGGCTTTCACTGCAGAAGGAAGAGAGTAATGAAACCCCAGATGCTTGTATTTGCAATGAGAAAAATGTTCCAAGTGGTACAATCTTTACAACGAAGAATTATGCACTTTCAAATGTGGCTTGCAAGGCCAGAAGGATCGAGTCTTTGCTTTTTACTTTTAAAAAAACCCTAGATGTTGATAATGATAGTAATAATAATAACGATAGCTAAAGTTATATAATGTTCCAAGCACTATTCTAAGAACTTTATACATATTAATATATATATTAATCCATAACCATAGAAAGTAGTTACTGTTATTATTATTCTTGTTTTAAAAATTAGAAACTGAGCCAAATAGTGTTTATGAAACTTTTCCAAGGTCATAAAGCTAGTAAGTGACAGAGCTGGGTTCTTAACCCAAGTCTGAAAACCTCAAACCCTAATATCTTAACTACTAACACTCTACATATATGAAATATATAAAAATGTACTTAAGGTACTGACGTAGACTAGGAAACTAGATCTTAAATTTCTAGCTAATTAAGATCTAGATTTTACAATTCAGGAATACAAGTTTAAATCTTGTGTAACCTGCAAAAGGGATGAAACTGTTATTAATAGTGCTTGATGGCCAGATAAAATGCTTTAAGGAAGGATTTTTCTAGCTTGTAACTGTATTAAATTAAAATCCTAATGTAATCCTATATCCAGAATTAATTTCTGTAGGAAGAATAAACACGTGTGTGCTTCTGCATGCATGCATCGGTAGAGGGGTAAAGAAAAACTTTAGCAGATTCCACGCTGAGTGGGGAGCCCAACACAGGCCTAGATCTCATGACCCTGAGATCACGATCTGAGCAGAAACCAAGAGTCAGGCACTTAAACGACTGTGCCACCCAGACATACTCAAATAATTTTTTATCTGTACTTTGATATATCAGTATTGCCTTCCACTATTATTTTTAATAGTCTTATTTTTGTAGAAGAAAAAGCTGAAACTGTCAACTGTTTTACTGCTTACTAGATCTTATAAAGGGTTAGGAGGAACTCGAAAACGGTGAACTAATGAGTGATGAGGAAACTGAGTCCTAGAGCAGTGAAATGACTTGCCACATCTATTTCTTTTACTTCTTTTTTTTTAAGATTTTATTTATTTTTTTATTTTGACAGAGAAAAAGAGAGAGAGAGAGTAGAGGGAGGGGGAAAGGGAGAGAGAGAGAATCCCAAGCAGACTCTGTGCTGAGCCCTATGTGGGGCTTGATCTCACGACCCTGAGATCATGACCTGAGCCAAAATCAAGAGTTGGATGCTTAACCGACTGAGCCACCCAGACACCCCCCACATCTACTTCTTATATAGAAACTATCATCCCCATTAGGAAGATAATTGATAATTAAATATGTTCAATTTGAATGATGCACCAATTTTAAAAGGCAGGGAAATTTAGCAATGTTTCTTCTAGATCTATACTATGTGATCTCTCTAATTTCCCTAAAATGAGACTAGAATGTGATGAATGCTAGTTACAATTATACTATACAAATTATACTATACACAATACACTATACACAAAATATACACAATATGTATAACTAATAAACATATAAATTTCTGTGGTCATCTAATATGGCTTATGTAGCAACTTGTGATGGGAGTCTTCCCCATTAGTTCAGATTTTCCTAACATTTTCTGAAGATCTTTTAAATAAACACATTTTAAGGGGTGTATTGATTGCAGACAGTGAATAAATGATTACCTAATAAAACATTAAAATACACTTATTTCTTGGAAATTCCAGTCAAGATGGAAACTAAGACATTTAACTCACCAACTTCCTCTCAAATCTAGACAGAATGGCAAATTTAAATCAGCATTGGAGGCTTGAAGGCATATGTTTCTGGTGGAAGTATAAATAGGTACTATTTTCAGGGAAAACAGACAATTTACTTTGTTTAAAAGCCCTAAAAACATTAATACACATATCAATTACATTCCTAAGAATTCATAATAAAAAAATAATCCAGTATGTTAGAAAACTGAAACATTCCCACAGCAGCTTTTGTCTTAGCACAAGCTGCCATAACAAAATAGCATAGACTGGGTGGCTTAAAAAACAGAAATTTATTGTCTCAGTTCTGGAGGCTAGAAATCTGAGATCCAGGTGTTGGCAGGTATGATTCCTTCTGAGAACTGTGAGGGAGAATCTGCTCCAGACCTCTCTCTTATAGAGGGTTGTCTTCTCCCTGTGAATTCACATCTTTCCTCTATGGGTGTCTCTGTGTCCAAATTTTCCTTTTTTATCAGTACATTGATCATATTCTATTAGGGCCCACTCTCATGACCTTGCTTTAACCTAATTACCTCTGAAAAGACCCTATCTGTAAATAAGGTCACATTCTGAGGTACTGGAGGCTAAGAATTCAACATATGAATTTTGAGGGGACACCATTCAATCCTTAACACATCTATGTGTTAATGGTTTTCTTTTTTGTTATTCTGTATTTTTCAAATTGTAAACAATGAATATGCCTATACACTTGTAATCAGAAGGTATAATAAATATTTTTATTTTGGTTAAATAATACATGCCAGGGTAAAAAAATAAATCAAATTGTACAAAAAGCTTTCAATGAATAAAGAGCAAGAGTCTCCTTCCCAAGGTTTTGCCACCCACAGCTCTACTTTCAATCAATTTAAAACTTCCTTTGGTAAAAAAAAAAAAAATTATTTATTTTAGAGAGAGAGAGAAAGCAAGAAAGAGCATGAGCAGGGGGCAGGGGGAGGCAGAGGGAGAGGGAGAAACCAACTCCCTGCTGAGCTGGGAGCTCCATCCCAGGATCCCAGATCATGATCTGAGTCAAAGTCAGATGCTTGACCGACTGAGCCACCTAGGTGCCCTGATTTAAAACTTCCTAAAAAAGCTTTTTGGTGGTTACCTCCAAATCTCAAAATATAACTTAAATATTATTTATTTATAAATAAATATTTATAAATATTTATTTACTGTTATCAGTAAATATGTATCAACTTTATTTTTTAAATTTAATTTAATTTTATTATGTTATGTTAGTCACCATATAATACATCATTAGTTTTTGATGTAGTGATCCATGATTCATTGTTTAAGTATATTTTAAACATCATTCATCAAATTCCTCTTTTGAAAAATGAAACTTAGCACATTTATATCCTCTATCTTCCCTTCTAATACTGATCAATATTTTCTAAGTCCCTCTCTTTTAAGTCACCTGTGTAACTTCAAATAATATACTTGAAACTAGATTTCTTATCCACCAAAAAAGTGTTTCCTTCTTTATCTGTTTTTGTTTAGCAATCACATATGTTTTATTATTTAAAGCCAGACCTGAAGAATACAAAAGCAGTATTTCCCAAACCACTGTACTTACAGTTGTGTGAGTTTTGGGTCCTTGCTGCTAAGATGTATAATGGGAGAGTCCCTTACTGTGAAATGTCATGAGCATCTCTGTTTTACTTCCAAGCTTAGCATTTTAGATGCTCCTGAATAATGCAGACCCTTTCTGGTGGTGCCACCTTCTCCAGGGTAGGTCTAGCATTTTGATATGCCATATGTGCTGCTGCTGGAAACTTCTGAGGTTTTCCATTGTACCATCAGTGCATCTGTTATCTGCATTTGGCCAGATTCCTGGAATCTGCTAGCATTTGCTTGAGTCTGACCCTGTTGCGATTTAGGTCTGCTGCACAGTGGTTGTTCTGGGCTTCTCTTCACTGATACTTCATTCTGTGTCCACTGTTGCTTGAACTCCATGTCTTCTTTTTGCTAGACTCTCTTGGCATACTGGAGCACATTTTCTAGCTCCATCCTAAGAAAGGGTGCAGGAGAGATGAACGTGTGAGTCCTCAAATTTCTGTAGCTTTTTTTTATTGGTTCTCATATTTGAATGTTAGTTTGGATGAGTACAGAAATCTAAGTTGAATTTCATTTTCCCTCAGAACTTTGAAGGCATTCACATCTTTGTCTGCTAGCATCTGGCGCTGTTTGGGAGAAATCTAATGACATTTGATGCGTCTCCTTTGTGATGTGACCTTTTCTGTCCTCTCTTTATTTGTCCCCCTTGTACTCAAGTTTCACCATGAGGCTTCTTATGGGTCTTTCTTTCATTTGTTGGATGTTCAAATGGGCCCTTTCAATCTGGATACTTAAGCCCGAGCAGTTAAAAAAAAATGTTTTGGATAATTTCCTTCTTTCCATTTTTTATGTTGTCTCTTTATGGAACTCCTATTACTTAGATATTGGACTGACTGGAGTGATTCTTATATTTTCTTTCCTATTTCCCGTGTCTGTCTATTTGTATTAACTTCTGGGAGAATCCTTAGCATTCTCTCCAATTCTGCCATTGAATTGATTTTTAAAATTTGTTATCAGATTTTCAAGATCTTTCCTTTGTGCTGTTCCTTTTTAATAGCAACTTCTTGTTTTATGAAAGCATACAATAAAAAATAGCTCTGCATTTATGAGTTTGCTTCTTTTTTATTTCTTTGTTCATTTGTTTTGTTTTTATTTTTATTTTTATTTTTATTATTATTTTTTAAAGATTTTATTTATTTATTTGACAGAGAGAGACACAGCGAGAGAGGGAACACAAGCAGGGGGAGTGGGAGAGGGAGAAGCAGGCTTCCCGCCGAGCGGGGAGCCCGATGCGGGGCTCGAACCCAGGACCCCGGGATCATGACCTGAGCCGAAGGCAGACGCTTAATGACTGAGCCACCCAGGCGCCCCATTTGTTTTGTTTTTTAGATTCCACATATAGGTGAAGGCATATGGTATTTGTCCTTCTCTGACTTATTTTACTTAGCATAATACCCTCTGGGTCCATCCATGTTGTCACAAATGACAAGATTTTATTATTTTTATGGCTGAGTAATATTCCATTGTGTCTATATTCCATCTCTTCTTTATCCATTCATCTATTGATGGACACTTAGGTTGCTTCTATACTTTGGTTATTGTAAACAATGAGGGAAGGGAGGTGGGAAATGGGCAAAATAAGTGAAGAGGATGGAGAGGTGTAAACTTCCAGTTATAAAATAAAAAAAGTCATGGAGATGAAAGTATAGTATAGGGAACATAGTCAATAATATCATAATAACACTGTATAGTGATAACACTTATCATGGTGAGCATTGTATAATGTATAGAATTTTGAAATCACTATGTTGTTCACCTGAAAGTAATTTAACATTGTATGTCAACTATACTTCAATAATAAAAATTTTTTTTTTAAAGATTTTATTTATTTGACAGAGAGATAGACAGAAGAGCACAAGCAGAGGGAGTGGCAGAGGGAGAGGGAGAAGCAGAATTTGCACTGAGCAGGGAACCCGATGCGGGACTCGATCCCAGGACCCTGAGATCATGACCTGAGCCGAAGGCAGACGCTTAACCATCTGAGCCACCCAGGCGCCCAATAATAAAAATTTTTAAAAAATAGGGGCACCTGGCTGACTCAGTCAAAAGAGCATACAACTCTTGATTTTGAGGTTGTGAGTTTGAACCCCACATCAGGCATAGAGATTACTTAAAAAAATTAAGAAAAATAAATCTTTTAATATACCCCCCAAAACTCATCATATACCATCTCCTATATGCCAGACACTATCCTAAATGTTTCACGCATATTAACTCATTTATTCTTCACAAAAGCGCTATAAGAAAGATACAATTATTATCTCTAACTTAGAGATATGGAACAGAGACTAGAAGTGGTCCAAATAAATATCCTCAGTAAATAAAACAATGCAAAAATACTGAAAGACACTATGTGTGGTGATAAGCATATGACCTCTGGAAATATATGGCCTGGTTTTGAAAACTGGCTCTGTCAATGATGAGTCTTCTATGTATGAGGGTGAGGATGGACATCAACTGTCATGTAGATTTTCAGTCAATTACCTTGTGTTTTCTCTTGCAACTCTTCCTCTTCCTTTGCCTTACTTGGTGCCACTAAGTCTCTCTTGGCCTCCATGAAGTAAACTGGCTCTTCCTCCTTGAGGTCTCCTCTGTATATTACCTCTCCTCTATCTGCTTTCTGTCTCTCCAGAATGTGTTGAAAATGCCTGCCTGCTGATAGTCCCTCTGTTGGTATCCTTGTTCTTGGGCATTTGCATTTGTATTTTTAAAATTCCTTTACTATAATTTTAATGTGGTCAACTTAACATCTTCATCTGAAAGTCCACACTGAGCATTTCTTTTTAACCCATTATTTTCATTGAAGGCTGACTATCTAGACAAAATTCTAAGTCTGATATGAACCATGATTCTGAATAACTAAGTATGTTTCATATAACTGACTTGTTTCCTTTAAAATAGTTTATGATACTTTACATAAGTGATTTTTTTTAAATCACACTTTTTTCTTAATATTAGAACCTCTTTAACAATTACCGTGAAAGGGGAATTAAGCCTCTTAAATCTAATAACAATTGCATTGTTCTCATTCTAGTGATACACATAAATTAATAGTGGTTTAAAAAAAAACTTTAAAAGAACCACCATTTTGTCCATTTTGGCCTACTCAGAAATACAACTTCCCTTTTTCCTGGCATGGTATATCTCTGAATTATATATATTTTTTTTAATTTTTAAAAGATTTATATTTTTTTATTTATTCATGAGAGGCAGAGAGAGAGAAAGGCAGAGGCAGAGGGAGAAGCAGGCTCCCTGCAGAGCAGGGAGCCCAATGTGGGACTTGATTTCAGGACCCTGGGATCATGACCTGAGCTGAAGGCAGACGCTTAACCGATTGAGCCACCCAGGCGCCCCTGAACTATATTTTAGATCATAGGATTTTGTGCTGCAACAAAATATTCTCCAACATCATTAAAGTGCTAGAAAGAAACATTGACCATACCAATTATAAAAGAAGATGGATTAGTGTTTATATATACCTAGCAAGATAGTTAAAGAAGAAGCATAATGAGAATTTGTCTAGTGACATAATTTCTCCCCTAAAGTTTGGGAATATCATCATCCTGGTTACTCACATTAAAAACTCTGAAGTTATTTTATAGCTGTCTATGTGATCTCCCAAGTTAATTTGGAACCAATTCTGCTTCTAAAACCCAGTTGTGCCGTCTCTTCTCACATTCTCATGGTAGTCCTCCAATTCAGCCTCTCAGCAGTTCTGTGCTAATTTGACTGGTCACCCCCTACTCCAACTCCTATTCCCAGAGTAGTTTTTCAAAAGCACATGCTTGCCCACACTGCTCTTTAATTACAATATATTGATGCTTTAATAACCCTTTAGGACAAAGACCAAATTCCTAGACATGATATGTGAGCCTTCTGAGCAAACTTTCATGGTGTACTTACTCTGTCCAAGATTTTGAGATGGCTGTTAGTAATTCAAATATAAGTCATGCCGATGTTTAGAACAGGGAGCTAGTCCCTGAAGGGGACTGAAGTACTATTATTGTATATCCTATAATGCTGTCCGGGTGCTAAGGACACAAGATAAATAAAATAGCTAAAGCCCTAAACTCCCTGCATTATGTAGCTCAAGGTATAGAAGAGAAGCAGACAATAAAGAGGCAACTATAATACAATGCAAGTACTGTGAAGAAAAAGTAGGGGGAGTAATTAAGAGATTTTAAGGAGTACTGACCAGGGCAATAAGGAGTTCAGGGAGGACCCCCTTAAAGAAATAATGTTTGAGCTAAGACTAAAAGATGAGAGTTCATCAAGTGAAGGGCAGGGGAAAAAAGAACACTCTAGTGAGAGAGAATAACATGTACAAATGCCCTGAGGAGGGAGAGGGTACGGAGTTTTTGAGAAACAGAGAAAGATCAGCATGGTTTGGGGAAGATAGTAAAATGAAATGAGGCTGGAGAGGCTTGCCATATAGAGAATGGACTGGACAAGGACTCAGAGTGAATTCAGCAAGATGAGAGATAAGGTTGTTGCTTTAGTCCAGGCAAAAGATGAAAGGATAGCAACACTAGACACCAAGAAATGTGGCCCAAACTATAAATATTTAGGAAGTAGGATCCAAGTAGGAAGTGGAGAAATTTTGTGATTCAATGAACATATGGGTACCGAGTGTTCTTCCTGACAAACCAAAAGTTGAATCTATGACTAATTGTGATTCCTCAAAATAGTGAGCTGAAGTTTCTGATATTCACTCTATGTCCTGGTCAGGATTGGTTTAGAAAATCATCTTGCATTTAGAGACCACCGATGGCTCTTGTTGAGAAGGATAAGAGAGGGCAGAAACTGAAAAAATGAAATATGAATTACTTGAGTATAGAGGATTTATCCAAATTATAAACATATGCTAAGAGTACCTAAGCACAGCACATAAAATGCATTTAAGAATGCTTTTAGAACTGGATTAAAATTAATAATAAGGAGAAATTATGAAATAATTTATTCCTTTGTGTAATAAAGAGCCTTACTCCATTTATGTTGTTTGAATGCTGACAGCTTTCAAACCCTACCTCCTGCTTCTCTTTCTGCCCCATATCTGGGCAAAGCTGGTAAGAAAGCACACTTGTCCCCTCCCTTGCCACAACAAAATTCAAGGCTACTCGCTCCCACTCTCTCTCAGGCCACCCAAGCCATTTTCAGACCTGCTTGGGACCCTGCCCTGCTTTCTCCAAAAGCCTCAATATATGAATAATAAATGTCTTCACATGCTTGTGGTGGATGTGTGACGTCATTAGTCTTGACATCCAAACTGAATTTTGATGGGGGTCTGTCTAGTCTCCATGAATTGAATATAACACCTTGAAAGTTGGAGAGAGCTGGTGCTTACCAAATATTCTATAAGCTCCACTACAATTTCCAGCCTCTTTATATTTAGTTTGGTGCCATAGAAATAATTCTAGCCTAATGGACTGTGAGCAAAAGTGAATGTGACATTTCCAGGCTGAGGCAGTTAAAAACCAGACTTCTCTTTCCGTGTCAATGCAACCTTAGAGGGCACATTGTGTAGTGATGGAGGAGAGCCACCTAACTAGAATTGGATTGTAGTGTGAGCAAGAAATAAACTATTGTGTTAAGTCACTGAAATTGACGGAACTGATGGGGGTTTATCTGTTTCTCCAGCATAGGCTTTACCAATACGATTAATACATACTGAATTGGACCAATTCAGGACTGTACAGCTCTATATATCCACTTCTACAAAGTGATGTTCAAAATATTTCACTGAAAACCATTTATCAAAAATCATGGACACATAAAGTATAACATATAATTATATTTTTAAATGTCATTCACTTAAAAGGGGAACAATGGCATATGTCATACACAGGTAAATTTATCTCCTCAAATAAACTTTTCATTGATTTTCCTTTGAGATATTAAAACCAACCAAAATTGTTGATAGCATAAAAACACATAACTCTTTTACTATATTTTATTATTAACCTATGTTCAGTAATTGTACTTTTCTAGCACTGTTAAGCAGTAAGAAATCCTCTTATACTTCAATCATATACCCTTAAAATGTTAGACAGAACACCAAAGTTATTGTATAATGAATTACAAGTAACATTTCACTCTGAGTTTAATCTTAAATTTAAGGTAAAAACTGATTTTTAGAGAAGAGTAAATAAAACCACTTTTTGCAAAGTAACTAAGTCTATTATAGTATTCTTTCAGTTTAAATAAATTTCAACAGCTGTCTTCTGTATTTACTTTCTATTCAACACCAAACAACTGAAATCCTCTTTGCTTAAAGGAGATTATTTTTAACTTCAGACTGAAGATCTTGATCAATGATGTTCAAAACGATTTGATATATTTGACTCAAACACATGCCATATATTCTGCCCTCCATGACAGACTGTATTGATCAAGTTCAAAATAATTATAATAATAGAGTATACCTAATTATACTAACACTATTTCAACTCAACACTTTAATTAAGGAAGTAATTCTGCTCTTAAACACATATCACAAAACAATTTTTCAAACATGATTGTTTTACCTTCTGGTTATCTATTCCAGTATAATATTGATTCCCTTATCTATTTCTTCTCAGCTTAGCAAATTTATCTTTTTATGACATCTGGTAGTTCTCTTGCTCTGTGAATTACATATTTCTGCACAAAGAATTAATGTATCCAGCCATGACGTCCATCTTTACATTCTATTAATATTTTTTTCAGCTCTTGGAGTCCCTGTTGTCTCCTCTCTTGACCTTGTCTGAGAGTATTTTAAAATCATTGTCTATCTTAATTTCGATTATAATTGCTCTGTCTTCATCTTTGATTATCATAACATTTGTCTACTTCTATTTCACTTTGTCATCTTTTTTTCTGCTTCTCTTTCCAAAATACTCATTCATAACTAGTACAAATCACCATTGGCTTTTTGCCATCCGACACACTTCCATGTCTCTTATAAAAAATTTCCCTTGTGCCTCTGTGCTCATTTCTTAGTCCCATTCATATTCAATGAACATTTCAATCTCCATCCACAAGCACAGAGGTAAAATTAAACATCCTTATTATGACTCTATGCTTGGTAGCACATTAATTCTATTTACATGGTTACTGAGATATATAACTATGATTTCTTAGATGTGTCACACATGTAGATATTTTTACCTCAGTGTTTCTTAAACTAGGTCATCTTAATTTCTGGCTATTATGCTCAAAAGTCAACCCTATAAAAAAACAATCTAGCAATCTTTTTCAGAGTTTCCCATATGCATCCCCTTTCCTGAATATCTCTAGACTTGTTCTCTACACTCTCCTTGACACATATTATTTCAGTTGTCATCTAATCTATAATAGTATTTCATACCTCTGTGCCTTCACATATGCTATCCCCACTGCCTGGCATTCCATTCTATCATTTTCCACCTGAAAATACTCATCATTTGAGATTCAACTCAAGTATCACCTCCTCTAGAAAGTTTTCCCTAAATCTGGGTTGGGATGCCCTCCTTTTCACTTCCAGTGAATCCTGCATGCCTCTATCACAGCACTTGCGACACGGTGTACTATTACTGTTTCCTTACCTGTCTTCCCCATTAACCTATACTCTTTCAGGGTAGGTACTGGGCCTTTTATCATTTATACCTAGAACCTAATCTCGTGTATGACCCATATGAAATACTCAATATATATGAAATGACTGATTTCTGATTACCTAGTCTTTACTTACTTTGAAAACATATCATCCCTTTCTCCCATAAAATAATAGCACATGTGTTCATTTTTAAGTTAAAGTGAATTAAACCATATTGACTTTATTGTGAAAAAACACATAAATTACCCTCTTAACATTTATTGAAGAGACTGTCTTTTTTCCATTTCATATTTTTTCCTGCTTTGTCGAAGATTATTTGACCGTAGAGTTGAAGGTCCATATCTGGGCTCTCTATTCTGTTCCATTGGTCTATATGTCTGTTTTTGTGCCAGTACCATACTGTCTTGGTGATTACTGTTTTGTAATATAGCTTGAAATTGGGCAACATGATGTCCCCAGCTTTGTTTCTCTTTTTCAACATTTCCTTGACGATTTGGGGTCTTTTCTGATTCCATACAAATTTTAGGATTGTTTGTTCCAGTACTTTGAAAAATGTCATTGGAACTTTGATTGGGATGGCATTGAAGGTATAGATTGCTCTGGGTAGCATAGACATTTTAACAATGTTTATTCTTCCGATCCATGAGCATGGAATGTTTTTCCATCTTTTTGTGTCTTCTTCAATTTCTTTCATGAGTGTTCTGTAGTCCCTAGAGTATAGATCCTTTACCTCTTTGGTTAGGTTTATTCCAAGGTATCTTATGGTTTTTGGTGTTATTCTAAACGGAATCGTTTCTCTAATTTCTCTTTCTACAGTTGCATTGTTAGTGTATAAGAAAGCAACTGATTTCTTTGGGTTGATTTCCAAGATCTAAAAAGAACTTCTCAAACTCAACACCCAAAAAACAAATAATCAAGTCAAAAAATGGGCAGAATACATGAACAGACACTTCTCCAAAGAAGACATACGAATGGCTAACAGACACATGAAAAAATGTTCATCATCATTAGCCATCAGGGAAATTCAAATCAAAACCACATTGAGATACCACCTTACACCAGTGAGAATGGCAAAAATTGACAAGGCAAGAAACAACAAATGTTGGAGAGGTTGTGGAGGAAGGGGAACCCTCTTACAATGTTGGTGGGAATGCAAGGTGGTACAGCCACTTGGGAAAACAGTGTGGAGGTTCCTCAAAAAATTATAAATAGAGCTACCCTATGACCCAGCAGTTGCACTACTGGGTATTTATCCCAAAGACACAGATGTAGTGAAAAGAAGGGCCATATGCACCCCAATGTTCATAGCAGCAATGTCTGCAATAGATAAACTGTGGAAAGAGCCAAGATGCCCTTCAACAGATGAATGGATAAAGAAGATGTGGTCCATATATACAATGGAATATTATTCAGCCATCAGAAAGGATGAATACCCAATTTTTCCATCAACATGGATGGGACTGGAGGAGATTATGCTAAGTGAAATAAGTCAAGCAGAGAGAGTCAATTATCATATGGTTTCACTTATTTGTGGGACATAAGGAATAGCATGGAGGACATTAGGAGAAGGAAGGGAAAAATGAACGGGGGGAAATCGGAGGGGGGAGACAAACCATGAGAGACTATGGACTCTGAGAAACAAACTGAGGGTTTTAGAGGGGAGGGGGTGAGGGGATGGGTTAGCCCAGTGATGGGTATAAAGGAGGGCACGTACTGCATGGAGCACTGGGTATTATACAAAAACAATGAATCATGGATCACTGCATCAAAAACTAATGATGCATGGTGGCTAATATAACATAATAAAATAAAATAAAATTTTAAAAATTGTAGCCACTAAAAAATAAAGTAAAATAAAATAATAAAATAGAACAAATAAAATAAGATAAAAAAATAAAATAAAAAAATTTAAAAAAAGAATAAAGAGTATAGAAGTAGACCCACACACATATAGTCAATTGATTTTCAACAAAGATGCCAAGATAATTCAGTTGGGAAAGGTTAATAATTTCAAAAAATATTTTTTGATGTTGGGACAATTTGATTGCCATCTGAAAAATATGTGAACCTCAATCCTTACTTCATATCATGTACTAAAACTAAGTCAAAATGATTCATATATCTGTAAGTAAAAGCTAACACAATAAAATATCCAGTAGAAAACATAAGAGAAAATTAGACTCAATTTGCATTTGCCAAAGAGTTCTTAAATACAACATAAAACACAAACTTTTATAAAAGAAAAATCAATATATTAGGACTTCATAACATAAAAATACTTTTTATCTTCAAAAGACACTGTGGTGAAAATTAAAAGGCAAGTACCCAAATGGGAGAAAATACTTGTAATAAAATTTACCAACAAGATACTTACATCTCACTATAAAAATAATGATTAGAATATGAACAACCCAATTAAAGTGAGCAAAACATCTGAACAGATACTTCATAAAAAATATACAGATATTAAATAAGCATGTGAAAAGGTATTCAACATCATTTGTCATTAGGGACATGTAAAACAAAAACACATTGAAAAAGCCCACACATTTAGATACTCCTACACTCCCACTAGAATGTGTAAAATTGAAAAAGACTGATCATATCAACCATTGGTGTTGGTAAGGACGGAGAGTAAATGCAGCTCTCATACACTACTGATGACAATGTAAGATGGTACAGCCTCTTGCAAAATAGTTTAGTGGTTTCTAAAAAGTTAAATAGATAACTAGCATATGACCCACAATTTTTTTTCTTGCTATCTACCCATGAAAGATATAAACACATGTTCACAGGCCATACAAGAATGTTCACAGCATCTTTATCTTTAATAGTCAAAAATTGGAAAAAACCTACTGTATATCAACAGGTCAATGGGGAAACATACTGCAATGTATCTATGCATTGTTATACTACTCATCAATGAAAAACAATGAACTATTGTTGTACACAACATGGATGGGCCTCCAAATAATTCTCCTGGATGACAGAAACTATACAAAAAAATAGTATGTAATACATGATTCAATTTATATAAAATTCTAGAAAATGTAAACTAATCAATGGTGACAGAAAGCAGGTTGATCAATGATTGCTTGGAAACCAGGCAGGGTCAGAGATGTATAAGACAGAGGATAACAAAGGGACATGAGGAATAATTGAGGGATAATGGATATGTTCATTATCTTGATTGTGTTGATGGTTTGCGGATGCATACTTAGGTCAAAACTCATCAAATTGTGCACTTTAAATATGTTCCCTTAAATATGTATCAATTTTGCCACAACTAAGATGTTAAACATAAAAGAGAAAAAAAGACCTCAAGGAAACAATCAAACAAATTCAGGAGTTGGCATGTACAGTGGGAGCCTGATTCCTTCAAGTATTTGATGTCATTAAAAAGGGGTTGCTCTTGGTCCACCTGGGTGGTGCAGTCAGTTAAGCGTCCGACTCTTGATTTTGGCTCAGGTCATGATCTCAGGGTCATGAGATCGAGCCCCACATCTGGCTCCACACTCAGCTCACAGTCTGCTTAGGACTCTCTCTCCCTCTCCCTCTCCCTCTGCCCCTACTCCCTGTGCGTGTGCGTGCACTCTCTTTCTCTCAAATAAAAATTCTAAAAAAGGGGGTTGCTCTTGTATTAAAAGGGATTACAAAACATAGCATGCAGGTAAAATATGCAGTCTTGAATAGGAGCCTGGCTATAAAGAACTCTTTTCTGCAAAAAATTGATAAATTTGAAGACAAATTGATTGCTGGATGATACTAGAAAAGTATTATTAATGTTTTAGGTGTTATAGCGTTAACTGAGTCTATAATATAATTTTCTTAGTTTTAAGAATTATACAGTGACATATTTAGGAACTGAATAGCAAGATATCTGTATTTATTTTTAAGTAATTTAGTATTAAAATTAAAATATGTTAAGAAAAAAGATATTGGGAAATAGGCTCCTGGGTAGTGTTTTATGCTGGATGCCTGATTTTCAAAAATAGATGACTAATGTTAAGTGGGATGATTATTCTACCATATACATAATAAAGATGTTAAAATGGGCCCATGGACAGAAAGTGAGCACTTTAAATGGAATCTCTAGTAATGGTGATAGCATTATGATGCTCCATTGGTACCCTAAGGCCTGGCCTTCTATGTGTCAGAAAAAAGGGCAATACAGCCAACTTTTATCATCTTTTCTCTTAAAAATAAAATATGAGGAAAAGAGGCTTCTATGAAAACCTCTATTCTTCTTTCTTTCATTCTGGCTGCTATTTTACTCCCCTTTTATAGTCTTTGTCATTCTTTTTATCTAGATCCACACTCTCTCACATTAATAGTTACATCAGAAAGATACCTTTTCCTCTTATCACATTCTCAAGTCAAAAAGAATGAATGAATGTAATCATTCATTTAGTCAACAAGTATTTACTGAGCACCTACCACAATGATTCCTAACTTTGTGCATTATAATTACCTGTGGAGTTTTTAAGAACAAGAAATTCCTGAGCCCACCACTGAAATTTTGACACAGTAAATCTGTTGTGTGACCTAGACAACCATGTTAAAACAAAACAAACAGAAAGCTTCCATAGTGTTTCTTATTCTTTGTTGGAGTAGAGACCACTGGCTTAGTAAGTGCTACTCTTGTGCTAAGCACTGAAAATAACACTTCTGGATCAGACAAATATAGTTCCTGTCCCCACTGAGCTTGTATTCTTAGCCTCTTATTCATGATTAATGTTTTTTTTTTAAGTAGGCTCCACATCCAACACGGGGCTTGAAATCATGACCTTGAGATCAAGAGTGGCATGCAAGGGGCGCCTGGGTGGCTCAGTCAGTTAAGTGTCTGACTCTTGGTTTTTGCTCAGGTCATGATCTCAGGGTCATGAGATCAAGCCCCATGCTGGGCTCTGGGCTCAGCGGGGAGTCTGCTTCCCCCCTCTCTGCCCCTCCCCCCATTCGTGCACACACACACACACTCTTGCTCTCTAAAAAAATAAAATAATCTTTAAAAAAAGAAGTCCCATGCTCTACCAACTGAGCCAACCAAGCACCCTTGGACTTATGATTTTAGATACCAATAAGATGTATCTGCTTGGATATCACATTTTCACACTCTCTCAATATGTCCAAAATGTATTTCATCTGTTCTTAAAAATGGTTTTTCTTTTCCTTTCCAACCATTTGCTAATCAAAAGAATTCAGCCAATACGGAAAATCTTCTTTTATTGGGCACAGTGTTAATGGCTGATTGATAGAAAGCTCCTTCATTATAATGGTATCATTATTATTCTAGTTCCCCAGGCTAGATAACTTGGATGTATCTTCCCACTCTTCTCTGTCTTTTATTCCTTATGTACATCTTAACAAGACTTACCATATATCCTCTCAAAATTTCCTTTTGCATTTACCTAATACTGTCCATTAGAACATCTGTTCAGGCCTTTTATCATTTAATATATTTATAACAAATGAAATCACTTTCTTGTATGTGTAAGGGGTGAGAATGTAGTTTCAGAAATGTCTTCCCCAAAGAGATAAGATTTGAAATAATTCTTGAATAGCTAATAGGAACTAACTTGAAGAAGGAAAGGTATACTGGAATGAAGTAATTCCGTGAATGAAGGCATGAAACTTCACAGAATGTGTAAGAAATGACAGTTCATTAATGCTAAATAACAAATTTTAAGAAAGGATGTAGCTAAAAAGAAGGTTGAAAAAGTAAGCAGGCATCATTATCAATGAAGGCGTTATATGCCATCCTAAAGCTGTTGTATTTCATTCTTTATTCTTTAGGCAATGTCAAGGCAATGAAGTTTTTAATGCATAGGAGTGACTTTATTATATATAGATCACTATGACTACAGTGTAGAGATTGGTCCAGAGGAGGATAAGACTACAGTCAGGGAAACTAGTCAGGATATTCTTAGAGTAGTCTAAAATAGGGGAGGACAAACTATGTCAGTAAAGGTCCAGATAATAAATATTTTGGGCATTTCAGGCCATACAGTTTCTTTTGTAGCTACTCGATTCTGCCCTTGTAGTGGGAGAGTAGCCATAAATAATATGTAAGTGAATGAGCATGACTATGTTCTAATAAAATTTTATGGACACTGAAATTTGAATTTTATATAATTTTCATTTATCAAAAAATATTATTCTTCTTTTAATCTTTTCAACCATCTGAAAATGTAGAAACTATTCTTAGCTTGACAGACATAGAAAACCAGGTGGTGGATCAGATTCAGCCATGCGCCATGGTTTGCTAACCTCTGGTCTAGATGAAAGATATTATAGGACCACTAGGGAAGAGATGGAGAGTCAAGGACATATTTTAGAGGTATTAAGAGGTGAGATCAGTAAGACTTGATGTTGACATGATGTGAGAAATAAAGAGAGAAAAGAGGAAAGGACTTCTAGTTTCTGCCTTGAGCAACTAAATACAGTGGAAACAGTAGGTTTACAAGGAATGTGATAAGTTATATTAGGTGTTTTCTGATTGAATTGTCATATTCCCACTGCATTCTTTCTTCTAGCTAATCAGATAAGCCTCATCTATTAAGGTCACACTCAAAGCCCCATTTCCTCCAGAAAGCCTTTTCTTATCACTGTTGCCAACACTGACTTCTTAGAATAAAGAGTAATATAATGGCAAGAATGCTCGATTTAGTATCAAAATATCTGGCTTCAAGTCAGGGATTTGACATTTACAGCTGCAAGATACTAGGCAAGTTATTTAACCTTTTTGAACATCATTTTTGTCATCTGTGGGTAGAAGTAGTAATAACTACTTGTGGCTATTTTTTTTTTTTAAATGGCCACAAACTTTTTGACACTCTGCTCTTTAAGAGATAGGGTCTATCTCCCTCCCCTAAATCTAGGCAGGCTTGTGACTGCTTCAACAAAGAGTACAGCCAAAGGAATACTGTGTGATGTCCAAAGCTAAGTCAAAAAAGGCCATGCAGCTTTCACCTTCTGTCGCTTTACTTGAACTTCAGCCCTGAGCTGCCATGTTAGAATTTTGACTACTCTGAGGCCACCATGCTGTGAAGAAGGACAAGCCACATATAGAAGCCACATGTAGTCTGTCTAATTGATAGACACACCCTCCCCAGATGAGATCCCAAAGAATAGCCAACATCAAACTGCAAGCCATACAAGTAGCCATCTTGGACATCCAACCCATAGAGCCTTGATAAGACTAAACTCCCCGACAACATGTCATAGCAACTGTATAAGAAACCCCATGAGGCATGAGGAATGTCCAGCCAAGCGCTGCCCAAATTCTGACCCACAGAATCCTTGAGCATTAGAAAATGGTTGTTTAATGCAACTAAGATGTGAGATAGTTTATTACTCAGCAATAGTAACTGGATTACTACCTCTAAGGATTGTTGTGAGAAATGAGATAGTTATATAAGACATTTGTTAACTTTTTAAATTTATTTCAGAAAATTGACCTTTATCATGAGTTCAACATGCTCTCTTACGTTAACAATGATATGTAAGTCCAAAATAGCATTAAAGAATTTGAGCCACTTAGAAACTGACATCCTTCCCAGCTGAATAACTAATGGTATTGCAAGAATTAACACAGCACTGATATCTATTTATTTATTTATACTTGAGTATAGTTGATACACAATGTTACAGTAGTTTCAGGTGTACAAATTAGTGATTTGACAAGTTTATACATTATACTATGTTCACCACAAGTATAGCTAACATCTATTCCATTATATCACTATTACAATACTATTGACTGTTTTCCTTTTGCTCTGCTTTTTATTCCTGTGACCCATTCATTCCATATCTTGAGGTCTGTATCCCCCTTTCTTCTTCATGCATTCTGCCCACCTCCCCATCCTCCTCCCCTCTGCATCCATCAGTTTGTTTTCTATATTTATAGTTCTGATTCTGCTTTTTGTTTGTTTACTCATGTTTTTAGATTCCATTTATGAGTGGAATCATAAGGTAGTTGTCTTTCTCAGTTTGACTTATTTCACTTATAATAATACCCTCTAGGTCTATCCATGTTGTTTCAAATGGCATGATCTTATCCTTTTTATGGCTGTGTAATAGTCCATTGTGTGTATATACCACATTTTCCTTATCCATTCATCTATTGATGAACATTTAGGTTGCTTCCATGTCTTGGCTATAATAAATAATGCTGCAGTAAACATGGAGTCCACATATCTTTTCAAGTTAGTGTTTTTGTTTTCCGTGTGTAAATAACCAGTACTGGAATTATTGTATCGTACAGTATTTCTCTTTTTAACTTTTTGAAGAAACTCCTTCCTGTTTTCCATAGTGGTTGTACCAATTTAAATTCTCAAGAGTGCATAAGGGTTCTTTTTCCTCTACATCCTTGCCAACACTTGTTGTTTCTCATCTTCTTGATTTTAGCCATCCTAACAGGCATGAGTTGATATCACACTGTGGTTTTGATTTGCATATCCCTGATGATAAGTGATGTTGAGCATCCTTTCAAATGTCTGTTGGCCATATGAATGTCTTCTTTGGAAAAATGTCTATTCTGGTCCCCTGCCCAATTTTTAATCAGATTGTTTGCTTTTTGGTGTTGGGTTGTATGAGTTCTTTATGTATTTTGTATATTAACCCCTTACTGGATAAATCATTTGCAAATATCTTCTCCCATTCAGTAGGTTGTCTTTTAGTTTTATGTATTGTTTCCTTCGCTGTACAAAAGCTTTTTATTTTGATGTCCCAATAATTTATTTTTGTTTTTGTTTCCCTTGCCTCAGGAGACATATCTAGAAAAGTTTTGCTATGGCTAATGTCAGAGAAATTATTGCCTGTGCTCCCTTCTGGGATTTTTATGCTTTCAGGTCTCATACTTAGGTCTTTAATCCATTTTGAGTTTATTTTTGTATATAGTATTAGAAAGTAGTCCACGTTCATTCTTTTATATGTAGTTGTCCAGTTTTCCCAGCACCATTTATTGAAAAGACTGTATTTTCTGCATTGCATATTCTTGCCTCCTTTGTCATAGATTAATTGACCATATATATGTGGTTTTATTTCTGTGGTCTCTATCCTGTTCCAGTGATCTATGTGTCTATTTTTGGGCCCATACCATACTGTTTTGACTACTACAGCTTTGTAGTATACCTTAAAATATGGACTGTGATACCTCCAGCCTGTTCTTCTTTCTCAGGATTGCTTTGGCTATTTGGGATCTTCTATGTTTCCATACAGATTTTAGTATTATTTTTCTAGTTCTGTGAAAAATGCTGTTGGTATTTTCATAGGAATTACATTGAATCAGTAGATTGCTTTGGGTAATATGGACCTTTTGACAATATTAGTTCTTCCAATCCATGAGCATGAAATGTTTTTCCATTCGGTTGTGTCATCTTTAATTTCTTTCATCAGTGTTTTATAGTTTTCAGAGTACAGGTGTTTCACCTTTTTGGTTAAGTTTACTCCTAGGTATTTTATTCTTTTTTGTGCAATTGTAAATGGTGTTTTTTTTTAATTTCTCTGCCAGCAATTTTGTTGGTAGTTATAGTAACACTACAGATTTCTGGGTATTAATTTTGTATCTGCCACTTTACTGAATTTGTTTATTACTTCTGATATTTTTGGTGGAATCTTTAGGATTTTCTATGTATAGTATCATGTTGTCTGTAAATAGTGACAGTTTAACTTTGTCTTTACAAATATGGATGCCTCTTATTTCATTTTCTTGTCTGATTGCTATGGCTAGGACTTCTAGTATTATGTTGAATAAAAGTGGTGTGAGTTAACATCCTTGTCTTGTTCCTGACATTAGAGAAATGGCTGTCAGTTTTTCACTATTGAGGATGATGTTAGCTGTGGGCTTTTCATATATGGCCTTTATTATGTTGAGGTATGTTCCCTCTAACCCCATTTTATTGAGAGTTTTTATCATGAATGGATGATGAATTTTTTTTTTCAAAGATTTTATTTATTTGACAGCGAGAGCACAAGCAGAGGGAGAGAGAGAGAGAGAAGCAGGTTCCCCGCCGAGCAAGGAGCCCGATGTGGGACTCGATCCCTGGACCCTGGGATCCTGACCCGGGCCGAAGAAAGCCACTTAACCAACTGAGCCACCCAGGCGTCCCTGGATGATGAATTTTGTCAAATGCTTTTTCTGCATCTATTGAGATGATCACATGATTTTTTTTCTTCCAATTTTTTATTTAAATTCCAGTTAGTTAATGTACAGTGTAATATTAGTTTCAGGTGTAGAATTTAGCTATTCATCACTTACATACAACACTGAGTGCTCATTACAAGTGCCCTCCTTAATACCCATCACCCATTTAACCTCCCCTCCAGCAATCCTCAGTTTGTTCTCTATGGTTTGCCCCTCTCTTTTCCACCCCCCACATTCATCTGCTGTGTTTCTTAAATCCTACATATGAGTGAAATCATACGGTATTTGTCTTTCTCTGACTAACTTATTTCACTTAGCATAATACTCTCTTGCTCCATCTACCTATTGCAAATAGCAAGATTTCATCCTTTTTGATGGCTGTGTAATATACATATACTTAATGTATATTATATATATATGTATACACACACACACACACACACCACACACCACATCTTCTTTATCCATTCACCAATTGATGGATTTGTGCTCTTTCCATAATTTGGCTATTGTGATAATGTTGCTATAGTTTGGGGAGAATAGGTATTAACTCTTCTTTAAATGTCTGGTAGAATTCACCTGTGAGTCCATCTGGTCCTGCACTCTTATTTTTTGTAGTATTTTGATTACCAATTCAATTTTTTTACTCGTAATTGGTCTATTCTGATTTTCCATTTCTTCCTGGTTCAGTTTTGGAAGATTGTATGTTTCTAAGAATTTATTCATTTCTTCTAGGTTGTCCAGTTTGCTGGCATATAATTTTTCATAGTACTCTCTTATAGTCCTTTGTATTTCTGTGGTGTTGGTTGTTACTTCTCTCTCATTTCTGATTTTACTTATTTGGGTCCCTAGTCATTTTTTCCTGATGAGTCTGGATAATTATTTGTCAATTTTGTTTATATTTTCAAAGAACCAGCTCTTGGTTTCACTGATTTTTTTTTTTTTGTCCCCATGTCATTTATTTCTGGTCTGATCTTATTATTTCCTTTCTTCTACTCACCTTGGGTTTTATTTATTCTTTTTCTAGTTCCTTTAGGTGTAAAGATAGATTTTTTTTTAAAGATTTTATTCACTTATTTGACAGAGCGAGAGAGAGAACAAGTAGGCAGAGAGGCAGGCAGAGGGAGAGGGAGACGCAGGCTTCCCGCTGAGCAGGGAGCCTGATGCGGGGCTCGATCCCAGGACCCCGGGATCATGACCTGAGCCGAAGGCAGTGGCTTAACCAACTGAGCCACCCAGGCGCTCCAAAGATAGATTTTTTAATTTGAGTTTTTTCTTGATTCTTGAGGCAGGCCTGTATTGCTATACATTTCCCTCTTTGAACTGCCTTCACTGTGTCCTAGAAATTTTGCACTGTTGTGTTTTTGTTTTCATTTGTCTCCATGTAATTTTTTATTTTTTCTTTGATTGCTTCATTGACCCATTAGTTGTTTAATATCATGTTTAGTATCCACATGTTTGTGTTTTTCCCATTATTTTTCCTTGTGATTTATTTCTAGTTTCATACTGTGAAAAAGATGCATGGTATGATGTCAATCTTCTCAAATTTATTGAGGTTTGTTTTATGGACTAATATATGATCTATTCTGGAGAAAGTTTCCATATGCACTTAAAAAGAATGTCTATTCTGTTGTTTTGGGATGGAATGTTCTGTATATATCTGTTATGTCCATCTAGTCCAATGTGCCATCCAAAGACATTGTTTCCTTATTGATTTTTCTGCCTGGATAATCTATCCATTGATGTAAGTGGCGTGTTAAAGTCCCCTACTATTAGTGTATTGCCATCAATTTCTCTCTATGTCTAGGTGCTCTGGTTTTGGGTGTGTGGTTATTTACAATTGTTATAGCCTCTTGTTGGATTAATCCCTTTATCATTATGTAACACCATCCTTGTTGAAGTCTTTGTTTTAAAGTCTATTTTGTCTGATATAAGCATTGCTACCCCAGCTCTTTTTTTCCCTGCTTCAATTTGCATGGTTTTCCATCCCTTCACTTTCAGTCTCCATGTGTTTTAAGTCTGAGGTGTGTCTTGTAGGTAGCATATAGATGGGTCCTGTGGTTTTTTTTTTTAAATCCATTCTGCCACTCTATGTCTTTTGATTGGAGCATTTAGGGCATTTACACTTAAAGCAATTATTGATAGGTATGTACTTATTAATTTGATGGTCATTTAAGTTCAAACACATTCTAAAAAAAAGTTCTTTTTCTTTTTCCCCTTCTCTTTCCTTTTTACTCTCTTCTCCACATTTTATGTACATGTTGTCATATTTTATGTCTTTTTATTCATATTTTTCTTATGTTTAATTATGGCTATTTCTTTTTCACTTAAAGAAGTCCCTTTAAAATTTCTTGTAAGGTTGATTTAGTAGTGATAAACTCCTTCATCTTTTGTTTGTCTGGCAAACTTTTTATCTCTCCTTCAAATCTGAATGATAATCTTGCCTGGTAGAGTACTCTTGGTTATAGGCTTTTTTTTTTCCTTGCAGCTTTTGAATATATCATGCCACACCCAAGGCTAGCAAAGTTTCTGCTGAAAAATCAGCTGATACATTTATAGGTTTTCCCTTGTAGGTAACTTTTGTTTCTCTCTTGCTGCATTTAAGACTTTCTTTATCTTTAACCTTTGACATTTTAATTATTATATGCTTTGGTGTGGACCTCCTTGGGTTCATTTTGTTTGGAACTCTGTGCTTCTTGGACTTGGCTGTCTGTTTTCCTCCTTAGGTTAGTTTTCAGTTATTATTTCTTCAAATAAGTTTTCCACACCTTTCTCTCTCTTTTTCTTCTTCTGGAACCCCTATAATGCAAATGTTTGTTTGCTTGATATTGTCCACGATATCCCTTAATCTATCCCCATTTTTTAAAGTTTACTTATTTAAACGATCTTTACACCCAACATGGAGCTTGAACTCATGACCCAAGGTCAAGAGCCACATGCTCTAATGACTGAGCCAGCCAGGTGCCCCTATACTCATTTAAAAAAATTGTTTTCTCTTTTTGCTGTTCAGCTTATGTGCTTTCTATTACCCTGTCTTCTAGATTGCTGATATGTCCTTCTGCATCCCCTAATCTACTGTTGATTCCTCTCTAGTGTGTATTTTTTATTTCAGTTATTGTATTCTTCAGCTCTCATTGGTTCTTTATGTTATTTTTCATCTCTTTGTTGAAGGTCTCACTGAGTTTTTCCATTCTTTTATCCAGCCTGGTAAGTATGTTTACTTTCATTACTTTAAATTCTTTATCAGGCATATTGCTTATCTCTGTTTCATTTAATTCTTTTACTGAGGTTTTTTTCTTATACTTTCCTTTTGAAAATATTTCTCTGTCTCCCCAGTTTGATTAACTTTCTGTGTTTGTGTCTATGGATTAGGCAAAATGGCTATTTCTCCTAAAGTTGAAGGAGTGGTCTTGTGTGTGGTGTCCCCTATGCATACTGTGTGTGCTTGGTGACAAGTTGTGCCTGTATATGCTACTATTTTAAACCATGGTGTGTCTCCATCTCTCTTGTTCTCTTGCCATGCTCTCTGTCTTTGACTGTTCAGTAGCTGTTCAGTTAGCCCTCAGTTCTTCTTTAGGAAGAACTGACCTATTAATAGGTGTAATTTGGTGTGTTCTGTGGAGGAGATGAGTTCACAGTATTCTTTTGCTGTTACTTTGAACTGGAACTCAAGGTTTATTAACTTTTAAGTATTATGAGTATTTAAGTCATTCTTTAATATCTACTGCATTTATTGTTAGTAACATAGGTCACATATCAGTTGGTAATGATGTTTCCTATATATTGGTTTTGTCTTCGCAATTACACTGTGAACCTGTAACAGCACAGTATAGGTCTTACAATACCTTTGTGTCACTGGCAGCCATTAGAATAGGGCTGGGTACAGAATCAACAAAACCTTTAGGAAAGATTGTTGTCTTACATGTAATGTTGAAAGAATTTATGTTTGATATATTTCCAAAGTATCTATTTTACTTTAAATAATTTTACTATTCAAAATTTGGTCACAGGTATTTACTCATATATGATTATTTGTTGTTGAGGCTAGCTCAATTATTCTACTTATGAAGTCTTACTTTAATTGATAAAAAAATAAGTTTAACCAGATGGCCTATCTCAATAATTTGCCTTTTTAAAGGAAAAGTTATACTTCAGCACATAAACTATCTGAACAGGTAATTCCTTTTGCAATTCTTCTTTTTAAGTATTCTAATTAAGTTTCCAAAGCAGTGCAATATAAAATAATCAGTGAAAGAAAAAAAAAAGGTTATTAAGATTTTTAATTCCTTTCTTTTTTTTTTTTTTTTTAAGATTTTATTTATTTATTTGACAGAGAGAGACACAGCGAGAGAGGGAACACAAACAGGGGGAGTGGAAGAGGGAGAAGCAGGCTCCCTGCTCTGGGAGCCCGATGCGGGACTCGATCCCGGGACCTGGGATCATGACCTGAGCTGAAGGCAGTCGCTTAACCAACTGAGCCACCCAGGCGCCCTTTTAATTCCTTTCTTAACTTTTATTCTTAAACTTTTTTCCCCGAATGGACTATCTATTTTTACTTTCTTTATCCCCTCATTGGGAGTTTAAACTCCTACAGAGATTTACTCAACTTTTATTTCCATATGAGCCAGATGAAAAGCTGCAAATAAGTGCAAACCATTGCAAAATATTGAGTTGGAGAAAACATTAATTCCATTGGAAGCTTGACTGCATCCATACTAGACTTGTGATTTAATTTCAACTAGGTCTTTCCTGATGCTCAGCAATCCCTCATCCTTTTTCTTCTCATGTTGACTTTGTATCACATTCTCCACAGCTGTTGTTTTAAACCTCTCCACTCTCCTGCCAGGCTACTAGAAGGAACTGGCATTGTTGCTTACTTTACCTAGATGGAAGCTATCCAGAGCAAGCTCCTTCATTTTCTTACTTTAATTTACAATCTCCCTATATGTTCACTCATTTTTACTATTTTTTTCTTCACTATCTCAAAGTAAGAGCAGCTCCTCTTCCATGCTGGGACTAATCTCCCCACTGGTAACACGTGATATCTTTATTCCTGACTCTTCTAGAAACTTACCTTATCAGTTATCCCTCTTTATTCTGGCACTTTCAGCCTCTGGACATTGGCTGCTTTTCTTTCTCCTAAAAGCATGCTAAGATTTACTGATCCTTGAATGAACTTTTCCTTAAATTTCCTAACACTCTGAGTTACCATTTTGTTTTTCTATTAAACAGAAGTTTGGAAGACATCCACCAGGAAAATAGACCTGTCCCTATACTTTTAAGCCAACCTAACCCATTCAGGCCCTGAGTATATCAAGTAATAGTAGACGTAAGTAATAGTGAAAGTAATCCCATAATTTTCATATTTGCCCCTATTCCACTCTACCTCTGCCTGGCTTTTAACCTATGCCTTTGTCTCCCATTTTAAGTCCCCATGTCTGCCCTGTGGACTGAATGATTTTTATTTCATCTCTGGTTATCTTTAAGAAATCTCTCTGACTCGGGCGCCTGGGTGGCTCAGTCAGTTAAGTGGCTGCCTTCGGCTCAGGTCATAATCCCAGGGTCCTGGGATCGAGCCCCGCATTGGGCTCCCTGCTCCGCGGGAAGCCTGCTTCTCCCTCTGCCACTCCCCCTGCTTGTGTTCCCTCTCTCACTGTGTCTCTCTCTGTCAAATAAATAAAAAAATCTTAAAAAAAAAAAAAAGAAATCTCTCTGACTCTTTTCTTTCTTTCTGCAGTAGGATTCTGCAAAGCAACTCCAGGTACCAGTTTCTTTGGTGACCTGTCTTTGAAGAAACTGTTCTGACACAAAGCCAATAAAGCAGCAGCTCCTAACCACCTGGCCTAAGAGAGAAAAGGTTTCTGGAGCATGACCTATGGTGTTCTGACCTATGCAATGCTACTCTTACTACTAGCTATCATTTATTGAATACTAGTGACCAGTCACCATCCTAAGCCTACTATGGGTATTGCCTCATTTAATCCCCACAACAACCATTTGAAATAGGTACCATTCTTGTCTCAATTTTATATAGAAGGAAACTGAGTCACAGAATTATTAATGTCCTTGCTCAAGGTCCTGCACAGCTTGTTGAGAGAAAAGGAAGTCTAAACTGCCAGCCTTTCTCTAGAAACTAGGCTATTCAGGCAAACTTTACTAAGAAGTTTGTACACAGTTTAAAGAAGAGCTCTTAACTACTTCAATCATCATTTAATATGATTCCTCCAATACTGTAGAATGCCTCTTGGGAGCCTCATGTTGAAAGAAGGAAATGACTAATAATCAAGTCAAGATCTAACTGGCTTGCCTCTTCTACTGATTGAATTTCATAATCGATAGTCTCAAGTGATTCCAACATATCTAAGCATACTAACCACAAATGAAGTCACAAGTACCACGATAATAACTATATGGTATAAGAATTTTAAGTGTCAAGAACAATGATTTAAGGGTAATCACTAAATTTTAAACTTGACAAACTTCACCCATAAATTAGATTCATTTAAATGGCTACGCAAATAACTGATGTCTTTCTTAAGACCTTTTTACTTAATGTGCAAATTAGCCCCTGATAAAATTGGACATACATCTACTGATTGAAAGAACACTTCTGCAAAGGCAATATGGTGAATAGCTAAAAGAATGAGCCCAAGAGACTCTAGAAAGATTTTCCCTACTGTATTAAGTTCATAAAAGGTAATTCATAGCCAAAGGAAGGCCCATTTAGTAGCTTCCCAAAGAAAGATAAGTTAAGAATTTCTGGACTCAGTCAAATCAATCCCTTAAATTTATATGGCACTTTACACTGTATAAAGCATTTTTCTTTCCATTATTACAATTGAGGCTCTCAATTCCACTAGGGCAGACAAGCTCTCTAGGAAATTTTGTTCCTTTTTTTTTTTTTTAAAGATTTTTTTTATTTATTTATTTGAGAGAGAGAGTGAGAGAGAGAGAGAGAGAGCACAAGAGGGGGGAGCGGGAGAGGGAGAAGCAGGCTCCCTGCCGAGCAGGGAGCCCGATGCGGGACTCGATCCAGGGACTCCAGGATCATGACCTGAGCCAAAGGCAGTCGCTTAACCAACTGAGCCACCCAGGCGCCCAATTTTGTTCCTATTTTAAAAATTTATTTCCTCTTCTGTCTTGGCCGTCAGAAAGCCTAGAGATAAATTGAATGATCAAGGGTAAAAATAAGTGCAACTTTGTATCTCTTACTTCTATATTATTCTGACCTTTCTTCCTTACCATTTATTTAAAAAAATATTTAGTTGCTTTAAATGTCTTGATTATAAGCTTCCACACATTCTTTATGAAGTATGTGGGGTATTAATTTCAAAGAAATAAAAATTGATAAATCCTCTCCCTAGCAAAATGGTAGGCCCAAGGACTGATCACCAAGGGCACCGAACCCAATCTAATCCCAAAGCGCTTCCATCAAAAGAGCCCTTCTATATCATGCCATCATAGAAGACACCCCATAGAAACATAATATGATGTACAAAGGAAATACACACTTAACATTTATTAAGATAAATTCAAAATTCACATATGGTTCTGCCACTGGTTTTCTTAGCTATCAATATGTCATGAACATATTTCCATGTAGTATACAGAGATCTCATTATTGATTAAATGGATTCATAGTATTTAATTTTACAGATGATTATTTAAATTTTTAACTTGCTCACCATTAATAGGCCTTTACAAGAAAGGTGGAACATACCATTTTAATATTGTTTGCACTTGAAAAAAATCTGTATTTCCTGTTTCTATCTTTATTAATTTTCCTATTTGGCTGTTTTCAGGGGTTTTTAAATTTTATTTATTTATTTGACTGAGAGAGAGCACAAGCAGAGGGAAAAATAGGCAGAGGGAGAGGGAGAAGCAGACTCCCTGCTGAGCAGGGAGCCCAATGTGGGGCTCGATCCCAGGACCCTGAGATCATGACCTGAGCCAAAGGAAGACGCTTAACTGACTGAGCCACCCAAGCGCCCTTATTTTCAGAGTTTTTAGATTAACTTTGAGGTCATTATGCTATGTGAGATAAGTCAGATAGAGAAAGAAAATACTGTATGACTTTATTTATATGTGGAGTCTAAACAAGCCAAACTCATAGAAACAGTGAGGAGATTGGTGATTGCCAGTGGCTGGAGGAGGGGAGAAATGAGATGTTTGTCAAAGGGTACAAACTTCCAGTTTTAAGATGAATAAATTCTGGGGATCTAATGTACAGCATGGTGATTATTGACCCTTAACAACACAAGTTGAACTATATGAGTTCACTTATATATGGATTTTTATTTATTTATTTATTTATTTTATTTTTTAAAGATTTTTTATTTATTTATTTGACAGAGAGAGACATAGCGAGAGCAGGAACACAAGCAGGGGGAGTGGGAGAGGGCGAAGCAGGCTTCCTGCTGAGCAGGGAGCCCGATGTGGGACTCGATCCCAGGACCCTGGGATCATGACCTGAGCCGAAGGCAGACGCTTAACGACTGAGCCACCCAGGCGCCCTATATGTGGATTTTTAAAAATAAATACAGTATAGTATTATAAATGTATTTTCTCTTCCTTATTTTGTTTTTTGAGATTTATTTTTATTTGAGAGAGAGAAAGCGCATGCACGCAAGTGGGGGGAGGGACAGAGAGAGAGGGAGAGAGAGAATCCTTAAGCAGATCCCACTGAGCACAGAGCCTGATGCGGGGCTCAATCTCAGGACTCTGAGATCATGACCTAAGCCGAAATCAAGAGTCAGCCACTTAACCAACTGAACCACCTAGGTACTCCTCCTTATAATTTTTTTAATAACATTTTCTTTCCTCCAGCTTACTTTATTATAATAATACAGTATATAATACATTTAACATACAAAACGTGTTAATCAACTATGTTATCAGTAAGGCTTCTGGTCAACAGTAGGCTGTTAGTAGTTAAGTTTTGAGGAAGTCAAAAGTTAAATGTGGACTTCTGACTGTTCAGGGCATTGGCACCCCAACCCCTGTTTTGTTCAAGAGTCAACCATAGTTAACAATACTGTATTATATACTTGAAAGTTGCTAAGAAAGTAGATTTTAAATGTTCTCACCACCACCACAAAGAGTCATAATTATGTGAGGGGATGCATGTGTTAACTAACCTTATTGTGGTAATTATTTTGCAAAATATATGTATACGTTAATTATATATATATATATGTTAAACTTACACAATGTTTTATATATATATATTTCAATAAAGCTGGAAAAATTAAGAACCACTGATTTGAATACAACTGTAAACTCAGTGACAGGTAGTGTCAGGAATCTTAAATATAATTTTCCTATATAAGCTCTTTAAAAATATAATTTCTCAAAATCAATTGAACAACAATTTGCTAGTTTCTGTTTTTACAGCATAGGAAAACTATAAATCCTTGCAGAGTCAGAAGAAACAACAACCTATCAAAAAGTAAATTACAACTTTATATTAATAGAACTCATCAAATAATTACAATCATTTAAATACAAGAGCATAAAAATGGTCTTAAATGTCATTAAACAAACTAAAGGTTTTTTTTCTTCGTGTGAGAAAGAAAAAAGGAATGTTGTGGTAAACTGAACTACCTTGAGAGTAGGACATCAATTTAGTACTCTCAAACACAGAGCTATGTTCCGTTAGGTAACCATATACTTTTCATCCAAACAGGAATATCTTTTTTTTTTTTAGGAATATTTTTCATAGTGAAAAGAAGCACTAAAAATAATCACTTGATCTTAGTTAGCCAAAAGGCCGAAAAGCAATGCACTAAAAATAATCAAAAGTCATAAACCAGGATATATGGTCATCCTAATATTGTTCAATATATTAGAAAAATTAAACTTGAGTTTTGTTATGGTTAAAAAAAATCCTAAAAATAAATAAAAAACAAAAAAAATTTTTTAAAAGTCAAGTAAATTATTAGAAATAAGTGTTTGGAGTTCTGAAGAAAGATCAGACTAAAGGTGTAATTTTAGGAGTCATTTCTATGGTATAGAAAAAATGGGAGCTTTTAGATAATATATAAAACCTTAGGGTTGAGACCATCAAGGGAGTGAGGGTAAATGGAGGAGGGAAGAACACCAATGACTGAGTTAGAGGCTCTTCAGTGGTTATTAGTAAGATAAATGATGAGATATCAGTAAAGAAGAAGAAGTGAACAATGAGGTAGGAGGATGTACCCCTGAAGCCAAGTGAACAAAGTGATTCATGGAGGAAAGGGTAATTGTGGCACATAAAATGAAAACTGAGAATGAACCATTTAATTTAGCAGTGTAGCACCCACTACTGACCTTGACAGGCACTGTTTCAAGGGAGTGACATTAACAAATGCCTGAATAGAGGAAGTTCAAGGAAGAATGGGAGAGTAGAAGTAGAGAGGAAGTGTTGATAACTCTTTCAAAGAGACTTAAAGTGGAGGAGAGAGGGGCGCCTGGCTGGCTCAGTTAGTAGAGCATGTGACTCTTGATTTGGGATTGTAAATTTGAGTCCCACGTTGGGTGTAGAGATTACTTAAAAATAAAATCTTAAAAAATAAATAAATAAAGTGGAGGAGAGAAATGGAGTGGTAGCTTAAGGGGCATGTGGGGGTTAAGGGAAGGTGTGTTTGCGTGTGTGTGTGTGCTGAACAATGGGAGAGACAAGAGCATGTTGACTGAACAAGAATTCTCCCCTAGAAAATGAAAATGGATGAAAGTGAGAAAGGAGAGAAGTGCTGGAGATGTGTATTTGAGTTATAAATGTGTTGAGATGAGTACTTGAATTGGTATACAGTGATGGCGCGGCTGCCCCCCAGACAGGAACATGAAAAGTTCATAGCAGGCCAGAAGGTAGGGCACATGCTAGTAGGTGGGTAGATGTGGGAGGTATATGAGAAAACTCATTTTGGATCCCTTCTGTTTTCTCAGTGAAGGAGGCAGCAGTGTTGTTAGATGAGAGTGGGGGTGGGAAGAGGAACTGGGGACTTGAGGCATGAGTGAGTGAGTGGACTGTGACACATTAAGGACCTGCATGAATTTGGTGTCATGGATTTAAAGTGAGTAACAGCTTGGGCCATGGTCAGCTCAGGAACAAGAAATTTATTAATAATTTATTAACTCCACATGAAGAAAAATTTATATGGTGGGACACAGGAGATTCAGATTCCTATATGTTTCTTAAAATATTGCCTAATATATTGAAGTGTCTAATTCAATTGTTTTAAAATACCTCTGCTTGAAATTTTCCATTTCTGTGGGGTCACTTCCCTCCTGTTCATTTATCTTGGTTTTACTCTTAAAGTTTGAAGAGTTCCGTTAAATACCTGGCTAACTTTGATTGCAAATTCATACTTAAGAATGAAGCAATAGATACGCAATCCATAAGCTACCTAAAAACATTATGCATTGGGTGGTACTTTTCAACAGTCAGTCTTGCTTCACAGTGAGTGGAATCAGGGGCAGCTACTATGCCAGAATGGGTATTGGTTTTGTTACTGGTGGGACAGTCTGCATTGTGTGGATGGAGGTCTTGGTTCTCAGATTCCCTACGAAAGGATTTATGTGAGGATCTGCACTGGAAATAAAGACAGCCAGAAGGAAAGTAGCAAGCACAAGGCAGTTTATTAAAGCAACAGTATACTCTCAAGGCGGGAGAGGGGACAGGCCCTGAGGTGGCAACTGCCCTGAGGCTACAGAGGTCCTTTCCTTTTATGTGAGCAGGGTCTTGTATCATGGATTGGGTGGCCTCTAATGGAGGCTGCTTCCAATCATTTGGGAGACTCCTACTGGCTGGGAGCAGGGAGTTTTGACCCCACAACTTTTGTACTGGAACCGTCATGGTAGGCTTTCCCCATGCGGGGTGGCTATAACTGCAAATCAAATGCATTATAATGAGCCTAGGGGTTACTCTGGGGCAGAGGTGGAAGAGGAGAGCACAGTGTTCTGCACCTGTGGCTCTTGGTCTGTTAGCCCCAGAGTCTTGGAAGCCACAAGGTCAGAACGTTGTGCTCTCAGGCTTCTAATTTATAACCTATTTATCACTGTCCTTGCCTCCAGTTCATGTCTCTATCATACCCCCCTCAAGGATTTGGTACTCAGCCTTGGGGAGTTCCTTCCATTGCTCTTATCTTGCTTCTACCCAACAGTTCATTCTAGATCTGGACTTCTCAATCCTGGCTGCGCATCAGAATCATTTGGGGAGCTATTAAAAACTTATCAATGCAGGCTTTTCCTCCCAGAGATTCTGATTTAAGTACTCTTCCACAAAAGAATGCATATTAGACCGGCAGATGAGTGTGGTATAATTAGAGGTGTATCTGCAAATCCTTTCAAAGGTTAATAGTAAACATTTCAACATTCCTCATGATTTAATGTTTCAGCTTTTGGATGTTGTTACACTGTATTTGAGAACTGCCTCTATCCTTCCCATACCATTCCACAGAAACGACTTATTCTCAGCTTTCAGGGAAAAAAAAAAAGATCCCAAACTTAAAAACAAAGCAAAAATATAATTATATGACCTTTTAATATCACATTAGAGTATTTCCTATTAAGCCCATTGAAAGTCAGAACCTCTCTCAGGAAATGCACCTTTATCTGATCATCAGAGCCCAGATGTTCTACAGTGCCTTAAACTGCAGAACATTGAAAGAGTGAAATAACGTTTTATTTTCTGATGGATAGAGAATATAATACCAAAGGTTATAGTTTTATTCCCTGATAGGATAGTAACCACTTTTGTATCTAACCCAGCAAATGTGTTTTAATATCTCTGTCCCTAGTAATTACATAAATCCAAGTTTTACAAAGCCTTTTGGAGCTAGGTCTATTATTTCTCTGGTTCCTTCAATAATGAATTGAATAAAACTTTGACACATGCTCACTACATATTTGTATGAGAACTATATTTTTAACAGTTGGGTTATATGTTTTCAGAGTTTTGGGTAGTTTTACCTACATGTGATCACCACCAGAGGAACCCACTGGAGCAGAGAGCAACCCTCAATCAATGAATGTCATAACAGGAGCCCCTTGTAGGATCTTATAACCTTTTCTGACTTCCCTATTCCAGAGCTACTATGATCAGCTGTTGAGTTTGAGCTGAGAATAGAAAAATTGGGCATATTTTCAGAGATCCCATACGACAAAATCTGTCTATAAGACATCTTCATGTTTTAAAATTGGACTCTGCTTATATATGTTACTACTGTCTGCCAGTTGGAAACTGATAGGACCTGGTGATTGTTTTCCAAGAAGCCCGAAAGACCTGTTTTTGGTGCCAGAGGTGGTCTAAAGATTAAGAATCTGGAAGACATCTGTGGTCATCTTTCAGTTTAAAGACCGAAGGCTTGAGCATGGTGTTCCAGCTGTGGCACCTCTGTTTGTATCTGAAAGTTTGCACAATATCAAAAGTTGAAGCAAACTGGTGGACTTGCATACATACACGGCATGCTTCTTTTGTTTAAGAAATGCTGTGGGTTGGTGGCTGCAGAATCCCAGCATGAATGGGAGGGAAATTAGTGTCATCAAGTGGTCTGTATCTCTTATGTCTGAAGAATACTAAACACCTCTATTTTTTTTTTAAAAAAAGGATTAGAATGAGTAATTACACAGACTCTCAGAGTTCTGTTTATTTGTAGAAGTTCTTTTCTTTCTTTTTTTGTCTGATTTTGCCTGCAGAAATTGTTCACATGTATATATTTATACCTATATTTTATATTTGTGTGTGTCTATGACCTAACCTATAAATGAGCGGTTTTGGCTCTTCTTCACAAAGGAGAATTGACAATATCCAATGATCTGCTTGTGTTTGCAGTCCTATATATCTGTGAATGGCTTCCTGGGGGGCAATCTTGCAGATTAACTGAGCATGCAAGTATGTCATTTGTCCATAATATAGAGACATAGAACTCAAAAGACAGATTTATGATCAAACAGAAAGAAAACGCAAATTGGTATCAAGCTAACCATTACTCGTCATAAAATTGTACTAATGAAAATTTTTGTGAATCATTTTTAATACTTGGTAAATAAATGCAGAATTATATCTGAATCCAAGTTCATATAATATTCCTAATCAAGGTGAATCCTTGAATACTCCAGACTGGTTTGAAAATTTTGGTTTATATGTATTTCTCCATGATTTTATCACACTGTGGAAGATAACACAAGCTGTGTTAGTTTGCCCCCAAAAATTCTGAGACAGCATCTGCTGGCAAGAAGTTAATTTGGAAGCTGATCTCAGAAAGTACTATACAAGAGTGGGGAATGGGGACTCAATCCCATTGTTCCACTGAGAGCTAAGGAAACTGGATATTTAATTCATCCGCTCCTTTCACTGTTTGGTTGTTACTCTGAAGTAATAACTGCCCAGAATACCTGGCAACCCCCACAGACAGGCTGAGCTTGCTCTGGTGGATAGAAAACACCCTCAGCAGAGAGATACAAAAAGCTATCTGCTTGTGCAAGAACTCCCTGTGGTGACTTCTGGGATACCTGAAAGGTTCATTCAGGTTGTAGCATGGATCAGAACTTCATTCATTTTACGGCTATGTAATATTTCATTATATGTGTAAATTACATTTTATGTATCTATTCATATGTTGATGGACACTTGGTTTTTTGCACCTTTTGGCTATTGTGAATAATGCTGCAATGAACACTGGCAGAAAAATATCTGTTTTGAGACCCTGCAAATTATTTTGGTGATATACCTAGGATATAGGTGATAGGGATTAAAGAGTACACTTATCATGAGCACTGAGTAATGTACAGAAGTGTTGAATCACTATATTGTACACCTGAAACTATTCCACCCATCCCCCTACCCACCTCCCCTCTGGTAGCCATCAGTTTGTTCTCTAGAGTTAAGGGTCTATTTCTTGGTTTGCCTCTCTCTCTCTTTTTTTCCCCCTTTGCTCATTTGTTTTGTTTCTTAAATTCCACATATGAGTGAATTCATAAGTCCTATTTTTAAAAAATCTGTCACTAATATTTGTAACACTCATACCCTGATTTGGGGGCTTATGAGACCCTCCTGTTCTTCTTGCCTCTTTTGTTCTTATCCCATTGGCTACTTCCCCCTTTTGCAGGTTCATCCTCTTCTACCTGAACACAGAGTATTGGAGTTCTTGAAGTCTCAGACCAAGGTAGTCATTATGTACATGCTGAATGATCACACATTGCCACATTGTTCTGTGCTAGGCATAACATACTGCTCATATGACATTACTTTCCTGCTTATTATTTCATAGTTCTCTCCAACTCAGTACATTCCAGAACAAAATAATTTCTCCTCCAAGGCTGGCTCTTGTCAATGGGTGTTCCCTATCTCAGTCAATGATACCACCACAGATCCCATTGCATACTCCAAACCTAAGGAATCATCTTTGGTACTTTTAACTCCCCCTTACTCAACCTGTCATAGTATCCTGTCATTTTTATCTTCTAACAGTCTTTAAAATCAGTCCAGTTCTTCTGTCTCCACCATCTTTTAAATCCAAGTAACATCTATTACAAAATAAGCCTCAAAACTAACAAAAGACAGTTCTGCCTAGTGTTTAGATACATGGGTTCTGAAGCCAGTCTGCCTGGGTTCAAATCTTGCCTTTGCTACTTGTTACTGGTGTGACTTTATCTGTGGAATGAAGATGAGAATAGAATCTATTCACAGGGATAGAGGGGTCAGGGGTTAAATGAGTTAATATATGTAAGTCACTCAGTACACGCTCATTCTTTGTTAGCTATTATCAGTGTGTCTATGCACAAGCCCCAATATCCTCTTCACACTTTAGCCAGATTGATCTTTTTCAAAATACAAATCTGATCATTTTACACAAATGTTCTTTCTCCAGTTAAAGAGGAGGTTTCCATCACAATTAATATAAAGGAGAAATATCACAATATGGCCTAAAGGCCCTAACGGTCTAGCCTCTACCTCCTTTCCCACTTCATCTCTCATCATTCTTCCCCCTTATCTCTGCTTATGCCCTCTGCTCCCTCCTGCCATAGGGCTTCTGCATGGATTATTCCTTCTGCATGGAATGCTCCTCCCTTTTTGTCTCTTTAACTCTTCCTCACCCTTTAGATCTCAGCTAAGGTGATATATCCTAAGAATTCTTTCCTGACATACCTCTCTGGTGCATTAGACTATTTAAGGACTAATTGTCCAATTGCACTCTTGGAGCCAGGAGCACACTGTTTTCCTTCTAATGAGTAGGCCTTCCACAGAGAACAGAATCATAGAAAGTGGATAAAGATTGTGCACACTCAGACATTGCCTCCAACATCCTAAGGCCTTATGGAGAAAAGAGAGGCTCCGTAGACAAATAGAGGTGTTAAGGATTACAAAAATTCCCCAGGGAGAGTTTGATGCATACTGACAGCCAGGAAACATAGATGAAGCCAGTCTGATGGCTCATAATTTCTCAAGGATCTTTCCTTGTCTGCTCAGGAGAAATGGCCATCTGTTGGTCTGAATGCTGCCACATCAACCACATGGACTTTGTGCCTTAGGCTTCCCCAGATGGATGTCCATCATGGCTGCCTCTAATGGGACCAACTTAGAGTCAGTCTGACTTATCAAGCAAGCAGGGACTGCATTGCCCAGGCACACGGAGGGTCATCAGACACTTGTGGGCTGAGTTTCCTAGACACAAATATCCACCGATCTGTTTTGAAAACACATAGCTAGAGGTGGCATGAGAGGCGCTTCTGGGGAACTGGTAATGTCCTATTTCTTGATCTGAATGCTAGTTAAATGGATGTGTTCACTTTTTGATAGTTCATTGAGACACAGGATTATATTTGCACTTTTTTGTGTATATACTTCAATAAGATGATTTTTAAAACAATCTTATCACCAGGCTATCCCATCCCCCCCCCCCAGAACCCTCAGTTTGTTTCTCAGAGTCCATAGTCTCTCATGGTTCGTCTCCCCCTCCGATTTCCCCCCCTTCATTTTCCCCTTCCTGGTGATGGGTATTAAAGAGGGCACGTACTGCATGGAGCACTGGGTGTTACATGCAAACAATGAATCATGGAACACTACATCAAAAACTAATGATGTAATGTATGGTGATTAACATAACACAATAAAAAAAAGTAAAAAAAAATAAAACAATCTTAGATTTTTATTTCAAACATAAAGTTGACACCTGAATTCAAACTTTTACATTATAATCAAAGTATATAAACCAGTTTTATATATAAGGAACGTAACTTCCTTCAACTAATTCAGGGACAGTTCTGACGATGAAAACACAGTCTTTTTATAAAGTGACATTTGTTTTAGGGACCCTGGCATTGAGAGGGAATTGCTTCTGAGACTCCTTACTAAGAGCATAGGTCAAATTATCATGTTATAAGTTCTCCTAGCTCCATGTCACTCGCCATCATGCTACTTGCCTTGTCATTTTATACTCACTGTTTTGACTAATGCCAGGCTCTCACACAAGAATACACTCCACTGGCACTGAGACTGTATCTACTACATTCACTGCTGAATCCCCAAGATCTGTCATAGTACCTAGAATATCATAGGTGCTCAATAGATACTGTTGAATGAATCAATGAATCAAATATAGGTGAACAAAAACGGCAGGACATGAAGGGTGGGAATGAGGCTGTAGGTGTTGAAAATAGAAAATGCTACCTTCTTTAAACTGATTTAAAAAGTATAGACTTGGTGAAACACTATATTGTGCATCTTAAAATAATATAACACTATGTTAACTGTACTGGAATTAAAATTAAAAGCTTAATTAAAAATTAAAATAAAAAACACTGACATCTTAAGGAAAAAAACTGATTTGAAAAGACAAAAGAATAGTTTTGCTATGATTGTGAAAGAATATCATTTACATCCCATCAGTTCATTACTTCCTTTACAGGAACACCTGACACTTTTATCATTCCATCTTCCAAATTCCAGCTTGTTTTTCATCAAAAAACAATGTGCCACATTCTATTGCTGCACTAACCATGTAAGAAACAGAAGCATGGGAATGTGCCCTTTACGTGGATTTTCAACTGAGAGTGAAATATTGCTCTGAGCCTTCCAAATCTCTCTGTAATACAGTACTGACAAATTGGAAAGTTAATTCATAACCTTGCCACCTTTTTTGCTCCTAAAAGTCACAGAAAGAAGGGACTCGTCTTTAAAAACATGCCTGAACCATCCATATAGCTTTATATATACTTGTAAATGGTTCCCTCCCCTCTTCTCTCAGCTATTCCTTGTTATCAGGTATCTCTTTATATATGTAATTAAAATAGTCCATCACTATTCTGACACTAACAGCAGTCTGATACAGCTTTCTCCTTCAAAGAAGTAACATCTCATTTGTCAATCAACAATACCTTAAGGTATCTTTTAAAATTTGCTGAACAGAACATACAACGAACTGCACATCACCCGTATATATAGATTAAACTTTCAATCAAGAGCTACTCAGAGCTAAATCATTACAAGAATGACATAGCTTGTATACCACATCCTGTTGAAGTTTTTCACATTTCTCTAAGTTTATAGTAAGGTTCACAGAACAGAATTAAGGGATAAGACTCTTAGGAAAAGAAGGCGAAATCATAAATGCATAGCGACAGATACAAATGATTTTTTTTCCTTTTAGAAAACAAACCACTCATGTAACAATGTCTTACTAGAGAAAATGCAAGACAATTCTCAAATTTTCCAAGATTCTTAAATGATAGAGAAAATAAATGTTTTGCTACCTGGAACCAGCCTGTTTTCCTGTCATTGTGATTGAAGTGCCTATTATTAGAACTGCTCATTTTGTTTATCAAATGATATCCTTAAAGATACTCTAAAATTCAAATGTGGTGTGATCAGGCTAACAAAGTAAATCACCAGTACAGCTAAGGAGTGATCAGTGTCATATTGTTTAGCTTTCACATAACATAGAGAAAGGTGTTGAGATAATGATGAGATAGGTGACTCCTGATGAGGCAATATCTGAAGTATGGTCCAGGGAGGTAGGCTACTAAAGACAAGAAGCAAGAGGCTGATATAGGCTCTTGGACAAACAGGGTAGTAGAAAGGTGTCAAATGGAGGGTTGACCCAAATGATATATGTAGATGTTATTCCCTCCTGCAGATGGAGTTTAATCCCCAACCCTCAAATGAGTGAGTTGTACTCAGTGGCTCCCTTCAAAAGACAGAGTATAGCAAGGGGAAACCTTATAATGGAGAAACCTGGAAAAGACTTCTGTCTTATTTAGTTTGGGCTGCCATAACAAAACACCATAGATTGGGTCACTTATAAATAACAGAAATCTATTTCTCACAGTTCTGGAGGTTGGAAGTCCAAGATCAGAGTGAGAACATGGTTGAATTCTGGTGAGATCCCTCTTGTAGGTTGTAGACTGTCAACTTCATTTTGGATCCTCACATGCAGGAAAGAGGGCAAAGAATCTCGCTTAGTTCCTTTTATAAGGGTACTAATCCCATTCATACAGGCTCTACTCTCATGACCTCATGACCTCCCAAAGGCCCTACCTCCTAATACCATCACATTGAGAATTAGGATTTCAACATATGAATTTTGTGGGGACACATTCGGTCCATTGTAACTATCTTAACCAAATGATCAAAGTTAATACCACCAGTAATGAGTCATGTTGACATCATGTACCCTCTGATATGATGTGATGGAAAGGGCATTTTACCTTTGTGGTATTCCTCTAAACCCCTAACTTCTGTCTAATCATAAGAAAAATATGACAAATTCCAACAGAGGGACATCTTTAAAAACACTTGACCAGTCATTTTTAAAAACTGTCGATGTCAGGAAAAACAAGGGAAGATTGAGAAACCATCACAACCAAGAGAAGCCTAAGGAGATATGATGACTCAATGCAGTGTGTTATCCTGGACTGGATCTCGGGACAGAAAAAAAGGACATTAGTGGAAGTTTAGTTAGTAGTAATGTTGGTTCTAGTTTTTACAAATGTACCATGATAATGTAAGATGTTAACATTAGGAGTGCATGGTATATGGAAATTTTATACTATTTTTGCATTATTTTCTGTAAATCTAAAATTATTCCAAAATAAAGTTTATTTTTAAAATAATGCTAAAATTTATTTGAAAATTTGTCACCATCATTAAAATAAATTATAACCATTTTGTTTGGAAAAAGAAGGGGCAAGGGTGGGTTATGGGTAGTAAACGAAAGGCACACAGGCTTTGAAGCCTGTTTGCTAGCACTGGTGTAACAAAATACCAGATTTGGGGGTTAAACAAGATATGTATTTTCTCACAGTTCTGGGTATTAGCAGTCAAGATCAAGGTGTTGGCATGGTTGGTTTCTTTTGAGGCCGCTCTCCTTGGCTTGTTGATGGCCATATTTCATGTTCTCTCCTCTGTGTCTGTGTCCTAATCTCCTCTTCTTATAAGGACATCAGTTCGAGTGGATTAGGGCCCACCCTAGTGACCTCATTTTATCTTAATCATCTCTTTGAAGTTCTATCTACAAATATAGTCACATTCTGAGGTACTGGAGGTTAGGACTTCTGTATGTGAATTTTGGGGAAAGGACACAATTCAGCCCTTAACAGAGCCCAAATGACCTGAGTTATAATCCCTCATATTAATATTCAAAAACCACATACAATGGCTCCTGGAACAAAGTAATTGCCATACACCTGTGTGATGTGGTGGTTATAATGATTATTTACTAGGCAAAATCTAAAGCCATTCAGATTCTTCCATTATTCTGAGAGGGGGAGAGCATCACTGTAATGACTGAGACAGAATTTCATACCAACTGAGAAACATGTGGCCTCAAGGTCAGCATTAAGTTGATTTAAAAGAAATGAGGAAGGTAATTTTTCTTGCATACTTGAAAGTTTGAACTGAGATTTATATTTGCTACATTCACTTATGCAAAACTGAGAACTTTGCTCTGAGAGGCCTGAGAGCTGATCTATATAGGACGGTACACAACAAACCATACAGACTCCTAGCAATCATGTGGAAAGTGAGCTCATAGTGGGTGAGTGCTACGCCATGAAAGGAACAGCAGTGCCGACGTGCCAGGTGACTCACAGACATCAGAGGTAGAGGGTTTCTGGCAAATACTGTCCAGAATCTCAGGGCTAAGGCCTAAGAGGAAGACACAGCAAGGGCCATACAGTCTGTTCAGTGCCAAAGAGAAATGAGAAGGTTAATTAAATAAGGCAGCAAATGTATAAAATAATTTAAAATAAGTTACAGAAAAAAAGATTAAAATGCCAGGATAAATTTTCAGTTTTACCTCTCTGATAAAGTAATTGAAAACCAAAAGCAGATTACATGTAGCTCTTTTCTAGGTACCTGGAAAAAAAGAAGCTGGTCACTAAGAGCCTCCAGCCTTTCATCTGTCCTGGAAGAAAATGCCCCCCGCCAACGATTTGGCACCAGCTGCAGATAGATCCATGGTTTATCTATTGTTTCTCTTATACTTTTTTTTTTTTAATTTGACAGAGAGAGACACAGCGAGAGAGGGAACACAAGCAGGGGGAGAGGGAGAGGGAGAAGCAGGCTTCCCGCGGAGCAGAGAGCCCGATGTGGGGCTCGATCCCAGGACCACGGGATCATGACCCGAGCCCAAGACAGCCACCCAACCAACTGAGCCACCCAGGCGCTCCTCTTATACTTTTTTTTTTAAGCAGAGAAAACAATGTGAGAGTGTCAGGAAGGCAGTTGTGATAGCAGTCTATTCTATTAGTCTTCTATGAGGCCCTTCTACTAGGGTTCTCCAGAGAAACAGAACCAATAGGATATATAGATGATATAGATATAAAGACAGATATATAGAGGGAAATATTAAAATATTTTTGTCAGTTTGAATGCATTTGTTCTTCCAATGATCTTCTGAATTTAACTGCCAAGTTTAAAAACATCTGTTACAATTTTGATTTGGATCCCATTAAATTCATTATTTACTTTAGAAAGAAAGAAACAGTTTTAGAATATTGAGACCTCCAATTCAGCACCATAATATGCTTCTCTATTTATTCAAGTTTCCTTGATGACTCAACATAGTTTTATAGCTTTCCTCATGTAGGTCTCACACATGCATTTTTAAGCTTATTTGCTATTATTAAACTTGAGAGTTTAGGTTGCTCCTATAAATGGAATTTTTTTTAAAGATTTTATTTATTTTAAGGGGAGAGAGACAGACAGAGAGAGTAGAGGGAGAGGGACAGGCAGACTCTGCACTGAGCACAGAGCCCCACGCAGAGCTTGATCCCATGACCCTGAGATCATGACCTGAGTGGAAATCAAGCATCAGACGCTTAACCACCTAAGCCACCCAGGTGCCCCTAAATGTAATTTTGAAAGTATATTTTTAACTGGCTATTACTAAAATATGGGGAAAATATTATTTTTGTATCTTTATTGTGAGCAGTTGATTACTTCTGGAGTAAAACTGAAAGGGCATCCTGATTAATATTCAGTACACTGAATATATATTAATTATAAAAATATAAATTATAAAAATATATTAATTATAAAACTCAGTTATTTTGCTTTCTTGATCCTCTTGTTAACTGAGGTTTAATCAGTAGTATTGCAGCTTGGGGTGCCAAATGAAGATTAAATTATACATAAAAATTCAATAAATTTAATTGGATTGCATATTGAACTATCTGGGAACAATCGCACACTTTTAGGGTCAGTAGTAGAATACTGATACTTTGAACTCCTCTTGTTACAGTGTATATAATGGTGAGCCAGGGCCTGACACATAGTAGATCCAAAAGAAATGTTTACGGTAATATATACTGTGAGAAAGTAATGGCAGTAATATTAGATCACGGTACAAAGATATTATTGTTGGAGGATAGTGTATTTAACATAATTGCACTTATTTATCACTTTAACTTCTTGGAGCTCATCTTTTCTTCATAATGTTCTATATGATTTCCAATTTCTTGGTATATCGAATAATATTTTGCAGAAATTACAGCTACCTCTTCTAAGAGCTTACTATTTGTCCTCATTATCAACTCATTTAATCCTCACAACTAGATGCGTTAGCTACTATTACCACTATATTCATTTTACTGATGAAGAAACTGAGATGTCTTGAGATTCTGGAAACTTCCCCAAGGTTGCACAGAGACAGAGATTTTTGCCCAAGCAGTCTTGCTCTAAAGTCCCTGCTTATAGCACTCCAGTTGTCTCCTTTTCCCACTTGTATCATCTCTTTCATTGGGGCTTTTATTTTTTATTTTTTTATTTTTATTTATTTTTTAAGATTTTTTATTTATTTATTTGCCAGAGAGAGAGAGAGACAGCGAGAGGGGGATCACAAGCAGGGGGAGTGAGAGAGGGAGAAGCAGGCTCCTGGCTGAGCAGGGAGCCCGATGCGGGGCTTGATCCCAGGACCCCAGGACCATGACCTGAGCCGAAGGCAGACGCCTAACAACTGAGCCACCCAGGCGCCCCTATTTTTTATTTTTTTTAAAGATTGATTGATTGATTGATTTAGAGTGAGAGAGAGAGAATGTGTGTGTGTGAGTGCGGGGAGGGACAGAGAGAGAGGGAGAGAGAATCCCAAACAGACTCTGTGCTGAGCATGGAGCCTGACCTGGGACTCAATCCCATGATCCTGAGATCAGGACCTAAGCCAAAATGAAGAGTCCAATGTTCAACGGACTGAGCCACCCAGGAACCCCTGTCATTGGGCCTTTAAAAAAACACTCTCCACTAGGTATACAAATCAAGTTGGTGCCCATATTGATAAAGAGAATAAAAATAAAAGTGCTCAACATCACTTGGCATCAGGGAAATCCAAATCAAAACCTCAATGAGATATCACCTCACACCAGTCAGAATGGCTAAAATTAACAAGTCAGGAAACAGCAGATGTTGGCGGGGATGCGGAGAAAGGGGAACCCTCCTACACTGTTGGTGGGAATGCAAGCTGGTGCAGCCACTCTGGAAAACAGTATGGAGGTTCCTCAGAAAGTTGAGAATAGAGCTACCATACGATCCAGCAATTACACTACTGGGTATTTACCCCAAAGATACCAATGTAGGGATCCGAAGGGGTATGTGCACCCCCATGTTTATAGCAGCAATGTCCACAATAGCCAAACTGTGGAAAGAGCCAAGATGTCCATCGACAGATGAATGGATAAAGAAGTGGTATATATATACAATGGAATATTATGCAGCCATCAAAAGGAACGAAATCTTGCCATTTGCAACGACGTGGATGGAAATGGAGGGTGTTATGCTGAGTGAAATAAATCAATCAGAGAAAGACATGTATCATCTGATCTCACTGATATGAGGAATTCTTAATCTCAGGAAACAAACTGAGGGTTGCTGGAGTGGGGGGGGTGGGAGGGATGGGGTGGCTGGGTGATAGACATTGGGGAGGGTATGTGCTATGGTGAGTGCTGTGAATTGTGTAAGACTATTGAATCACAGATCTGTACCTCTGAAACAAATAATACATTATATGTTAAAAAAAAAAAAGAAGATAGCAGGAGGGGAAGAATGAAGGGGGGAAAATTGGAGGGGGAGACGAACCATGAGAGACTATGGACTCTGAAAAACAAACTGAGGGTTCTAGAGGGGAGGGGGGTGGGGGGATGGGTTAGCCTGGTGATGGGTGTTAAAGAGGGCATGTACTGCATGGAGCACTGGGTGTTATATGCAAACAATGAATCATGGAACACTACATCAAAAATTAATGATGTAATGTATGGTGATTAACATAATAATAAAGAAATTTAAAAAAAAGAATTTACTTCTAACAAACTTTAAACTGTCAATATTTTCCCCATTAATATTAAGGCTTTATTTAAACTTACATAATCTTAGATAGTATCTAAGGAAACTAAGGAAACACAGGAAACTAAGAGAGAAAAGATGATTATTCACAGTCACAAAAGGAGTTAGTGGCGAGTAGGATCTAGACCTCCTGTTTAAGGCTGCTCTTTCTTTTTTTTTTTTTTAAAGATTTTATTTATTTATTTGAGACAGAGAGAATGAGGGACAGAGAGCATGAGAGGGAGGAGGGTCAGAGGGAGAAGCAGACTCCCTGCCAAGCAGGGAGCCCGATGCGGGACTCGATCCCGGGACTCCAGGGTCATGACCTGAGCCGAAGGCAGTTGCTTAACCAACTGAGCCACCCAGGCAAGGCTGCTCTTTCTATAGCCACTTGGGAGGACACACAATTTTGTTCTTAAAATCTCAAACATCAGGAAGTGCGCTACCTTCTGAGTAAACCAGAATATGGCTGGTTAATCATCCCTTTCATGATGTAGAATTTCGATGTTAGGAATCAATTCATGTCTAAAAACAAAATGTGTTCTAAGTAGCATCAAGCCCAGAAACTAAAAAGTTCAATACATAAAAACTAAACATCTGTTTGTATTTGGCTCCCTCCCAGCAAGTGAATACTCATTTCAGTTGAGCTTCCGTGTTTTTCTTGAAAATGGTAAACCTTTGGAAAATGTGAACATTTGTTCTCTTCATTATTGTGGTGAAACAAAGGTTTGGAGGGGACAGAAGGGAAATGCAAACATTTTTGCAAACATCTCCCACAGGCCAGCCGGTAGGATTATTGGCAAAAAGCACAGGCAAGACTAGGTAAATGTAATTTTTTAGAAAAAGTGAAGTGTGTGTGTGTGTGTGTGTGTGTGTGTGTGTGTGTGTGTGTCCAGGAATCTGTTTATAATAGAAATTAGCCTAATGAAATGTTTCTGAAAACTGTTATCTATCATCCCTCCAGCTGTGACATGGTGCTAGTGAGGCTGACTATTTTCTGTGCTTGATCTGATGCAAAGTAGTCATCTCAGTTAAAATAGTTAATGTGGTATGATAGCCATCACTATGTAAATCAACCTCCTCTTGAGGGTCGGCACAATATACTGGCTTCCAGCTACTGAACATATAAGTGAGTGGGTCTTGATTACTGTCCTGGAGAGTTATAAATAAAGCAAGCAAAGCTTCTCAATTAAAAGAACCTCAATGATGTCTCTGTGTGCGATACAAAGAATTTTAGGTCACTGTGCTCTCTTCATGTAACTAAACATAAGCCAGACATACATGGCACAATATAAAATAAGGGTCATGTGCTTACTTTGTGGAAACAGCCTTAGACTGGCAAAGAAAATATATGAGAATCCTTGTAAAATGCTTTTTTCTCTGCAAACCATATTCTCTGACTCACAGATTCAAGTATGTTATGTATCTTTTCCAAAATATAACACAATGATTTTATTGTTTGATGTCTTGTGATAGCATAAAAATCCTCTATGAAATGGCTGAAGAGGGAGTAGTATCTGTCTGGTATATAGCATTATTTTCATAAATTAAAATTGCTATTGAATTAGTCATATGTGGAAATTCTGAACTGCAACAACAAGAATATAAGCTGTGCCTTTGGATACAAGAGTGTTGTCATTTTAAAAGGTATTTTTTTTAATTTTTAAAATATAATTTAATGAGTAATAGATATACATAACCTGTCATAGTTTACAAAATGTTTCCATTCTTTTTATCCTTTTTTATAGCTTTTTTTTTTTAATTCCAGTGTAGTTAACATACACTGTTATATTAGTTTCAGGTGTACAGTATAGTGATTCAACAATTCCATATATTACCCAGTGCTCTGATTCATTACCACAGCTGTGGATGTATGATACCCAGTCCTATGCCAAGATCACTCTTTTCAAATACTCAGTAAGAACAATTGTATAGAGAGAGCTGATAAAAGTCAAGCAGTTTTTTCTTTTTCTCCTTTTATTTTACACTGTTCTCTGTCACCAGAATCATTTTTTACTCTAATATGCTTCAAAATAATTTGTGTTCTTTTCATTTCATTTACAAATATCCCCATTCAGATCTATGGGGAAATAAACACATATAAAGTGGAGGTTTAAATAATTATTTTAAATTACTCCAACTTCATGACAAATAGCTTCATTATACCTAATTAGGAATTTAATATTCAAAAAGCATTTTATGATAGGTAAGTTTTTTAAATAAAAAAATTATTATATGTCAATTATACTTCAATTATACTACAAAACAGAGTAGAAATTTCAGGAGGGTATGACATGAAAATTATGTTATACAGCATCAGACACTTTCTATTTTCGTCCTTACTGAAGTTCTATAAACCATAATCCCAACTCAAATTTAATGGCAAAAACACAAGAAAACTATAAATAACTACAAACACTTCCCCACCCCACCCCCACATACATACACACATCACCATATACATAACTCCCTTACACAAAAAGCAGAATATCATTGGGGGAAAAAAGCATTCGCTTTGGCATTTACTAAATATGATATTAGGCAAAGGAATTTACCATTCTGAGTCGTAGTTTCTACCTTGGAAAACAATGATGAGGGTTTTTTCATGTTGTAGTTAAGATAAAGAAAATAATGTGAATGTTGACTGTATAAACTACAAAGTGCTATACACATATAAGATTTTTGTTTTTGTTGCCTTTTTCTTCCAAAATTCTGGATAGAGTCAGCTCAAAAACATTTCTAGAATGAATCTGTACATTGATAGGACATAATTTTACTGACTATATAACTATGATGAAGTTTCCCACATCATATTTTGGACTCCTGATTCTATTGCAATTAATAACTTTTCCGTGTGACAGATTTGAGTTAAAATAGTCATAGCCACTAGCTATGTGTGGGGGATCAAGAGGTACAAACTTCCAGTTATAAAATAAGTAAGTCATGAGGATGTCATGTACAGCACAGAGAATGCAGTCAGTAATATTGTATTAACTTTGTATGGTGACAGAGAGTAACTAGACTTATTATAATGATTCAGTTCACAATGTATACAAATGTCAAATCACTGTGTTGTACACATGAAACTAATAGATTATTATATGTCAATTATACCTCAATAAAAAAAATAGTCACACCTTTGGCAATCCAGTTTAACATATAAGAGAAAGAAAAAAACCCCACATTTTAGAAATGAAAAAGTGGGTATAATTACACAGAGATTTGAAGAAGTAAAGAATATTTATAACTCTATGCTAATACATTTCAAAATCTCAATCAAATGGACAATATTTTAATAAAGTAAGTGACCAAAGTTTAAGAGAGCTAGAAAACCAAGCAAACTAATAGCCACGAAATAAATGAGAAAATAAATGTTAACATTTTAGTCTTTCTTGATTCCTCTCTGTTTCTTATAACTCACACTTATTCTGTAAGGAAATCCTATTGCCTCTACCTTCAAAGTATATCCAAACTGTGACCACGCCCCTCAACCTACACAGCTGCCACCGATATCCAAGCCATCATCTTATCTAGCCTGGATTTTTGCATAATAGCTTCCTAATTGATCTCCCTGTTGCACCTTTTCTTCCCTTCAGTCTACAGTCCACATAGCAGCAGCCAGAGAGATCTCAAAACCCAAATGACAGTCAAGATGAAGTAAAAAGAATTGGATTGACCCTCCTGCTTTAAGCAAGAGGAAACCAGAAAAAATATGAAGCAAAGGTTTTCAGGCATTGGACAACAAACAGGAGTGTGATCCCTGACAGAAGGACAACAGATAAGCACTATTATTTTACCAGCTTATTTCCTTGTAGCTGTTTGTAGGCTACATCTCGGGGAGGAGAACCCAATCAGAGCCTACAGTAATCCTGAGCCAAGAAGCTATAAATAGAAACCTGGGAAGACCAAAGAGGTAAAAATTTGTGGGACATATTACTGGAGAATAAGGAGCTGCACAAAGAGAATGAAAGGGCTCTGGATATATGCAGAGGGGAACCTCAGGTCCTTGACTGAGTACTGATCTATGCATGTATGACAGGATATTACCTGAGGTCTTGAATGGAACAAGAGGAAGGGACTAGGCAGAGCAATTACTAAAGTCCACACACATCGAGGAACAGTTCATGCTCCCACAAATTGGAGGAAAAAGATTTTGCAATATATGGATCATAGGGTTGAATTCTCAGAATGCTATCACCTTAGTAGTGAGGCTATATTATCTCTTGCTATGAACCACACCTAACAAAGTTAAAATCAAGCCTTGAACTGACCTAATTGATTCAAAGTAACTAAAGTGCAAGTCAGGATAAAACCAAATTATTTTTAAATTACAACAAATTCTAGTATCCAAAAAGAAAATTTCTCAACGATGCAAAGGAGTAGGAAAATATAACCCAATACAATGAGGAGAAAAAATATCAACCAATAGAAACAAATCCAAAAACAAAAGAGATGGTAGAACTAGCAAAGAGAGACAACAAAATAACTAATATGTGTATATTAGTATATATGCTTCATATGCTCAAGATGGTAGACAGAAATAAGATGTTGCTAAAAAGGAGCATAAATACGAGGAGAGGAAAAAAGTACCCAATGAAACTTGTAGAGATACAAAATATGTGAAATTAAAAATACGCTGGATATAATTATTAGCAAGTTAGACTTGCAAAAGGAGATATCAGTGGGATTAAAGCTATAGCAACAGAATTTATCCAAATTGAGGCACATAGAGAAAAAAGAATGAATGATAAATACGAATAGAGCATCACTGAACGGTAAAACAATATTAAGCTGTAATAATGGCTAGAAATTTTCTAAATTTGAGAACTATAAATTCACAGATCTAAGAAATATGAACTCCAAGGAAAATAAATCTAAAGAGAATCACATCAAGGTACATTATAATTAAATTACTGAGAACCAGTGATAATGAGAATTCATTTTTATTTTTTTTTAAAGATTTTATTTCTTTGAGAGTGAGTGAGAGAGACAGAGAGAGAGAGAGAGAGAGAGCATGAGCTGGGGGAGGAGCAGAGGGAGAGGGAGAAGCAGACTCCCCACTGAGCAGGGAGCCTGACACAGGGTTCAATCGCAGGAACCAGGGATGGGATCATAACCTGAGCTGAAGGAGGACATTCAACCGGCTGAGCCACCCAGGCAATGAGAAATTTTAAAAACAGCCAGAGTTAAATGACTCATTATAAAAAGGGAAACAGTTAAGAATGACAATACACTTCTCATTAGAAATTATGAAGACAGGAGAAAGTAAAGCAACATCTTTAAAATATTGAAAGGAAAGAAAACTCTGTCAACCTAGAATTCTTTATCTAACCAAAGTATGTTTCAAAAATAAAGGCAAAATAAAGACATCTCCCGTGTCTATTTTTTCAGGATCTGATTTTCAGCAATTGTATTCATTACAAGAAATGTTAAAGCAAGTTCTTCAAGGTAAAGAAAAATGATACCAGATAAAAAAATGTGTGTCTATACAAAAGAAGAAAGAGCCCTAAAAATACTAAATGTGTGGGGTAAAAACAGTTTTTTTCTTCATGTTTAAGAAGTCATATGAAAATATAATTGACCATTTAAAGGAAAAATAATAATAACATATTATGGGATTTAAAATAAAATTTATGCAGGATGGGTTAAATAGGTGATGGGTATTATGGAGGGCACTTGTTTTGATGAGCACTGGGTGTTGTATGTAAGTGATGAATCACTAAATTCTACACCTGAAACTAATATTACACTGTATGTTAACTGGAATTTAAATAAAAACTTGAAGAAAAAAATAAAAAAAAAATTTATGATAAAAATAGCACTAAAAAGGGGTGCCTGGGTGGCTCAGTCAGTTAAGTGTCTGCCTTCAGCTCAGGTCATGATCCCAGGGTCCTGGGATCCAGCCCCACATCAGGCTCCCTGCTCAGGGGGAAGCCTGCTTCTCTCTCTCCCACTCCCCCTGCTTGTGTTCCCTCTCTCGCTGTGTCTCTCTCTGTCAAATAAATATATAAAATCTTAAAAAAAAATAAAATAAATAGCACCCCAAAAAACCAAGGAAGGTGGAAAATAGAGATATATTATTGTCAGGTTCTTTCAGAATACTTGATGTAACATACTATTATTTAAAGCTAGACAGTATATGTTAAAAATGTTATGTTGTAACTCTATGGCAACCAAAATATAAACTTTAAAAAATGGACTGGAGGAGCTTTGCGCAGTGGCAGTATCGTAGCCAATGAGGTTTATCCGAGGCGCGATTATTGCTAATTGAAAAAATGGACTGGAGGAGCTAACAAGCAAAGAGTGGAGAGAAAATGGAATCATAAAAAATTGTCCAGGAGATGGGGGCCTGGGTGGCTCAGTTGTTAAGCATCTGCCTTCGGTTCAGGTCATGGTTCCATGGTCCTGGGATCAAGCCCCGCATCAGGCTCCCTGCTCGGTGGGAAGCCTGCTTCTCCCTCTCCCACTCCCCCTGCTTGTGTTCCTTCTCTCGCTGTGTTTCTCTCTGTCAAATAAATAAATAAAATCTTTAAAAAAAATTGTCCAGGAGAACAAAAGGCAAGAGGAAAAATGAAACAATGAGCAAATGGGACAAATAGAAAATAAACAGCAACATAGTAGGTTTAAACCCAAACCGATCAATAATTACACTAAGTTTAAATGTAAACACTAGGGCGCCTGGGTGGCTCAGTCGTTAAGCGTCTGCCTTTGGTCCCGGTCATGATCCCAGGGTCCTGGGATCGAGCCCCACATCGGGCTCCCTGCCAGGTGGGGAGCCAGCTTCTCCCTGTCCCACTCCCCCTGCTTGTGTTCCCTCTCTCGCTGTGTCTATCAAATAAATAAAATCTTTAAAAAAAAAAATGTAAACACTAAAATTAAAAGTCATCTTATGTTGGATAATAAAACAAGACCCAAAAATATGCTATATACAAGAAACTCATTTTTTTAAAATGAGTTATTTTTTAAAAATTTTTATTTAAGTATAATTAAATACAAATTTATATTAGTTTCAGATGTACAACATATTCATTCAACAATTCTATATATTACTCAATGCTCACCACAATAAGTATAGTCACCATTGGTCACCAAACAACATTATTACAATATTATTGACAATATTCTCCATGCTATACTTTTCATCCCCATAACTTATTTACTTTATAACTGGAAGTTTGTACCTCTTAATGCCCTTTATCGATTTCACCCATCTGTCCACCCACTTCCCCTCTGGCAACCATCAGTTTGTTCTCTGTATTTAAGAGTCTGTTTTTTGCCAGTCTGTTTTTTTTCTTCATTTGTTTTGTGTTTTAGATACTGCATATAAGTGAAATCATATGGTATTTGTCTCTCCTTGTCTGACCTATTTCACCAAGCATAATACCCTCTAGGTCCATCCATGTTGTCTCAAATGGCAAGATCTCATTCTTTTTTATGGCTGAGTAATATTCGCTCCAAAGAAGACATGCAGATGGCCAACAACACATGAAAAGATGTTCAACATCAGTCATCATCAGGGAAATGCAAATCAAAACCACAATGAGATATCATCTCACACCTGTCAGAATGGCTAGAATCAAAAAGATAGGAAATACTAAGTGTTGGTGAGTATGTGGAGAAAAAGGAACCCTTCTGTACTGGTAGTAGGAATGCAAATTGGTGTAACTGCTGTGGAAGACAGAACAGAGGCTCCTCAAAAAATTAAAAGTAGAAATATCATCTGATCCGTTTGCAACAACATGAATGGATCTAGAGAGTATAATGCTAGGTGAACTAAGTCAGTCAGAGAAAGACAAATACCATGTTATTTTACTTATATGTGGAATTTAAGAAACAAAACAAAGGGAAAAAAAGAGAGAAACCAAAACACAGACTCTTAACTATAGAGAGCAAACAGATGATTATCAGAGGGAAAGTGGGTGGGGGGATGAGTAAAATAGGTGAAGGGGATTAAGAGTACACTTACCTTGGGGTGCCTGGGTGGTTCAGTCATTAAGCGGCTGCCTTCAGCTCATGTCATGATCCCAGGTTCCTGAGATTGAGCCCCGCATCAGGCTCCCTGCTCCACGGGAGGCCTGCTTCTCCCTCTCTCACTCCCCCTGCTTGGGTTCCCTCTCTCACTGTGTCTCTCTCTCTGTCAAGTAAATAAAAAAAATTTAAAAAAAGAGTACACTTATCTTGATGAGCACTGAGTAATCTATGGAGCTGTTGAATCACTATATTGTACACCTGAAACTAATATAACACTATATGTTAACTATACTGGAATTAAAATAAAATAATTTTTAAAAATAGAAATATCATATGATCCAGGAACTCCACTACTGGGTATTTACCCAAAGAAAATGAAAACACTAATTCAAAAGGATATATGCACCTCTGTTTATTGCAACCTTATTTACAATACCCAAGATATACAAGCAACCCATGTGTCCATCTGTAGATAAATGGATAAAGAAAACCACTCTAAAGACACAGACAGAATAAAAAAAAAGTATGGAAAAAATGTATACCACACAAAGACTAATCAAAGTAAAGTTGTAGAAGTTATATTAATATCAGAGAAAACAGGTGGCGCCTGGGTGGCTCAGTCATTAAGCGTCTGCCTTCGGCTCAGGTCATGATCCCAGAGTCCTGGGACTGAGCCCCGCATCGGGCTCCCTGTTCTGCAGGAAGCCTGCTTCTCCCTCTCCCACTCCCCCTGCTTGTGTTCCCTCTCTCGCTGAAAAATAAATAAATAAATAAATAAAATAAATAAATAAAATAAATAAATAAAATCTTTAAAAAAAAATATCAGAGAAAACAGGCACTGGAACAAGGAATATTATCAAGGATAAAGAAAGTCATTTCACATTGATAAAAAGGTCAATACATGAAGCAAAATCTGATAGAAGTAAAAAGATAAATACACAAATCCACAAAGATGGTTGGCAATTTAAACACTCCACTCTAACTACCTAGTAGAACAAATGAAGACCTCTCACTTTGTGTTCTCATGTAGGCATTTTATCATCTCACACCATCACAAGAAGAATGAGTACATACAATAACATATTTTGAGAGACAGAGACCACATTCTCATAACTTTTATTACAATATATTGCTCTAATTGTTCCATTTTATTTTAGTTGTTGTTCATCTCTTTCTGTGCCATAAATTTAACTCTATCAGAGATATGTATGTATAGGAAAAACACAGTCTACATAAGGTTCAGTACTATCCAGTTTCAGGCATCCACTGGGGGCCATACTGGCAAAATTGCCAAAATCAACTTTTCAGAAATCTGGGAATTAGCCAAAGACTTGCAACAATCTAAGGGTTTACCCACCCCCCCAAAAATCTGTTGAACTGTGGTAAAAAGTGCAGAGTTCGTAGAACTTTAACTTGGGTTCCTCCAATCCTCTTCTCTGCAGCTCTGTGGTAGTCATGTAAACCAAGAGCCTAGGAATCATAATAGCTGTGAAAATCAGCATGTCTTATAGCCACTGGAGAGGGTCACCTGGATTTGGAGCTCCACAAAGAGATCCAGCCTCTGAGCACTGTCAGTATTTGTTCCATCTCACAGTTCCCTGGAAAAGCCCCACTCAGAGGTCATCATCTGACCTGACTTGCCAAAGTCTTAGAGTTTTCTGAAAGGTCCTACATGATTTGCCCTACCTCCTGCCTTTGCTCCTCTTTTCAAAACTCTCTGACCTCATCTACTACTTCACTTCTTCCACACTATACTTCAGTCACATCAGTCTTCTTACCTTCTCTAGAACAAATCTGGTGTGTTTCCTCCTCAGAATGTTAGCATTTGCTCTTCTCTCCAACCAGAAAATTCTTCCTCCAGATACCTCACCTCTTCCAGGTTTTACCTTATCAGAGAAAAACTTCCTTGACCCATCCTATGACCAGAGTCAATAATATTGTAAGGTATAATTGAAATTTGCTAAGGGAGTTCTTAAGTGTTCCCAACCAATAAAAAAAGGGTAACTATATGAGGTGATAGATGTGTTAATTAACTTTATTGTGGAAATCCTTTCACAATGTATACATATATCAAATCATCACATTATACACTTTAAATATATTACAATTTTATTTGACCATTATACCTCAATCAAGCTAGAAAATTTAAAAAAAAATAAACTGTAACCTTTTCTGCACCCCTGGCATGCACTATGCCCCTTTCTCATTTCATTTTTCTCTGTAACATATATTGCTATCTGACACACCATATATTGTGTTGACTGTCTCTACCCATTAAAATATGACCTCCTTGAATTAAGAATTTTGTTTTATTTGCACCTGCCCCTCCCTCAGCACTCAGAAGAGTATATGGCACTTAGGAGATGCCAATATTATGTATTGAATGAATGAAGTCATTTCTCTGTTTTTAAAAACTTCTAGAGCATACAATAGGGGCTTGCCTAACCCTATTAAAGCAACTGACAAAAACTGCGCAGCTCTAATATATCCACCTATTATATCTAATCTCATCACATTTAAATATAACATGACAAAAATCCAAACTAACTCTAAAATGATCTTGACAATTTCACCTATAAGTTCCATAATTGCCAAATCCAATTGCCAGTCTAAGTACTTTTGATAGAGTTGATCAATTCCTTGTTAAAATATTTTCTTCATTGGCTTCTAGGATATTAAATCTGGTTTCCTCCTACTTCATGCCACTCCCTTAGTCTTTTTTTTTCCTTCTTATTTCTTCCGGATCTCTGAATGTTGGAGTGTTCCAAGGCTCATCCCAGGACATTTTCTCATCTCTATTTATTTCCCCTCCCCAGGTGAGGTTACCCAGTCCTATGACTTTATATCCTATCCTTTCACTGGTGATTCTTAACTTCTTATTTCCAGCTAGTACCATTACATTCAAATCTGTGTCCCTATATCCAACTATCTAGTTAATATTTTCATTTGGATGTTTAATAAGCATCATAAACATGCTCAAAATTCAAATTCAGGATTTTCTCACTCAAACCTGCTCCTCCTCCAACAACAACTCCATTTTACCAGTTGTTCTGGCCAAAAACCCAGGATTTATCTTTGACTTCCCTTGCACTTTTCATGCCCCATGACCAATCAGTTATCAAATTCTGTCAACTCTACTACCAAAAGGTGTCCAGAGACAGCTTATCACCCTGCTTTCAACTTTACCCACCTTTGGACTACACAGCAACCAAACAATCCCTTTAAAAATATATATCACATTATGTCTCATGCCCATTTAACACTCTACAATGTCTTTATATTAATAATTAAAATACAAAATCCTTAAAATGGCAGACGGGGTACTACATATTCTGATGTCATGCATATTCCAGATTTCATTTCATATTAGTCACCCCTTCACTCACTGTGCTCCAAACACAATTGACTTTTTTACCCTTCCTTAAGCATAAGTTCGTTTCTACCTTTTTGTGTTTGCAGGATGTTCTCTTTCCTTACAGTGCCCTTACCTCAGATGTCTACATATCCTTCTTTCTCTCTTTATTCAAACCTCTTCTTTGATGTCACCCTCTCAGACAGGATATATTCACAGCATTAAATGAGAAAAATATGCAGCCAAGAATACTATATCCAGCTAGGCTGTCATTGAAAATAGAAGGAGAGATAAAAAGATAAAAAGCTTCCAGGACAAACAAAAACTAAAGGAATTTGCAAACATGAAACCAGCCCTACAAGAAATATTGAAAGGGGTCCTCTAAGCAAAGAGAGAGTCTCAAAGTAACATAGACCAGAAAGGAACACAGACAATATACAGTAAAAGTCACTTTATAAGCAATACAATGGCACTAAATTCATATCTTTCAATAGTTACCCTGAATGTCAATGGGCTAAATGCCCCAATCAAAAGACACAGGCTATCAGATTAGATAAAAAAACAAGACCCATAGATATGTTGTCTACAAGAGACTCATTTTAGACCCAAAGAAACCTCCAGATTGAAAGTGAGGGGGTGGAAAATGATTTACTATGCTACTGGACACCAAAAGAATGCTGGGATGGCAATCCTTATATCAGACATTATATTTTAAACCAAAGACAATAAGAGATGAGGAAGGACGCTATATCATACTTAAAGGGTCTATCCAACAAGAAGATCTAACAATTGTAAATATCTATGCCCCTAACATGGGAGCAGTCATATATATAAGCCAATTAATAACAAAAGCAAAGAAACAAATAGACAACAATACAATAATAGTGGGGGACATTAACACTCCCCTCACTGAAATGGACAGATCATCTAAGCAAAAGATCAAAAAGGAAATAAAGACTTTAAATGACACACTGGACCAAGTGGACTTCACAGATATATTCAGAACATTCCATCCCAAAGCCACAGAATACACATTCTTCTCTAGTGCCCATGGAACATTCTCCAGAATAGATCACAACCTAGGTCACAAATCGGGTCTCAACTGGTACCAAAAGTTTGGGATCATTCCCTGCATATTTGCGGACCACAATGCTTTGAAACCAGAACTCAATCACAAGAGGAAAGTCGGAAAGAACTCAAATACATGGAAGCTAAAGAGCATCCTACTAAAGAATGAATGGGTCAACCAGGAAATTAAAGAAGAATTTTAAAAAATCATGGAAACAAATGAAAATGAAAACACAACTGTTCAAATACACAACCTAAGCCTACACCTAAAGGACCTGGAGAAAGAACAGCAAACAAAGCCTAAACCCGGCAGGAGAAGAGAAATAATAAAGATCGGAGTAGAAATCAATGAAATAGAAAACAAAAAGAACAGTAGAACAGATCAACGAAACTAGGAGATGGTTCTTTGAAAGAATTAAGGTTGATAAACACCTAGCCAGACTTATCAAAAAGAAAAGAGAAATGACCCAAATAAAGAAAATCATGAATGAAAGAGAGATCACAACCAACACCAAAGAAATACAAACAATTATAAAAACATATTATGAGCAACTATATGTCAGCAAATTAGACAATCTGGAAGAAATGGATGCATTCCTAGAGATGTATCAACTACCAAAACTGAACCAGGAAGACATAGAAAACCTGAACAGACCTATAACCACTAAGGAAATTGAAGCAGTAATCAAAAAATCTCCCAAAAAACAAGAGCCCAGGCCCAGATGGCTTCCCAGGGGAATTCTATCAAACATTTCAAGAAGAATTAATACCTATTCTTCTGAAACTGTTCCAAAAAATAGAAATGGAAGGAAAACTTCCAAACTCGTTTTATGAGGCCACTATTACCTTGATCCTCAAACCAGACAAAGACCCCATCAAAAAGGAGAATTACAGACCAAAATCCTTGATGAACATGGATGCAAAAATTCTCACCAAAATACTAGCCAATAGGATCCAACAGTACATTAAAAGGATTATTCACCACGACCAAGTGGGATTTATTCCTGGGCTGCAAGGTTGGTTCAACATCCGCAAATCAATCGATGTGATACAATACATTAATAAAAGAAAGAACAAGAACCATATGATCCTCTCAATAGATGCAGAAAAAGCATTTAACAAAGTACAGCATCCTTTCTTGATCAAAACTCTTCAGAGTATAGGGATAGAGGGTACATACCTCAATATCATAAAAGCCATCTATGAAAAACCCACAGCGAATATCATTCTCAATGGGGAAAAACTGAGAGCTTTCCCCCTAAGGTCAGGAATATGGCAGGGATGTCCACCATCACCACTGCTATTCAACATAGTACTAGAAGTCCTAGCCACAGCAATCAGACAACAAAAAGAAATAAAAGGCATCAGAATCGGCAAAGAAGAAGTCAAATTCTCACTTTTTGCAGATTATATGATACTTTATATTGAAAACCCAAAAGACGCCACCCCAAAACTGCTAGAACTCATACAGGAATTCAGTAAAGTGGCAGGATATAAAATCTATGCACAGAAATCAGTGGCATTCCTATACACCAACAACAAGAGAGAAGAAAAAGAAATTAAAGAGTCGTTCCCATTTACAATCACACCCAAAACCATAAGATACCTAGGAATAAATCTAACCAAAGAGGCAAAGAATCTGTACTCAGAAAACTATAAAATACTCATGAAAGAAATTGAGGAAGACACAAAGAAATGGAAAAATGTTCCATGCTCATGGATTGGAAGAACAAATATTGTGAAGATGTCAATGCTACCTAGAGCAATCTACACATTTAATGCAATCTCTATCAAAATACCATGCACTTTTTTCAAAGAAATGGAACAAATAATCCTCAAATTTTTATGGAACCAGAAAAGACCCCGAATAGCCAGAGGAATGTTGAAAAAGAAAAGCAAAGCTGGTGGCATCACAATTCCGGACTTGCAGCTCTATTACAAAGCTGTCATCATCAAGACAGTACGGTACTGGCACAAAAACTGACACATCAATGGAACAGAATAGAGAGCCCAGAAATGGTCCCTCAACTCTATGGTCAACTCATCTTCGACAAAGCAGGAAAGAATGTCCAATGGAAAAAAGACAGTCTCTTCAACAAATGGTGTTGGGAAAATTGGACAGCCACATGCAGAAGAATGAAACTGGACCATTTCCTTACACCACACACAAAAATAGACTCCAAATGGTTGAAAGACCTCAATGTGAGACAGGAGTCCATCAAAATCCTAAAGGAGAACACAGGCAACAACCTCTTCGACCTCAGCCACAGCAACTTCTTCCTAGAAACATTGCCAAAGGCAAGGGAAGCAAGGACAAAAATGAATTATTGGGACTTCATCAAGATAAAAAGCTTTTGCACAGCAAAGGAAACAGTCAACAAAACCAAAAGACAACCGACAGAATGGGAGAAGATATTTGCAAATGACATATCAGATAAAGGGCTAGTATCCAAAATCTATAAAGAACTTATCAAACTCAACACCCAAAGAACAAATGATCCAGGACGCCTGGGTGGCTCAGTCGTTAAGCGTCTGCCTTCGGCTCAGGTCATGATCCCAGGGTCCTGGGATCCAGCCCCACATCAGGCTCCCTGCTCAGGGGGAAGCCTGCTTCTCCCTCTCCCACTCCTCCTGCTTGCGTTCCTGCTCTCGCTATCTCTCTCTCTGTCAAATAAATAAATAAAAATCTTTAAAAAAAAAAAAAAAAAGAACAAATGATCCAATCAAGAAATGGGCAGGGGCGCCTGGGTGGCTCAGTTGGTTAAGCGACTGCCTTCGGCTCAGGTCATGATCCTGGAGTCCCTGGATCGAGTCCCACATCGGGCTCCCTGCTCAGCAGAGAGTCTGCTTCTCCCTCTGACCCTAACCTCACTCATGTGCTCTCTCTCATTCTCTCTCTCTCAAATAAATAAATAAATAAATAAATCTTAAAAAAAAAAAAAAAAGAAATGGGCAGAAGACATGAGCAGACATTTTTATAAAGAAGACATCCAAATGGCCAACAGACACTAGAAAAGGTGCTCAACATCGCTCAGCATCAGGGAATTCCAAATCAAAACCTCAATGAGATGCCACCTCACACCAGTCAGAATGGCTAAAATTAACAAGTCAGGAAATGACAAATGTTGGTGGGGATGCAGAGAAAGGGGAACCCTCCTACACTGTTGGTGGGAATGCAAGCTGGTGAAGCCACTGTGGAAAACAGTTTGGAGGTTCCTCAAAAAGTTGAAAATAGAGCTACCATATGACCCAGCAATTGCACTACTGGTTATTTACCCCAAAGATACAAATGTAGGGATCTGAAGGGGTACATGCACCCCAATGTTTATAGCAGCAATGTCCACAATAGCCAAACTATGGAAAGAGCCAAGATGTCCATCGACAGATGAATGGATAAAGAAGATGTGATACACACACACACACACACACACACACACACACACACACACACTGGAATATCATGCAGCCATCAAAAGGAGCGAAATCTTGCCATTTGCAACAACATGGATGGAACTGGAGGGTATTATGCTGAGCAAAATAAGTCAATCAGAGAAAGACATGTATCATATGACCTTACTGATACAAGGAATTCTTAATCTCAGGAAACAAACTGAGGGTCGCTTGTGTAGTGGGGGTTGGGAGGGATGGGGTGGCTGGGTGATAGACATTGGGGAGGGTATGTGCTATGGTGAGTGCCATGCACTGTGTAAGACTGTTGAATCACAGACCTGTACCTCTGAAACAAATTATACATTATATGTTAAAAAAAAAAAAAGAAGAGGATAGTAGGAAGGGAAAAATGAAGGGGGGGTGGAAATCGGAGAGGGAGACGAACCATGAGAGACTATGGACTCTGGGAAACAAACTGAGGGTTCTAGAGGAGAGAGGGGTGGGGGTATGGGTTAGCCCAGTGATGGGTATTAAGGAGGGCAGGTATTGAATGGAGCACTGGGTGTTATACGCAAACAATAAATCATGGAACACTACATCAAAAACTAATGATGTAATGTATGGTGACTAACATAACATAATAAAAAAAAAAAAAACTTCAGCTTTTTTTGGTTCCAGGTCATACGGTCTCAAGTGGAGCAAGGCACAGTAAGAAGTCTTGGGGACATAGTGAAAAGAATTCAGCCCCAAAGATGAGAGAGCTGATAAGATTAGGTAAGGGCTTTTAGAACTCAAGCACCCAGGTTGAAGTTAAGAACATGGCTCTAGGGGTGCCTGGTGGCTCAGTTGGTTAAGAGTCTGCCTTTGGCTCAGGTCATGATCTCAGGGTCCTGGGATCCTGGGACTGAGCACTGTGTTGGGCTCCCTGCTCAGTGGGGAGTCTGCTTCTCCCTCTCCCTCTGCCTCTACCCTCCACTTGTGCATGCTCTCTCTCTCTCAAACAAATAAAATCTTAAAAAAAAAAAAAAAAGGGGGCGCCTGGGTGGCTCAGTCGTTAAGCGTCTGCCTTCGGCTCAGGTCATGATCCCAGGGTCCTGGGATCGAGTCCCGCATCGGGCTCCCTGCTCAGCGGGAGGCCTGCTTCTCCCTCTCCCACTCCCCCTGCTTGTATTCCTGCTCTCGCTGTCTCTCTCTGTCAAATAAATAAATAAAATCTTTAAAAAAAAAAAAAAAAAAGAACATGGATCAATGCTCCAAATGAATTGCAGTACCTGCAGAATACCAAAGCAGAGCCTGGTTGTTCTGTCAGAGCAAACAAGAAAAATTGCATTTTGGTATGCAACATAGTACCTAGGTGCCCACCTGTGGTACATTGTAACTCAGATTTAGGGCAACAAAACTAATTCTGGGCCATGACCTCTAGGGGACTGGGTTAACTGCGGTACTTCTTGCCTAGGTCTAATGTGACTTAGAACTCAGACAAGGTTAAACATATAGGGTACAACCATTTTTAATTTTGCCAGGTGCTATTAAAATGGAATCACATTGCTTCGTTAATTTATACTTCTTCCATTATGAGTAGAGTTGTCAGATAAAGGGTACTCAATTAAATTTGAACTTCTGTTAACAACAAATAATTTTTAGTATAAGTATGGCCCTTGTGATGTTTAGGAAGTATGCATTCCTTATTTGAAATTCAAATTTAACTAAGCATCCTGTATTTTTATTTGCTAAATTTGGCAATACTAATTATGAGCAGTGCTTAAGCATCTCTTTTTATATATTTATCATCTATTTGTGTATCTTTTTTCTGAGAATTGCATGTTCATGTCCTTTGACCATTTTTCTTTTAGGTGTTGGTACTTCAATACATATTAGTAAGAAAACCGTCCTTCATATGTCATATAAGATACAATTCTTCTAATTTTAATTTTGTGTATTGTATTTTTGCCCAAAAGTTTTCATTTTTAAAAATTTTAAAAACTATTTTATTTTTATTTATTTGAGATAGCATGAGAGGGGCGGGGGGACAGAGGGAGAGGGAGAAGCAGGTTCCCCACTGAGCAGAGAGCCCAACACCAGGCTTGATCCCAGGATCCCGGGGCCATGACCTGAGCCAAAGGCAGATGCTTAACCAACTGACCCACCCAGGTGCCCCAAAAGTTTTCATTTTTAATTACAGAATGTATCTTTTCTTATATGGTAGCAGGGGTTTTTCTCATGCTCAGAAGGGTCTTCCCACCTCTCTGATGTGTATATGTGTGTGAATATTCATATATATTCATATATATATGAGGAATGATTCCTCAAAGATGTCCATGTCTTAATCCCCAGAACCTGTGACTTTGTTATACTACATGGGAAAAGGGAAATTAAGGCTGCAGATGGAATTAAGGATGATAATCATTTGGTTTTCAAATAGGGAGGCTATCCTGGATTATCCAGGTGGGCTTAATGAATTCACAGGTGTCCTTAAAAAGTGAAAGATGGAGGGAGCACCTGGCTGGTTCAAGTTAGTAGAGTATCCAACTCTTGTTTTCAGTGTTGTGATTTTGAGCCCCATGTTGGGTGTAGAGATTACTTAAAAAAAATTTTTTTTAATTGGAAGAGGGAGGAAGAAGAGGTCAGAGAGGGATGAAACTACAGAAGAATGATCAGAGAAATGCCACATTGCTAGCTTAGAAGATGGAGGAATGTGAATATGAACTAAGGAATTCAAGTAGACTCTAGAAGCTGGAAAAGTTAAGGAAACAGGTTTCCCTCAAAACATTCATAAAGGAATATAGCCTTGCAGACATCTTGATTTTAGCCCCCATAAGACCCATTTTCAGACTTCTGACTTCTATAACTGTAATATAATAAATATGTGCTGTTTTAAGCCACTAAATTTGTGGTAATTCATTATAGCAGCAGTAGAAAACTAATACATCATGTGATTTTCTAAACCTTTAAAGAAATATTTAAACACCCTCTCCGCATCCTCACTCTTTTCATAGCTGCTGATTATCCTGACTCAAACAAAACATGTTCCTATCTTACTACCTTCTCTATACAGAATGCTCTTAGTATAGATATTGTCATGATTTGCTCTTCACTTCAGGTGGTGGCCCAAAGGTCACCTTGCAGAAAGGCCTTCCCTGAGTGCTGTATTAAAATACTCTATATAGTATCCTCTCCACCCTCAGCCTCTGTTCCCTTACCCTAGTTTTTATTTTCAAACACTTATCACCATCTGCCATATGACATGCATTCGTTCATAATTTTTTGTCTCCAACCCCTAAAATATGCATTCCATAAGAACTAGGGTCTCCTATTCACTGCTGTACCCCCAGCACTTAGAAAACAGTAGGCACAGGGGTGCCCAGGTGTCATAGTTGGTTAAGCATCAGTTTCTTGGTTTCAGCTCAGGTTGTGATCTCAGGGTCATGAGAGTGAGCCCTGTGTTGGGCTCTGAGCTCAGCACAAGTCTGCTTGAGTTTCTCTCACTCCCTCTACTTCTGCCTCTCCCCCCACTCATACACGCACATTCTCTCTCTCTAAAATGAATAAATAAATCTTTAAAAAAATCAGTAGAGGGGCACCTGGGTGGCTCAGTTGGTTAAGCGAGTGCCTTCAGCTCAGGTCATGATCTCAGGGTCCTGGGATCGAGCCCCGCATCGGGCTCCCTGCTCGGTGGGAAGCCTGCTTCTTCTCCCTCTGACCCTCCTCCTGCTTGTGTTCCCTCTCTCACTGTCTCTCTCTCTGTGTCAATTAAATAAAAAAAAAATCAGTAGACCCTCAGTACATATTTATTGGGTAAACTAATGTATTACTCTAGATCTCATTAAATTGAAGGGGTTTCCCCAATATTTCCAGATTACTTTCTGTATATATTACAGAGTATGTCCTCATGTTCCAGGAATAAAAATAAAAAATAAATATTAAATATAAGTGAGATGTTCTCCTGTGTCTAGAGGTGGAGACAACTCACCTGTAGGCATATTTTTGTGTGTGTGCTCCCTATCACTGTCGTAGAAATCAAAGGCTTATAGGTACCTGATGCTTTAAAGGAAAGTTGTGCTATGTGTGCCTTGAAAAAGCAGCCCTTCTCAATATCCTAATACCCTTTGAAAAATAAAAATAATCTAATAAAAAGGTTAAATTTGCATAAAGCTTAAGTAGACACTTAAGAAGAAATTGCTATAATTCCTATCCCTTACTTTTAAAAAAAATTTTACATATTTATGTTTCAGAGAGAGAGAGCATGAGCAGGGGGGAGCGGTAGGCAGAGGGAGAAGCAGGCTCTCCGCTGAGCAGGGAACCTGATGCGGGACTCAAACCCAGAACCCCAGGATCATGACCCAAGCTGAAGGCTGATGCTTAACTGACTGAGCCATGCAGGCATCCCTCTTATCCTTTACTTTTTGAGGTTCAATATTATATGAACTCTAGTTGACTGGACTGATAGTTATTGAGATTCACTGAAAAGAAAGGATGCCAAGACTTCTAAATTAGACCTTAACATGAGTTTAGAAGTTGTCTAGACTGATGACCTGAGCTTACACAAGAACTAAGTGACAGAATGGGGCATAGAAAGAATTTCTGCACCAATATTTCTGGATTAATAGTTGAACATATAAGTATGTATCAAAAGAACCCGAAAATCCAGGAAATTCAGGTCCTTGTAGCAACAACAAAAGTGAAAACCTCGATAGACTTAAAATGCCTTTTCTCAGTTCTCTCTCTTCTTGATATTTAGAAGCAAAAATGATCACTTTGTACTCAATAACTACCCCTGGGTTATTGGGTTTTAAAATGAAAGTAAGAGGGATGGGGAGGGATTAAAGAAGAAACTATGGAATTTCTGCTAACATCAGATAGTAGATAATTAGAAGAAGAGAGATTTGATTGATTTGTACCCAAAGTTGATGAAAATAGATCATATTTGTTATGCATAAATTATTTTTGTTGATTATATTTTAATGATCTGATTATGTGCCTTCCATACTAGCTTGTGAGTATTTTGAGAAGTCTTGTGTTTTATTCATCTCAATGCCAGTTGCTACATAGTGCCTGGCATATTGTAACCCAGAGTTTCCCCTCAGTATATGTTCGATCAATGAATAGATTAATTAATTCAGCAAAACATTCAGAGGAAAAGGATGAATTTTAATGGGTTTGCCAAGCCATTATATTTTTTCTCATTTAGGATGACCTTTGAATTTCAAAAGCAAAAAAGAAAATTAACAGGAAAAAGGAAGAGAATTACTTCATTAAATCAATTGTATTGAGCTGTATTAAGTGATTTAGGAGATACTAAAATAAACAAAATATGCCTTCTGACTCTAGCAATATGAGAAAATCTAATTATACCAGAATATTATGTTTTAATGGTCAAAATATTATATTTTAATTGAAATGCTTTGGTTAAATAATAGTTACTTTGAAATATATTGTAGGGGCGCCTGGGTGGCTCAGTTGGTTAAGCGGCTGCCTTCGGCTCAGGTCATGATCCTGGAGTCCCTGGATCGAGTCCCGCATCGGGCTCCCTGCTCGGCAGGGAGTCTGCTTCGTCCTCTGACCCTATCCCCTCTCATGTGCTCTCTGTCTCTCTCATTCTCTCTGTCTCAAATAAATAAATAAAATCTTAAAAAAAAAAAGAAATATATTGTAGATTTTTGTTGAAATGATTTTTATAAGACATAGAAACTCTGAAATGGATGGAAAATATGTTTCTGTACTTACATTTCTTTTTACTAAATGTTCATTAATGGATAGGTTCCATTTTGGTGGCTATATTTGCCATTTGATATAAAACGACTTACCCTTTAAAATAAATGCACATGGTGTTAAAACATACCTTGTGTTAATGACACTTTTACTGTGAACTTTTTTGACTTATTTTTCGGAGTTAAAATATTCCTGGAATAATCTAATGGTACACTTAGGTTTTTTTTCTGTGTAATTTATTTCTCAATTTTACTCTACATCAAAAAGAACTTTAAAATTTAACAAACATGACATTCTCCCAAAAGAAATAAAAGCCTGCGTCATTCAATCATACTTCAGTTTCTTTTCAGTATGTATAACCTATATAGAGCACTAGAGCCAACTTTGGATTTTAAACAATAATGACTTTAAAAATCAACCTCTATATGTCAATAATCTTACCTCCAAAATAAGAGCAAACAGTGTGAGATAACCATGAGAATGTTCACATCAAAGTTATTTTATCATGCCAACTAAACTAAAATTTTAAACAATGAGAGTTGAGACAATTCATTTTATTAAAAACATTTGTAAGGTTAACAAAAAATTGTCTATAGTATAACCTAAGAGAGAAATGCAATGATACTTATATTTCTTTTTTAAAAATTTTATTTAAATTCTAGTTCATGAACATACAGTACAATATTGGTTTCAGGAGTAGAATTCAGTGATTCATCACTTACATACAACACCCAGTGCTCATCACAACAAGTCCCTTCCTTAATACCTATCACTCATCTAGTCCAGCCCCCACCCACCTCCCTCCATCAACCCTCACTTTGTTCTCTATCATTAAGAGTCTCTTACAGTTTGTTTCCCTCTCTTCCCCCCTCCCATGTGTTCATCTGTTTTGTTTCTTAAATTCCACATATGAGTGAAATCAGATAGTATTTGTCTTTCACTGACTGACTTATTTCGCTTAGCATAATACACTGTAGATCCACCCACATTGTTGTAAATGGCAAGATTTCATTCTTTTTTATGGCTGAGTAATATTCCATCACACACACACACACACACACACACACACCCCACATCTTCTTACTCCATTCATCAGCTGATGGACATCTGGGCTCTTTCCATAGTTTGGCTATTGTTGATAATGCTGCTGTAAACATCAGGTTGAATACACCCCTTCAAATCTGTATTTTTGTATCCTTTGGCTAAATACCTAGTAGAGCAATTGCTGGATTATAGGGTAGTTACAATTTTTAACTTTTTGAAGAACCTCCATACTGTTCTCCAGAGTGGCCGCACCAGTTTGCATTCCCATCAACAGTGCAAAAGGGTTCCCCTTTCTCCACATCCTCACCAACACCTATGTTCTTAGCCATTTTGACAGTTGTGAGGTGGGATCTCATTGTGGTTTTGATTTGTATTTACCTGATGCCAAGTGATGTTGAGCATCTTTACATGTCTTTGTTGGCCATCTGCATGTCTTCTTTGGAAAAGTGTCTATTCATGTCTTTGGCCCATTTAACTGGATTATTTGTTTTTTGGGTGTTGAGTTTGGTAAGTTCCTTATAGATTTTGGATACTAACCCTTTATTGGATATATCATTTACAAATATCCTCTGCCATACTATAGGTTGCCTTTTAGTTTTGTTGATTGTTTCCTTCACTGAGCAGAAGCTTTTTATCTTGATGAAGTCCCAATAGTTCATTTTTGCTTTTGTTTCCTTTGCCTCTGGCGACGTGTCTAATAAGAAGTTGCTGTGGCTGAGGTCAAAGAGGTTGCTGCCTGTGTTCTCTAGGATTTTGATGGTTTCCTGTCTCACATTTAGGTCTTTCATCCATTTTGAATTTATTTTTGTGTATTGTGTAAGAAAGAAGACAGTCTCTTCAACAAATGGTGTTGGGAAAACTGGACAACAACATGCAGAAGAATGATACTCAGATTTCTCCAAAATAAGGCAGTTTCAACTCAATGGCATGCCAAAGTGATTTAATGGTTGTCAAGCAGAACAGATTATCTCTAGCATAGGATAAGGGAAATACATCACTTAGCTAGTGTATTAGCTAGTACAAATGTGTCAGATTAGTGAAATTAGGCATATATATAGGTAAGATATTGGAGAACAGATAGGTAAAGGAAGAAATAACAAAGCATTTGCATTTTTACAACCACACGAGTGAGGTGAGTCAAGAACACAATTGACTGTGACCAAATTAAGCAGAAGTTATAACTGAGACTGAACTGCATGGACCCCACTCCTACTTGACCTGGATATTTCTTGCCCCCTTTATATTTACAATATAATGAAGAAAAGTTTATTCAAAAGAAGTAAATAGTAATCAGAAAGCTGATCAGTAATTAGGGTAAAATATGATCCTATGAGCTCCACCTTCATGGAAAGATTGGTAAGGAATTTGGCAAAGGTCTTGTTGAATAAAGTGTAAGATCATACAGAGACAGATTTAAATTGTACATAAAAGGAACTGTACTGAATCTGCATATGAGAGCATATTTTAGATACCACACACTGTTTTATCATTCAACTGACTTTAGTCAGTGTCAAACTATTTCATGAGTCCATGTCACCATATCCCTCCACCCTTGGCTATTGCTTCATGGGAAGAACCCCTAGCACTGATAGAAGGTAGAGCTCCTTGTCTTGATGTGGTCAGTCAGTTTGGGTTGCTAGCAATTGTGGCAGCTTGCATCTTTGGTCTCCATGGTGTTTTATACTATAAAGGAAGATTAATCTACTCTAAGGAAATGGGATAGGAAGACAGGTGAGTCAAGAATGTTTTAAAAATTCTTTGTGTCAAGGATTTCAGTATATATTTGGGCAATTTTTGCTACTGAGATCGACAGTATTCCTTATGGCATTTTCTTTACAATTACTTCTATTTTTAAGATATGTACTTCTCAGAACAGCTCAGTTAAGAAAGACTTTTCTAGGGGAGACTTTTTTTTTTTTTTTTTGGAGTTCTACAGCTGCACTGACAGGCACAAAAAGAAGTTTACTGACAAGGTCAGGCAGTGAGTCAGAGAGCAGCAAGGGTCCTGGGTACCATTAGATCTTGTCAGTGTAACCACTTCACTTGCAAATCACAGTGTTTTGTATTGGAAAAAACTTGGTAATATTTGCTTAAGGAGATATCTTGAAATTATCTTTTTCTTAGACAATGCAATCACATGGATTTTTTTTATAATACTCTACCAGTTATCTCTTAACTTCTGAGCTGTTTAAAAGCCAGTCAGGCATCATTCTCACTGAGAAGTCACATAGGCATTTTTGTGTGTAGCAAGAGGCTAATTTGCTGTTTGAGAATTTAGCATGTGCCACACACTCAAATATATGCAAAGAATTATTTCTAAAATTATTTAGAATAATTATCCAGTATATACATTGTTAGATATAAGAATATACTTCTCTAAGCAAAGCATGTTTCACACTGGATTTGTTAATTTAATATTAATTTATCAAGCTCCATCTCAGATAGGCTAGACAAGGATATATTAAAAACCAGTAAGATGTGACCCCTGGCCTGAGGCAGTTTACAGTGTAACAAGACTGACATACAAAGAAGCAAACATGAGTTTAAGGTACTACTGGATGGGTGCCATCCCTGCCTTAGCCTTTCACGTTCTGAGGCTAAGCAGACCAGGTAAGATTCCACAGGAAGTAATGCATTAGGGAATGGTCAAGCTGATGTGTAGCAGCCAGAACTAGAAGTTGCATGTGATGCTCAATGTAAAGATGCAGCAGAAGAAAATATGACATATAGACTTCATCATGTTCAATTTCCTCAATGTTCTAAGGTTTTAAAAAAGCCAAATATGAAAGAAAATGTTTGAGTGTCTTCCAAAGTTCCCTCCAGCAGTGTTGTTATAATGTAAAAGATTTGTAGGGTCACAACATGAGAATTCTTAGTGATCTGAAACAACTAGATCCCTAGGCTCAGTAGTTGAGATTAGCTGATAACATATGGAATTGGTTGAAAGTGAAAAACTTATTTATTGGAATGGTTCACATTTTGAAACATTACATTATCATGCAAAGCCAATAACCTCTTTTATTTGGGATCCATCCAGTTTCAATGGTCTGCACATAAATCTAAGTGAATAAATGTAAATTAATTTGAAATTGATATCCCCCCAAAGCCTAAACTAAATTCAAGTTCTGAAAACTTTTTCTACAAAATAGAAAAGTATAGTGTGATTATAAGAATGCTCACTAACAAAATCAGTACACTTTTCTACTGAAGGTATTGATTATTTTTTCAAGATAGTCCTTGAGATTCTTATTGAAGTTCCTTCCAGGCCAGCAGTGTCAACAGCAATGGGCCACAATGAGTTTCAATTTAATATATTCCTTTCCTTAACTCCCATGATACTTTACACTTGAATAGATATGACATATCTTCTGGCAATATTTATATGAATATAAGATATTAAATAGTATGTAACATTTCAAACTTCTTTTACTGAACTGTTTCCATGGGAACCAAAGGCCTGTACTGAAAATTAAAACATGGGTTTTTTTTTTTCCCCTTACTGGATAGGAATGAGGCATCTTCTTAGAGATTCTGCTGCACAAGAGTGAAAATCACTAACTTCATTAATTACAGACATTAATTGCCTAACTAAATTTCTAAAAGGTCAAGGGAAGAAACATAAAATGTATTTTAGGCAATTTGACTTTAAACACATTGCCTTTATAAAAGGCCAAATAAAAAATTCTAAATTACCATCAATACAAAATGGCTACAGATGTTTTAATTTTAACACACAGATCAAGAATCAAGGACTCATTCTAATTTAATCTACACAGTGGATTTTAGGCTAATTTTGTTATTGTTTAGATTTGCCCACAAAGAGGAATAAACTATTTTAATAAATTATCCTAGAAAATATTACTTAAATGGCATTCTGATTGTGGGAAAGAGAAAGAATTTCATCCTATCATAGAAGAAGTTCTGTATTTTCTTTCCTTTCCTTTTTTCTTCCTCTCTTTCTTTCATGAATAAATTTTTACTAAGGTTCTAATATCATGTCAAGCATAGTAGAGGAATACAAAATGCCCTGCCCTCAGGGTGACACACTTACAAGTTTACAGCAAATGAGAACAGTGGACATTATGTGTGCTTTTCAGTGCAGGATTTGTCTCTTCGATTCTTCTTTGAATCTTGCATCTCAACACTTAGCATGGTGCCTGGCACTAAGAAATATCAATATAGGTAAAATATGTTGATAATGGTTAAGGAATTACTATATGAAGTCTTTAGACAGTAAGATAATACCATACATGATTAAGTATAAAAATAAGAAGTAAAAACAGTAAATACTACAAAGGTTCAAAAAGATAAGCCACTGAGTGTTAGAGAACTAAAAAAAAAAGGTTTTCACAGATGCGGTGAGACACTAGCTAGATTATAAACGACAGCTAGGGTTTTATCAAAGGGGAAATATTTTAAATATTTTTTAAAGATTTTATTTATGTGTTTATTTATTTATTTGAGAGACAGTGAGCACAAGTGGGGGGGCAGAGGGAGAGGGAGTAGCAGACTCCCTGCTGAGCTGGGAGCCAGACAAGGGGCTCAATCCTAGGACCCTGGGATCATGACCTGAGCTGAAGGCAGACGCTTAACCAACTGAGCCACCCAGGCACCCCTTAAATATTTTTATAAATGAATCCTAGTTAAAATATGAGATATTAAACACAAATACTTTTCTCTAATCCTTCACAAAATTCCATTAAAATGTGTTAAAATATTTACTACTTTTCTTTTGCTGCTGTAACAAATTACTACAAATTTAGTGGCTTACTACAATACAAGTTTATTATCTTATAGTACTGGAGGTACAACCTCTAAAATCTAGGTGTCAGCCATAATACTTCTGGAGGCTTTACAGAAGAATCTTCTTCTTTACTTTTTTCATCTTCTAAAGGCTGTCTGCATTCTTTGGCTCATGGCTTTTTCTTCATTTCATTTCAACCTATTTCTTCCATCCTCACATATATTACTAATGCATCTGATCCTCCTGCCTCCCTTTTATAGGGACTCTTGTGATTTCATTGGATCCACCTGAATAACCCAGGATAATTTCCTATTAAGATTCTTAATATAATCACATCTGCAAAGTCTGTTTTACTATGTAAGGTAACATATTCATATGGTCCAGGCAACAGTCCATGGACATCTTTGGAGGCCCATTATTCAGCCTACCACAGTCTTCCCTCTGGGCCCTGAAGATTCATATCTATCTCACATACAAACCATATTCATCTTATATCAAAGCCCACAAAAGTCTCTACTTATTACAGTATCAACTTAAATCCAAAATCTCATTAAACTGTCTCCATGATATTAAAAATCACAAATCTCGTCAACTAAATCACCTAATTTGTTATCAGTAAGCCTATCAGTATAATCCATCCTGGTGCAAAATTACTCTCCATCTGTGAATCTCTGAAACTCAAGGAACAGGTCATCTGATCCCAAAATACAATAACAGAGCAGGCATAGGATAACAGTTATGTACATTTCCATTCAAAATGGGAAAAAATGAAAGGAAAAAAGAAGTCATGGTACCAAGAAAATTTAAAATCCAACTGGGCAGACTATAGTAGGTTTTGAGGCCTGGGAATTAATCCTCTGTAGGTCCTGACTCCTCCCTCTGAGCCTATATCTCTACCCTCAGGGCCCTCAGCTCTGGCTTTGGAATCATCCTTCCCTTTATATGAATCATAGCATGTGTTGCCTCTAAGCAGTTTTACCACTATGCTCTTTGCCTATAGATTTTGGGGAGATTGATAACTGTCTTTCAATTCATCTTCTCTCTGTCCCTTTCAGTACAGATGGCAGTATTCCTTCTGATATAATATTCACAAAAACATTGTGAGTCTCCAATGTATGTCAAGGGGATTCACTCCACTTATGGGTATGTATACTCAGGCAAGGGAAACAGAAGCAAAAATAAACTATTGGGACTATACGAAAATAAAAAGCTTTTGCACAGCAAAGAAATGATCAACAAAACAAAAAGGCCTCTGAAACAAATAATACATTATATGTTAAAAAAAAAAAAAGAAGATAGTAGGAAGGGAGAAATGAAGGGGGGGAAATCGGAGGGGGAGATGAACCATGAGAGACTATGGACTCTGAGAAACAAACTGAGGGTTCTAGAGGGGAGAGGCGTGGGGGGATGGGTTAGCCCGGTGATGGGTATTAAAGAGGGCACATATTGAATGGAGCACTGGGTGCTATACACAAATAATGAGTCATGGAACACTACATCAAAAACTAATGACGTAATGTATGTCAACTAACATAACATAATAAAAAAACCAAAAAGGCAACCTCCTGAATGGGAGAGGATATTTGTGAATGATAAATCTGATAAGGGGTTAATATCCAAAATATATTAAAAAGCTTATACAACTCAACACCAAAAAACAATCTGATTAAAAAATGGGCAGAGGACCTGAAAAGACATTTTTCCAAAGAAAACATACAGATGGCCAACAGACACATGAAAAGAGGTTCAACATCACTAATCATCTGGGAAATGCAAATCAAAACCATAATGAAATACCACCTTACATCAATCAGAATAGCTAATATCAAAAAGATAAGAAATAACACGTGCTGGTGAGGATGTGGAGATCCTGCACTGTTGATGGGAATGTAAGTTGGTACAACCAGTGTGGAAAACAGTACGAAACTTTCTCAAAAAATAAATAGAAATAGAAATACCATATGATCCAATAATTCCACTTCCATATTTACCCAAAGGAAACAAAAACACGAATTTGAAAAGATATATGCACCCTTATATTTACTGCAGCATTATTTACAATAGCCGAGATATCGAAGCAACCCAAGTGCCCATCGATACATGAATGGATAAGTAAGATGTGTCATATAAATACAATGGAATATTACTCAGCCATAAAAAGAATAAAATCTTGCCATTTGTGACAACATGGATGAACCTAGACCCTAGAGGGTATAAAGCTAAGTGGAATAAGTCAGAGAAAGACAAATACCATATGATTTCACTTATATGTGGAAACTAAAAAACAAACAAACAAACAAACAAAACAGACTCTTAAATACAGAGAACAAACTGGTGGTTGCCAGAGGGGAAGTGGGTGAGGAGATGGGTAAAATAGATGAAGGGAATTAAGAGGTACAAACTTCTGGTTATAAAATAGTCATGAGTATGAGAAGTACAGCATAGGGAATAGAGTCAATAATATTGTAGTAATATTATTTGGTGACTACATTTTTTGTGGTCAGCGCTGAGTAATGCATAGAATTGTCAAATAAATACGTTATACATCTGAAACTAATGTAACACTGTATGTCAATTATAGTTCAGTAATTAAAAAAAAAGAAAGAACTGGTGACCTGAAGCTGAAAAAAAGAATTTACTCTGTTAGAGAAGAGGCCTCTCCAAAGGTCTTTCCTAGATAATCCCGTATCTATTTTTGGCTCCTGCTGAGATGGCTGAGAGGATTCATGAATCATATGACTAATCTCTTCAAAGAGCCCTGCAAGTAAATACTCTGTTCTCTTGTTCCTTTGGAGGCACTAGCAAAAAGTTGTCTAGCCACAGCCTTCACATTCTCTCCAGAGTACAATTTCTGGCAGTGAATCTCCCACTTTTAAGATCTTTTATAATCTGGATAGGCTGGGAATTTCATAAACCATCAAGTCTGGCTCCATTTTGCATAATAGTTCTTCTCTCAATCTGCCTTTTTTTTTTTTTTTTTTGGCTTGCATTTTATTATAGGAAGCAAGAAGAAACTAGGCTGCACCTTCAACACTTGGCCTGGAAATCTTGGCTGTATCCAAATTTATTGCTTACAAGTTCCACTTTCCATGCAACTGTATGTCACAATTTAGCAAATCTTTCTGCAATGATATAATAAAGGTCCCCTTTCTTCCACTTTCCAATAACATGTTCGTCATTTCCTTCTAAGCCCTCAGCAGCAGCACCTTTATAAACATCTATATTTCTACCAACAGTCTGTTTATGACAATTTAGGTATTCTCTCAGGCAATGTAAGTTTTCTCTACCATGTTTCTCATTTCCTTTTGAGTCCTCACCAGCAACACCTTTAATGTTCATATTTCTAAAAGTCTATTCAAGGCAAAGGAGGTGTTTCTTATTCTTCTTGCCTCTGCCAATTACTCAGTTCCAAACCTACTTCCACATTTTTAAATATTTGTTACAGAATCCCACAGTGGGTGCCAAAATCAATATTCATTTCCTGCTGATGCTATAAGAAATTACGACAAATTTACTGGCTTAAAGCAACACGAATTTATTCTTTTACAATTTTAGAAGTCAGAAATCTAAAGTCAAGGTGTCATCATGGCTGTGTTAGCATTTCTGGAGGCTTCAGGGCAGAATACTTTTCTTTGACTTTTTCAGCTTCTAGAGGAGGTCTGTATTCCTTGGCTCATGGCCCCTTCATTACATCATTCTTACCTCTTGCTTCCATCCTCACATCTCTTACTAGTAAGTCTGATCCTCCAACTGCCCTTATATAAAGACCATTGTGATTACATTGAGCTCACCTAGATAACCCAGTGCAATGTCCCAAGCTCAAGATCCTTAATTCAATCCCATGTGCCAGATCCCTTTTAACATGGAAGGTGACATATAGACACAGGTTCCAGGGAGTGCCTGGGTAACTCAGTCGGTTAAGCATCTGCCTTTTTGGCTCAGGTCATGATCTCAGGGTCCTGGGATACAGCCCCACATTGGGCTCCCTACTCAGTGGGGAGTCTGCTTCTCCCTCTCCCTCTGCCTCTCCCCCTGCTTGTGCACTCTCTTTCTCTGTCCAATAAATAAATAAAATCTTAAAAAAAAAAAGACAAAGGAAGCTAGAATGTAAGTGTCAAGAGAGAAGGACCCCTGTGGGCCTCAGTGTTTAGGGATAAAGTTCTTAGGTAATGCAAAAAGTAGAAGTAAGTTTTATGGATAATATCAGAAATTAGTTCCTCTCCTAACTTGTCAGGCAGGTGACCCCCAACTTCTGAGTGAAATTAAATCTGAGAGTCTCTCAACCTGCTGATGCCAAGTAGAAAGAAAACTTGAATGGAACACAGACCTAAAGGGGAATTAAGTAAAAGTTAAATTAGTATATTTGTGCCTTCATCTTCCACCTTGACCCCAGCATACAGGCAGCCAGGCATAGATATCCTTAATCAGGTAATTGAACAACCAGTAAGAAGACTTTCAGACACTACATATTTTCAATTTTGCATCCTATACCAACCCAATGATCCATCAAGTGGAAGATAAATGCTTCTAGACCCGGGAAGACTCAAAAATTTTGCACATTGTGTACTCTAATTGAGGAAAGTACTGGTGGATATACTTCAGAAAAGAAAAGAAGAAACTAAGGAAGACATGGGACTCTAGATATAGGAGATCCAAGCCTGGGGAATGGTGAAGGGACGTTTTGGAATAACAGTTTTTGAAGCAGGCATAGGACAACAAAGCCTGGTCAGAAAGAGGGGAACTGAAACCTCTGAGAAAAAGCTAAATTTTTTTTTAAATGGAAATTTATGGGTTATATGATGTTTTGGAACATTTGGAGATATTGTTAATAGGTGTTTTACAGATTTGCTGGTGTATGTGGAGAAAAATGGAGCAACCGGTTCTTAAAAGCCAATCAAATAATGGAGATCAAGGACAAATGAAATGTTTTAAGAGAAAGAAAATATAATCATAGTTCAAGATATGGTCCATCAATGAACAGTATTTATGCTGTTATTGATGCAAATGTTGAATATTGATTTAACAGCAACAACAACAAAAAGTGATACATCCACATGGGGAAACTGGCTTGGAAAAGGGGGGAGAAATGTAGTATAAAAAGGTCATAATGTGGGGGCGCCTGGGTGGCTCAGTTGGTTGGGCATCTGCCTTTGGCTCAGGTCATGATCCCAGGACCCTGGGATCGAGCCCCGCATTGGGCTCCCTGCTCGGCGGGAGGCCTGCTTCTCCCTCTCCCTCTGACCCTCCCCTGCTCATTCTCTCTCTCTAATAAATAAATAAAATCTTTATTAAAAAAAGGTCATAATGTGTTTTCAATAGTCAGATAATGTCTGAAACTGATGTATCCAAAAAGACCAATGTATTTTTATTATTTACAAATATGGCAGTTAATACCAGTTGAAACAGCTACAATATTGAATTGATTGCCTCTCAAAAGCAGAACTAAAGGACAGGGAGGGATGGGACAGACAAAGATAGATTCTTACTATAAGCCTTTTTGTATTTTGTTTTTTAAAACTATATGCATGTATAACTGGTAAAATATAAATTAATTCACATTTTAAATAATATTAATAATTCAATACAGGAATATGCAAATAATGTGAAATTCCCATCCCTGATACTCTCACCAATTTCAAATGGCCAGAATATTCCATTATATCTCTAAGTTCTAGCATAATTAATGACTCACATTATTACCCAAATGAGCTACGGGTAATGTGCTAAATACATAGTCTGCTATTATTTAGCAACCTTGTACGGAACTTACAACCTTCAAGGTAGTTACATGTAGTGTATCATTTAATTACTACATACACCCACTTAGGTAAGTAACATTATTCTCATCTTAAAGATTAGGAAATAGAGGCAGTTATACCCCAAATTATATAGCTCTTAAGCCACTTGGGGAATGAAACCCAAGTTTTCTTGATCATAACACCTTTGTTGACCACTAAGTGTCATTAATGTGAGTTAATTAATGTGAGTTTTCTAACCCATGACCTTTAGAAAGGTCTTTCTGTGCCATCAGCTTGTAATATTTAGTTTGCTTTCAGCTTTGTACAGGGTCTCTCAAAACAAAAATCAAATCACTGTTATTACTATTCCCATAAGTTTTGTTTTGATTTAGGCTTTTGATTTGTTATTAAGCATTACTGATTATGTACTTTCTTTATTGTACACTAGTCATTGATAGGCTACATTGTTGGGTAAGTACTAATTTTGGCAAGTGAGCAACAGATACTTTGTTTTAAAATAAATTGTTAAAGAGAACAGAGCAGAATAGTCACTTTCAATTTTTTTTCCCTACCTGATGTCTTATAAGCAGAACTCATGGCTTCTTCATTAAGTAAATATTAACTACCATATTGAGTATTATTGCCTGGCTGCCTAGCACTGTGCTTTATAAGGTTGGTAATATAGAAGCTTTAAAGAGAGCCATAAAATTGTTCTGACTGTTTATTAAGCATAATAAAGGATTGTTTTTTTAATTAATTAACTTTATTCAATAATACAATACATGATCATGGTAAAAAATTGAAACAGTGAGGAAGGGTATATGGTGAAATGTCAGTCTCTCTTCTTGCTTCCCTGATACTGCCATCCTCCCTACCTGGAGATAAACGCTTACCAATGTCTTGCACATCCTTCTAGAACTCTTCTATGTACCCCCCCCCACACACACACACAGTTTCTACTATAAAAATGGGACCTTATACATACTTTTCTACATTAATTTGGGTTTTTTTTTCCTTTCTAAATCAGTATTTAGGTGTTTATTCTTTTAAATGGACCTATTGTAAGATACTAAGAATATTGCATCCATGATAAATGCATTTCTATGACACATAAAATGAGATTTTTGTCTTAAACCAGATACACTGTGAAAAACTTATGTTTTGTTTATTCTCCTTAACAAATATAGCCCTTTACTATAACAGGGGAGGAGACATAAAAATATCTTGAAATTCTTTATGCAGATTAATATTTATATACATTATTTATTAAGCACCATCTATGTGCCAGAATTCATGCTAGTTACTTAATACCTTATTCAGATATCCTTAGTTTTTATCTAATTACCCTTTTCTGTTTCAGAATCCCCTCTGGGATACCACATTACATTTCGAGATCATATCTCCTTAGGCTCTTCTTGCTCTGACAGTTTCCCAGAACTTCCTTGTTTTTGATGACCTTAACAGTTTTAAACAGTAGTCACTTTGTACAATGACACTCTACTGAGATTTGTCTGATATATTTCCTGACGATTTGGCTGGGATTATGTGTTTCTGGACGATCAGAGAGGTGAGGAGCCATTCTCATCACATCATAACTGCAGTACTTACTACTGCCAATGTTGACTTTGATCACCTGGCTAAATAGTGTTTTTCAGGATTCTCCACTGTAAAGTCACTCTTTTTTTTCCCTTTCCATACTGTCCTCTTTGGGAGGTAATCACTATGCCTAGTCCACGGTTAGGGAGTGGGGAGCTATGCCCCACTTCCTTGAGGACAGAGGATCTCCATAAATCTGTTGGAATTATTCTGTTTGGGAGATTTGCCTATTTACTCCATTTATTTACTTTCAAGCATTTATACCAGTATGAAGTCATGGATATTTATTGTACATGTTGGGTTACAATCCAACTTTGTTGGTCAAAGATTTCAGCTTTGGTCATTGAAAGGTCTTCAGTTTTTTTCCTATGTCTTGAATATAACCCCAGCATTGTGGGGTTTTTTAAGCACTTACTTTCTGGCACCAGAAGATGATCCAGATTCATTTTGTGTATTTCCTCTCCTAGTCCTAGAATCAGCCATTTCTCCAAGGGGCCCTTTTATTTGACAATAGCATTAGAAACCAGGATCAGGGCATTAGGTATACTAAGTGTTGCTAGGGTTGTCATTGCTTCTAGGCCACCTCAGATAACAGTACAAGGAAATGTATGTCTGCATACTGGGTTAGCCTTTTCCAGAATGTCATATAGTTGGAATCACAGTATGTAGCTTTTTTAGACTGGGTTCTTTCACCTAGAAATATGCATTTAAAATTCAGCTATGACATTTTGTGGCTTGATAACTCATTTGTTTTTGGCACTGAATAATATTTCATTGCCTGGATGAACGACAGATTGTTTATCAATTCATCTAATGAAGGATATCTTGGTTGCTCCTAGTTTGGAGCTACTATGAATAAAGCTACTGTGAACATTAATTTTATAGCTTTTGGATGAGCATAAGTTTTCATATCACTTGGGGAAATACCTAAGAGCATGATTGCTGGCTTATATAGTAAGAAAATGCTTAGTTTTGTAAGAAACTACCATACTGTTTTCAAACTGGCTGTATCATTTTTCATTCCCACCAGCAATTAATGAGAGTTCTTGTTCCTATACATCTTAGTCAAAAATTGGTATTGTCATAAGCAATCCTGAAAAAGAAAAGCAAAGCTGGAGGCATCACAATTCCAGACTTCAAGTTGTATTACAAAGAGGTAATCATCAAGACAGTATGGTACTGGCACAAAAACAGACACATAGATCAATGGAACATTATAGAGAGCCCAGAAATGGACCCTCAACTCTATGGTCAACTAATCTTTGACAAAGCAGGAAAGAATATCCAATGAAAAAAGGACAGTCTCTTCAATAAATGGTGCTGGGAAAACTGGACAGCAACATGCAGAAGAATTAGACCAGACCACTTTCTTATACCATACACAAAAATAAATTCAAAATGGATTAAAGACCTAAATATGAGACAGGAACCCATCAAAATCCTAGAGGAGAACACAGGCAGTAACCTCTCTGACATTGATTATAGCAACTTCTTTCTAGATGTCTCCTGAGGCAAGGGAAACAAAAGCAAAAATAAACTATTGGGACCTCATCAAGATAAAAAGCTTCTGCACAGTGAAGGAAATGATCAACAAAACTAAAAGGCAACCTACAGAATTGGAGAAGATATTTGCAAATGACATATCTGATAAAGGATTAGTATCCAAAATATATAAAGAACTTATACAACTCAACACCCCCAAAACAAATAATCCAATTTAAAAATGGGCAGAAGACATGAATAGACGTGTTTCCAGAAAAAACATACAGATGGCCAATAGACACATGAAAAGATCTTCATCATCACTCACCATCAGGGAAATACAAATCAAAACTACAATGAGATACCACTTCATACCTAACAGAATGGCTAAAATCAACAACACAAGAAACAACAAGTGTTGGCAGGGATGTGGAGAAAGGGGAACCTTCCTGAAATGCAAACTGGTGCAGCCACTCTGGAAAACAGTATGGATGTTCCTCAAAAAGTTAAAAATGGAACTACCCTATGACCCAACAATTGAACTACTAGGTATTTACCCAAAGAATATAAAAATATTAATTCAAAGGGATACATGCACCACAATGTTTATAGCAGCATTATCAACAATAGCCAAATTATGGAAACAGCCCAAATGTCCATTGACTGATGAATGGATAAAGAAGAAGTGGTGTGTGTGTGTGTGTGTTTGTGTTTGTGTGTGTGTGTGTATGTGATGGAATTTTACTCAGCTATAAAAAAGAATGAAATCTTGCCATTTGCAATGACATGGATGGAGCTAGTATTATGCTAAGGAAAATAAGTCAGTCAGAGAAAGACAAATACCATATGATTTCACTCATATGTGGAATTTAATAAGGCAGATTAACATAGGAGAAAAAAAGAGAGAGAGAGGCAAATCATAAAACAGACTCTTAGAAGAACAAACTGCTGGTTACCAGAGGGGAGGTGGGTGGGGGGATGGGTGAAATAGGTGATGGGGATTAAGGAGTGCACCTGTTGTGATGAGCACTGGGTGTTGTAAGTGATGAATCACTAAATTCTATACTTGAAACTAATATTATGCTGTATGTTAACTGGAATTCATTTTTTATGTTTTTATTTTAATGCCAGTTGGTTAACATATAGTGTAATACTAGATTCTATGTTAACTAATTGGAATTTAAATAACTTGGAAAGAAAAAAAGCTGGTAATGTCAGTTTTCTGGATTTTAGCCATTCTAATAGGTGTGTAGTTGTATTAGTCTCCTGTGGTGGTTGTAACAAATCACAAACTGGGTAGTTTGCATAAATTTATTCTCTCAGAGTTCTGAAGGCTGGAAGTCTCAAATCAAGGTGTCAACTGGCTATGATCACTCTGAGCCTGTAAGAAGAATCCTTTCTTGCCTCTTCTTAGTTTCGATCCTTGGTATTCCTTGGCTTGCAGCTGCATCACTCCAGTCTCTGCCACTGCAACCACATAGCATTCTCCCTGTATGCGTTTGAACATTTCCTTTCTTATAAGGACACAAAGTCATACTGGATTAGGGTCAACTCTAATGACCTCAACTCGATTAAATCTGCAAAGACCCTATTTCCAAATAAGATCACAATCACAAGTAGTGGGGGATATAACTTCAACATATCTTTGAGGAGACACAATTTAAACCATAATAGTACTATTATCTAATTGCTATTTTAAGTGCCAAGTCCCTAATAAAAAGGATGTTGAGCACCTTTTCATATGCTTATTTACCATCAGTTTTTCTTCATTGGTGAGATGTATGTTCAGATATTTGCCCATATTCTAACTAGGGTGTTTACTTTCTTATAGCTGAGATTTAAAAATTATTTTTATATTTTGGAAAGAAGTTCTTTATCAGATATGTGTTTTGCAAATATTTTCTCCCTGTCTGTGGCTGGTCTATCATACTCTTAACAGTGTATTTTGCAGAGCAGAAGTTTTTAATTTCAATAACGTCAAATTTACCAGTATTTTCTTTCATGGATTATGCTTTTGAAACTGTTTTTAGAAACTGACCTTCAAACCCAAGGTTACCTAGATTTTCTCCTAACTTTCTTCTAAACATTTTATAAGTTCATATTTTGCATTAGGTCTATGATCCTACAATACAGCATGTGGCCTTTTAAGATCAGCTTCTTTCACTTAGTAATATGCATTTAAGGTTGTTACATGTCTTTTCATGGCTTTACAGCTCATTTCATTTATTGCTGAATAATATCCTATTTAATGAATGTACCACAGTTTTGTTTTTTTTTAATCCATTCACCTTTTGAAGAACATCTTGGTTTCATCCATGTTTTGGCAATTATGAATAAAGCCGCTATAAATATTTGTGCACAGGTTTTTGTGTGGACATAAGTTTTCAACTCATTTGAGCAAATACCAGGGAGTATGATTGCCAAATCATATGAAAGACTATGTTTAGATTTGTAAGAAACCACCAAAGTTTCTTCCAAAGTAGCTCTACTATTTTGCATTTCCACATGTGTTTGTGATTTCTAGAATTTCTAGAATTTTCTGTTGATTCTTTCTTAGAGTTTCCATCTCTGTGTTTATATTAAGCATCTGTTTTTGTATGTTACCTACCTTTGCCATTAGAACCTTTATCATATTAATCACAGTTAATTTAAGATCTTCGTATGATAATTCCTAATTATATGTCATATCTGATTCTGATGCTTGCTTTGTCTCTTCAGACTGTGTTTTTCTTGCCTATTAGTATACATCTTAATTTTTATGTTGAAAGGTGGCCATGATGTATTGGGAATAGGAACTGAGGTAAAAGGACCTTTAGTGTGAAGTATTATGTTATTATGGACAGGAGTTAGGCTATGTTTAAACTTTCCTATAGATGTAGATTTCAGAGCCTTTGAATTCCTCTATTGTCCTTGTTTTTGTCTCCTCTGTTGACTTTTGACTTCCCTAAGTACTCCTCAAAAAAGTGTCTGCAATTCGCAGCTCTTTCAGCATAAAAACCACAGTTATTATACTGGAGCCCTGTTGGTGTACTAGTAAGATGTTGAGGAAGGGAAGCATTCTATAATCTTATGACTAAATCTCAGTCATTGAGAGATCCTGGGTCCCTGGGCTATAAACTCTGCAAATATTTATTAGTTACCATTCCTGCCTTAATCCCTGTCTTCTGATACCAGAAGACTAGAGGGGGCTACAGTGGGAAAAATTCCCTTCCTAAGGTGGGATATGGGATAGGTAAAATTTTCCCCTGCATAGTAGACTTCCTGTTATGGATATATCTCAAAACTGTTACTTTCCCCCTCTTCCTGACAGGGCTTAAGGTTATTTTTCTTAGCTGTTTGCCATGTGTTATAGGCTGAATTGTGTCCCCTCCAAAATTCCTATGTTGAATCCCTCACACCCAGTACTTCACAATGTGACTATGTTTGGAGATAGGGCCTTTAAAAATTGATTAAGTTAAAATGAAGCCATTAGGGTTGGCCCTAATCCAATTTGACTGGTGTCCTTATAAGAGATGATTGGGACACACAAAGACATACCAGGGGCCCATGTACACAGAGGAAAGTCACTGTAAGGATACAGCAAGAAGGCAGCCATCTATCTACAAACCAAAGAGAGAAAACCAAACCTGCCAGCACATTGATCTTGGACTTCTAGACTCCAGAACTGTGAGAAAATGAATTTCTGTTGTGTAAGCTACCCACTCTGTGGGTCTGTTTTTTATGGCAGCCTGAGCAAACTAATACATCATGAGAACATGGTGAGAATTAAAACTACAGAAGTTGGAGGGGTACCCTAAGACTGTGGCCCACAGGAGTTTCTCATTCTCAAACTAGTCCACACTCAGCCTCCAGAAACTTGTCAAAATTACCATTTAATTGTTACTAGTTATGGTTTCAGTAGCTTGCTCCAGGTAAGAAAATATTGGCTATGACTCTTTGGATTCATCTTGTCCCTCTAGATTTCAGGATGGCAGTTTGCCTTGATATCTCAATTCCATGATAATTCCAAGAAATTTTATTGATTTTAAGTGTGTTCAGCTTTTTGTTATTTTAAGGATGGAATGACAACTTCCATGTTCTTTATATATTGGAGCTGAAATGGGAAGTCCTGATATTTTTACTCAAACCCTACTTGCAAAGATTTGAAATAAACTTTATATGAGAAAAGCTTACATTTTTTATCTTAATATGACATCTTAGTCAGTTTGGGCTACTTTAACAAAATACCACAAACTGGGTGATTTAAACAACAGATATCTATTTCTCATAGTTCTGGAGGCTGGAAGTTCCTGATCACAGTGCACAGCACTGGTCATAGCATGGTCAGGTTCTGCTGAGGGCCCTTTTTCTGGATCACAGATTGCTGTTTTCCTGCTGTATCTTCACACACGGAGAGAGAAAGTTCTCCTGTTTTTGCCTCTTATTATAAAGGCACTCATTCCACCTCAAGGGTTTCACTCCTATGCCCTTATCTAAACCTAATTACTTCTCAAAGACCTCTTTGCAAATACTATCACATTAAGGGCTACAGATTCAACATATAAATTTGAAGGAGACACAAACATTCAGTCCCTAACATATACTATCCTTCTATCAGAAAGATTAAATTACTCTAAAAATTATAAACATATAATTGATACTGTTATTTTTCCCTTTAAAAATTCTGTCAAAAATCAGCAAATATGCCTTGGGAAATGTTGCCATTAGCTATAGGATTTATTAGTCTTTTTTTTAACCTCACTACCCCTCTTTCTGAGATTAGGTCAAGGGATACAGAACTAAATTGGGCTTCTATATATATTCTTTCCTTTCCATTCACCTGTCCTAATCTCAGATGTCAAATCTCTCTCTGCAAGCAATGTACAGTTGTTCAAAAGCCTCAAGGACATCAAAGGTGACGTTATAATAATAATAATAATAATATTTTCTTAGGTCAGAGATGGAAAGGTGATTGAAATAAAATTCATCATACTATAGTTGGGACACTGACATTTTCAGCAACCAAATCCTTCTCCTCTGGCAATTTTGGAAAAAGCTACAAACTAACCAACTGTATTGACGATTTAATATTTCCACAAAATCATGTCATAAAACAGTGAAATATTAATTGAAGGGTTACAAAATTAATCAGAGAGGTCCCTGTTCTTAACCTCAAAGTAATGTTATCCATAAAAGGAAGAGGTCAAATTAGTAACAGCAGTGGCAATTCAGGTCTTAAACGTATTAGATCATATAGACTAGACATATTTAATCTCTTAAATTATCTTAGTTTTCATAACAAATGAAACATCTATTTATGTTTAATACCAAAACATGGTACATGCACATGAAAGGCTTTAGGATAAATGTAACATATTGTTTGATGAAATTCTAAATAAGAAAGTCATATGATAAGTAGTTAGAAAATCAGATAATAACAAGCAATTATGGGAATTGATTTGGACTTTGAAGGAGGGGTAGGTTCTACATAACCACCATTTTACCCTATTTTCATGCTTCAGTGCCTGGAATTCCATTCACTAACTAGAAAATTCTTAATCATCCCTTAAGCCACATTAAGATTTCTCTAAATTTCCAAGGAAAGTTAGTTGCTCCCTCATGTTTGCACCATGACACTTCATATGCTCCTCTCTCTCTCTCTTTTTTAAGTAGGCTCCACACCCAGCACGGAGCCCAGTGAAGGGTTTGAACTCATGACCCTGAGATTAAGACCTGAGCTGAGAATCAAGAGTCTGATGCTTAACCAACTGAGCCCCCCACGAACCCCCTCTCTCTTATAGTCTCTATTTTGTTTTCTTGAATGTTCTCCCCAGTCAGTTGAGCAAGTCTAGTACAGAGATGTAACCTTCTGTTGTTGTTGCCCATTTGATGTTTATTTTACCACCTTTTGACACTTCAACTTTCTTTTGGAGAAGTATCCCTCTATCATTTCAGAAAGTCTTGGTGGAATGATCAATAAAGGTAGTTTGCTATCTCCTGGAAGGGGAGAACATGTGACCCATTGATCTATCATTTCCCAAGAATTTGAATATGGAGTAGTGATACAAGGGTGAAAACCACTTGGACCTCTCTTGAGGAGAACATTTACTAAACCCTGCAGAATATCGTTTGTCGTACAATGTCATCTTTGTTTAAAATAGGGAAAAGAATGCTTAGTTACAGAGGGCTATAGTTATCAGATGTAGGTATGTATAAGTAGATACCTAGGAAGAGATCTGGAATATTCCAAACCAGCATGTTTTAAGTGGTTATCTAAGGAGAGAATTTGAATTTGGGATAAGGTAAAGGGTATTTTCCCTTATAACTCTCTGTATTACTGACGTATTATTTCATTTGCAGGCTTAAAAGTCATGTGTTACTTTTGTAATTTGTTTATTTTATTTCAAAAGGTTTACTTTTAAAATTATATTCCCAAAAAAGAAAACGTCTGGAAGTTTATTTCCTATTCATTGAGATAATTTGCCAGGGTTTATTGTTTTTCTGTAACATATATAGTCACATACAGACAGAGAATGACATATAGTTGAACAGCTGTTTTAATTCTCCTGAGAGACAGAGAATTATAACATTAAAGTGATCCAAATGTGAACTGTATACAACCTAAGAATAAAGCAATAACCTGAGAAGATAATAGAAAGCAAACAGTTTGGGGAGGAAATTGTACAGCACTCCACAGGATTCTGAAGATTGTTTTTGCACTTAACCATGATCTTGTGCATCTGTCTATATCAGTATACATAGATCTACCTCATTTTATTTTTTCATGAGACACTGAATGCTATAGAATAGATATATTATAGTTTATTTAGCCATTCCTCTATCTGAGCATTTATGTTACCAAAATTTGTACTATTATAAACATTACTGCAGTAGAAATCTCTGTCCATACATTTTTGAGCACGTGAATCAGTATTTCTTGCAGGAAAAAATTAGAGAAATAGAAATGGCACATCAAAGGGTTTCTTCATGTGAATTGCTGATACTATCAAACAGTTCTCAAAGAAAGCTTTTGTTAATCTGTATTTCCAACAACAGTGAGTGAGAGTACTGATTTCTCCATGCTTTGCCAATATCAGATATTATTGTTTTGTTTTCTTAGCTTGATAACCAGCTAGGTAAAAAAAAAATAATAGTTGATTGATATTCTGTGCAAACTGCTTTCTTACTAAGGAGATTTTCCTTCATTCCATGGTTCTAGTCATCACTAAGAAAAGGCAAATAGTTTTAGATTTCACAGACCCTGCATTTCCCATCCAGAAGCCATGTTTGGACATATTCATATGTTAAGTTCTAGGCCTAAGTAAAGTCTGACTTATGAATATAGTTTTCTAAATGGAAAAGTTCATCATAGGCTGAATAGTGGGCTTGCTAGGCATTATTCCACAATGAGAACATAAATTAGCATTCAGTACCAGATAGACAGTACACTTCATCTTATGGCAAAAGTTAAGTTCTAAAGCAAGCTAATAAGGCCCAAATCATAGCCATCTCTTTTTCCCTTACTGAAACAGTTCCCTATTTCTTTGGCTGAATACCTGATGGAGAAGTTGCCTTGCATTTAGGGGCAGTATTATACAAAATGCTTATTTTTAAATCCTTGACTCACACTCAGCATGGCGAGTTGATTACACCTTAAGAGGCATGTAGGAAATGAGCGGGTTCTAAAAAAACAGCAAATGACATCTATCATGTCATGCTGACTCAAGGAAATAAGCCTTTTGAAGTGGATGTCATTTTGCCCTCTCTCACACTTCATACTGAGTGCATATAGTTCCGTGAATCAGCAGTGCTAATAAAAGGGAACATAAATGTGGATATTCCATGCCAATATCATTTAAGAAATACCTCTCAAATTCAGAGCAGAATGTCAATTGTTTAATGCATCACTAATTTTATTATATAACATTAAATTAATAACAAAGTGTTTAAATTAATTTTGAAAATTGCTGATTTTTTCTCCTACGTAGCACTGGTAAATGCCTGCCAAGGGGCGGGGGGAAGTTCAAGAAAACAAAATAGGAAATTCTTTTTTGAGAGAGAGAGTAGTATACCACAGCAGATGTTGGCAGGTCCTGAGTTATAAAAGATCCCTAACTGCCCCTTGCCTGGACATGCTGCTCAAGACACATACTATTTCATTTGGACAGAATATTTTACCTGCTATGGGAGTGATAACCTGTCCAAACTTGAGGATATTTGTAGCAGTGTAAATTCTATTCAGCGAGAAAAAACTTTTGGATCTTGCTCACGGTAGACACAAAAAGTGCTGTAGCAATGGTAGGCATCTGAAGTCAAGAAAGTATAGAACCTGATGGAATACCTAAAGGCACTTGGGTTCTTAAAGCATACAAGTGACTTTGGCTGAATCTTTGTGAGCTTTAGAAAAGGGTTTTCTTCTTACTGAGAACCAGAGTGCATACTAGACAAGCTTCTTAAATACACATCAGAGTGTTGGAGAACTTGATTCCTCACCAAATGGACACATCCTTGATTTTGCCATCAAGAAGATAGCCTAGGCCACTGGCAGAAAAACTGTTATTAATGGCACTGCTGGGCCATTAATAGTTTAGAAAAATTAAAACATCTCTTTTTGCCTTGCTTGTAGAAAGCCACAGACATTTCATAGTAGACTGTGCTGATTAAGAGCACTTCCAGGTAGTGATGCAGAAGATAAGGCTAACTTGGGGAACCTTCAGGATATCTGGGAAGAACACACTAGTACCACATCAGTATAGCTTCAGCCAGCTCCTATATCATCCCTTGGGTCAGACAACTGAGACTAAGCAGTAGGGGAGAAAGAGGCAAGAACAGTTACCAGATGAATGACTGTTTCATAAGTCAACTATTCTCCTGCTCTGTACCTTAATGTTAGACAAAATGAGCAGGAGATGATATTCCACATTTTGTTCCCAGAATCTAGGGCATACATAGGTAAGGTACACTGCAGAAAAATTAAAAAACATGAAGGACAAACATTAATCTGAAATATCACCAAAGAAAAGAGACAGATTAGGGGTGCCTGGATGGCCCAGTCGGTTAAGCCTCTGACTCTTGATTTTGGCTCAGGTCATGATCTCAGGGTTGTGAGACTGAGCCCCGTGTCAGGCTCCATGCTCAGCGGGGAGTCTTCTTCTCTCCCTCTCTCTTTCCCTCTCCCTGCTCACCCACTATTTTTCTCTCTCTAAAATAAATAAATAAATGTTTAAAAAAAAAGAAAAGAGACAGATTAACTAAAACAAAATGACCATTATTAGGCTGAGTTATATCAGCAAAACTAGATACCAGAAGACATACACAAAGCAAAATAGAGAAGATCAATAAATCCAAAGACTAGTTCTCTGAAAAGACCAATAAAAAAATTAAAAATGAACAAAACAGATCAAGAAAAATAAAAAAGGGGAGAATGCAAAACTGAATGAGATAGGGGAAAAATTTACATAGTTATAAAATTTTTTAAATCATAAGAGAATACTAACAATATTAACTTGACAAAATGTTTGAGATTAATTATTAAAACATATTTAAATAAATAAATAAATATATCTACAGTCACTAATAAAATTGAACTGGTAGTCAATTTTTACCTCCATCCCAATAAAAAAGATATGAATGACAAGAAATTTTTCAGGCAAATTTCATCAAATATTCAAGCAACTGATAGTCTTTCTTTTTTTTTTTTCTAAAGATTTTATTTATTTATTTGAGACAGAGAGAATGAGAGAGACAGAGAGCACATGAGAGGGGGAGGGTCAGAGGGAGAAGCAGGCTCCCTGCCGAGCAGGGAGCCCGATGCGGAACTCGATCCAGGGACTCCAGGATCATGACCTGAGTCGAAGGCAGTGGCTTAACCAACTGAGCCACCCAGGCGCCCAATAGTCTTTCTATAATACAAATTATTTCCAGGAATAAAAACGAGAGAAAGCTATTCAACACAATTAATGAAACTATTATAAGCTTTGTACCAAATAAGAGCAGTATAAAAATAAATGTAGGGGTGCTAATTCTGCCACCATAAAATATGTCTCTTTGGCATACTGATTAAGCTAGTTATTTTTAAGAAACTGTGGACACAATAGAAGCTTTGAAAACAAAGTAGAAGTTAGTTACCCTTTTTAAAAAAAAAGATTTATTTATTTGAGAGAGAGAGCGGCAGGGACGGGCAGAGGGAGAGAGAATCTCAAGCAGACTCTGTGCTGAGTGCAATCCAAGGACCCTGAGATCATGACCTGAGCTTAAGCAAGTGAGCCACCTGGGTATCCCTAGTTACCCTTTTATAAAAGACATTTACATGTATGAGGAAAATCTCCATTTGTAAGGGTGTCTTTCTCAGTACTAAGAAGAGGGGAATGACTCTATAAACCTGTAGAAACTGTTAGTGGAGAAGGCATGGACTTAAATCTGCATAAGCACCTTACCTTTGCTTACCGTGCTGTTCCTGGTAACCTTCCATAACTGACTCCCCCCCCAGTCATCTTTTATCTTTGGCTGGAGATGGTGTTTAAATTGATGGTTTCAGCTATTTTGGGGAGTTATGGTTTTCCTGGGTCTCTCCAATGTATATAGGTGGTATACATGTAATTAAACTTTTAATTTCTTCCTATTAATCTTTTTCATGTCAGTTTTATTCTTAGACTAGCTAGAAGAACCTTGAAGGGAAGAAGACATATTTTTCCTTCATCAACATAAGCATATAGCATAAAAGAAAAATCCTAAACATATTATCAAATTTAATCCAGCTATGTGCACACATGCATTCACACGTGTACATAAACATAATGATCAAGGATGTTTATCTTAGGAATATAAGGATGCATCAATATCAGAAAATCCATGCAATTTATCACACTGATAGTTATAGAAGAAAACAATATCAACAGATGGCAAAAAACAATTCAGTAAGAGTTAATCATTCATGACTGAAATTATTAATTAGGAATAGATTAATATTTTCTTAATCTGATAAATGCTATCTATAAAAAAACCTAAGACAAAACACATTTAATAGTAAAACATTAGAATCATGTCTATTATATTCAGGAACAAAACAAATATTCCTGCTATCACTCCTACTATTTAACATTGTGTTGTAAGTTCTAAACGAAACACTATAAGAAAAAGAAGATATATTAAAATCAAAAGAACACTTGACTCTAAGAAACAAACTGAGGGTTGCTGGAGGGGAGGAGGGTGGGGGATGGAGTAACTGGGTGATGGGCATTAAGAAGAGTATGTGATGTGATGAGCACTGGGTGTTATATAAGACTGATGAATCATTGAACACTACGTCAAAAACTAATGATGTACTATATGTTGGCTAATTGAATTTAAAATAAATAAATAAATAAATAAAATCAAAAGAACAAAGAGAGAGACAAAATTGTCATTTTTGTTGATGATAGGATTTCCTCATAGAGAAACTAGGAGTCACAAGCAAATGAAACTGAAACCACTTAAAAGCACAAAGTTTAACAAAAATTAAAATAGCTGCACTAATGCTTCAGTGAATCTCTATTTTATTTTTTATTAGAGATTTATTTATTTATTTTAAAGGGAGGGGGGCAGAGGAGAGGGAAAGAGAGTCTGAAGCAGACTGTGCTGAGCCTGGAGCTGGACCCTGGGCTTGATCTAAAGACCCTGAGATCATGGCCTGAGCTGAAACCAGGAGTCAGACGCTTAACTGACTGTGCCACCGAGGTGCCCCATGAATCTCTATTTTAAAATAACCTTTTTCCTCTGTTCTGCAAATCTCTCCTCCTCCTTTCTTAGCCTTTTGTTTTAGGAACCCAGTACCACCCTGAAAACATGATGAACGAGGCTGGCCACACATACACAATTCCTGGAGAAACAAGCTAGATCTTGTATTTCCCTATGAAACCTCCAAGCCCCTTCTTCCATGAGGGCTGTTATGGCCTCCCTTGTCCAGCAAAGCAATAAAGCTATTGTTTCTCTTTATCCCAAACTCTGCCTTCACATTATATTTTCACTCCAAAGCATAGAGGTTGGTTTTCCAAAACAAAACTGACAAGAAAGTCCAGTAAGGTTACTAAACACAAGATAGGGAAACCAACAGTGTTTCTATACCCCAGCAATAATCAATTAAAAAATGCAACAGAAAAGAAACATCCAGTGTTGTAATAGTTTAAAGTGTAACTTCCTTGGAATAAAACTAAAAACATGTTAAGATATACCTTTAGGGGCACCTGGGTGGCTCAGTCAGTTAAGCGTCTGCCTTTGGCTCAGGTCATGATCCCAGGGTCCTGGGATGGAGAGCAGGGTATGTGCTTCTCCCTCTGTGCCCCCCCCACTCATGTTTTCTCTCTCTCAAATAAATAAATACAATCTTTTAAAAAAAGATATACCTTTAAAGAGAAAGGTATATGATATTTTCAAAGAACACAGAAGTCCTGAGCAAATGGAGAATAAACTATATTCAAGAATGGGAAAGCTCAATATCACAAAATGAATATTTTCTTCCAAATTAATCTATAAATTCAATGCTGTTCCAATCAAAATCTTATAAGGAAATTTTTTGCACTAGATTCTAAGATTCAAAATGAGGACTAAAAGTCCGAGAAACCTTAAAATTATCCTTGTAAGTAAACAATACCAGGAGAGACTTTTTCTTCCATATATCAAGGTTTAGACAAAGTTATCTTAATAGTACTGATGCTGATCAATGGAACAGAACAGATGACCCAGGAAAAGATCTGTATACATTGATACATGATATGGTTGGTGTTACAATTAACTGGGGAAATTGGCTTGCCATATGTTAAAAATACAAAACTGTACCTTGCCATACCCAGAATAAATTAAAAATGCTTAACTATGTAAATGTTTAATACAAACTATATAACTATAATAAGAAAATATAAATGACATCTTCGTGACCTTGTGATAGAAAAGGATCTCTTAAGCATGACACAGAAAGCACACATAAAGAAAAAAATTCATAGAGTTGATTATTTCAAAATTTTAAAGTTCTAGGGGTGCCTGGGTGGCTCAGTCGTTAAGCATTTGCCTTCAGCTCAGGTCATGATCCCAGGTCCTGGGATGGAGCCCCACATAGAGCTCCCTGCTCAGTGGGAAGCCTGCTTCTCCCTCTCCCACTCCCCCTGCTTGTGTTCCCTCTCTTGCTGTGTCTCTCTCTGTCAAATAAATAAATAAATAAAATCTTAAAAAAAAACAAAATTTTAAAGTTCTATACAAAAAAACAGCACAAAGAGAGTTAAAAAACAAATTGTAGACTTGGAAAAGCTATTTGTGACATTCATTTAAAGAAAATCAAATACATGAGACACAACAGAAAATGGTTATCTTGCAGAAGAGGGAATTGGAATGTCCAAGAATAAACAAAAGATAAAATGCTCAACCTCACTAGCAAACTGAAGAAAAACAAAACAATCATCTCTCAGATTTCTGAAAACATAAACCTCATAAATGTTTGTGAAAAGGAATGTAGAACTGTAAAGAAGACAAATTAACAATAGCTGGCCAATGCTACAAATTTACGTATTAAATAGAGGCAACTCCTGTCATGTGAATAAAATTGAGTACTAGAAGGATTTAACAAATTCCTGCTGGTGATTGTGGCATGTTAGGGAAAAGGGAAATTGGACTGTGGAGAGATGCAAAGAGGAGCTCAGCTCTACCTACAATATGTTTATTTCATTTAAAAAATATTAATCAAATGTTAACATTTATTAACAAAATAAGATTTGGATTGGGAAGCTAATTCTAGGCTAAGGTTGAATTGGGGTAACCAGCAATAAAGGAATCAAGACATCTTGTAGAGATGGAGAGAAAGAGGGAGAGAGAGAAAGAGAAAGACAGAAAGGAAGAGGGAGAGAGTGTGTCTCAGTTGGGATGGAACGTGGTAAGGTGACTGAGGGGAGAGTAACAGAAGATACCCTGGGCATTAAGCAAGATTCACATAGTGCTTGAAAACAGCAGAATGATAAAACTGAGTGGTAGGGAGGATCATGAAATCATGGATAAATCTGTCTTTTACCTAATAGCCTACTTGGGGTAAAACATCATTTCTGAAATAGTAGGTGACAAAAGTCATCCCTTAGGAAAATCTCTCTGATGGGAGTTATGAGCTGGTATGACTCAGGTAAGCCCCCTCCTACCTGCTTCAGAAACAAAGGCAGAACACAATAGGAGCTTTCACTCCTGAATTCCTTCATTTCTTTGATGCCCTTCTATAGGAAAGGATATAAGATCCTTCTAACAACCTGTCTGTCACTTTTCTATCCTAAGAATCACAGAGCCTAGCAGTTTGGAGACATTTTTCACAGATATTATTCGCTGTATCAGATAATTCATCTATATGGTAGCATTTTCAATAAGGGCACAGTTCTTTCTGCCTAAAAAATATTATGATGAATACTTTTGTTATAAGCTGGGATGAATTCATTGCTATCATATCTCTTTTGCAGAAAGAAACAAAAGAAGCAAATGATTCTGCATCCCCAGCCTAGGTAAATACCACACCATTTCTACTGAATACTGCCAACAATTCTGGTTGTTATTTTTCTAATAAAGTACAAAAACAGTGAAAAAATGACGTTTAAAATGTGATTCAAAGGGACTGATAACCCACATAGTATTATTTCCTATTACTACCCTGGAGGTACTTGAAAAATAATCAAATATTAATTAACAAATTATCTATAGCTGCATGTAGAGGAGAAAAATAGCATTTTTTTTTCACCTGAAATTTAGAACAACACAGATTTTCAACAAGCACTGGATTAAGATTTAGGGCACTTGAGGGTGTGGATCTAGCTCCAACAAGATTTGCTGCTGGTCCAAAATGGGGAAATATCATTCCTGCTCCTCATTTTAACTGTGAAGCTAGGAAGATAATTAGCTACTGCTGGATTCATTATAAACTTTCAAATACTGTTCAAAGGCCATTTTTCAGTTTATGATCTTGAGAAAGTTTACACATTAAAACTAAAGAATTTAATAGAGAGGGAATACCAAGATGATAAGAGAAAAAGTCCTTGGGTTTCATTCATTGTAACCTGTAGGTACCTGTGATCCCTTGAAAAGGATTCAAGCATCTCACCAACAGTAGTATATTTAGGTACCTTATCAATATAAAATATACATCATTGCATGCCCTTTTAATGCAGTAACAACATATAATGTAATTGTAGAGAATAACATCCATTTTAAGAACTGATGAAAGCTATTATGTTATAGGTTAAATGGGATGATGGCAGGAAATGATAATAAAAATCTCTTTGCACCAGTAAGAGAATGAGGAAAAGCATTCCATTTATTCCTCATACAAGACTTCTCACTAAAGGAGCATTCCAAGATAAGTTAAATAAATACCATTCATTGAGTTGTTGGAAGAAAATAAGAGAAATTCTATTTATATTTATTTTTGATCTTATATCTTTTAATTCCTGTGTTTTATTTGTTTTAGGATTCACATAAATATTAATATAGTGATAGATGTTTACAATGTATAAAAAAAGAAGGAAAGAAAGAAAGAAAGTAGAAAGCAAAAGCACCATTTCATGTTGTAGAGGTTGAAAAATAATTTTCTCTCTACCCTTCTAGGTTCTTTGCTGAGACCTCCTATAATAAAAGAATAAAAAAGACACAGAGAATAAGAACTCCGAATAAATGAATGAATAAAAAGATTAACAAGAGAAAAACAAACAGAAGTTTAATAACATGTATACCTCCTGCATCAACAAAAGAGACCCAGGAAAACTGAGTAATTCCTCAAAATGACCCAAGCCACCACCTTAAATACCATCTCCAGCTAAAGACAAATGAAAGATACTGGGGCTGTGGAACAGGTTATGGGAGGTGACTGAAAAAGGCACAATAAACAAGGGTAAAATTGTTATGCAGATTTAGGTCCTTGCCTTCTCTGGTGATAAAAGTTTCTAGAGATTAGAGTCATCCTCCCCCCTTCCTGGTACAAGAAGGGAGACACCCTTACAAATGGAGGTTTTCCTCATAAATGCACATGTCTCTTACACAAAGGTAACTTCTACTAGGTTTTCAGAGCTTTTCCCCCTTCTGTTTCTTTAAAAATAGCCAGCTCAAGATAATCTTTATGCCAAAAGGCATATTTTGGGGTGGCAAATTCTGCTCCCCTTCAATCTCTTTACCAAAAGTATTGTCTAAATTAGTCTTCCAATTGGTCCCTTTGCCTCTAGTCTTATCCAGATCCATCCAATCCTTTCTCTACATTGCCACCAGAGACATCTTTATAAGGTGTGCCTCTGATTTTGTTACTCTCCTGCTTAAAACCTATTCAAAGGCTCCTTGTTCCCTAAAGAAAAAACTCCATAAGGAATGTCATGATCTGGTCAGTGCCTACTTCTTCAGATTTATTTTTCATCAGAGCCCACTGATGCATTTCAGTCAAACTGTACTGAACTACTTTGATCCATGTTAAATTTGTTCAGATCACACTTCACCTATAACAGTATTTTAAATTGGAAGTTTGAACTGAGTTGTCCCAGTACAAAAGACATGGAATTTCAAAGTGAGGTGCCAGAATAAAAAGCAGACTTTCACAATGTACAATCTTTAGAACCAGTTAGAGATTAATTTTAGGTCAGATTTCCTGGAAACAGACTGTGAGATGGGTGGTTATATGCACAAGGTTCACTGGGAGTAGTCTAGGGAGATGTCCTTGTAGGACACTAAGGAAACAAGGTTGAACAAAGAGAGAATATTATCTCCACTTCTTTGCAAATGGGGCCTTAGAGAATATTCCAGAAATCTCTGGAGCTTGGAATGCCAGCTTTTCAAAGTTGTACCAAATTGAAGAAATGGGGTTGGACTTTTGAACCCTAACATCAGCCAATCATTGTCCATAGACCACCTGGTTGAAAGGTAGTTGTAATCTTGGATAAGAAGGCAATGCTTTTTGAGGGTCCCAGTTGAGAGCCATTTGCAGAAGATATTTTCAGCATTGGCACTGAAGAGGGGATCTGATGGATCAACACAACCAACTAGAAAGTTTGAAAGCCCAAAAAGAGATATTAAAAGTGCAAGTGAAGAGAGAGAAGGAAGGGCTTGTGAATGATTTTTGCTAGTTAAAAGAGATTGCTGCTGTACTCAGGAGAAAAATGTTGGAGGGGCACTATTCCCTTTACTTCAAGCCTAGAAAAAGAAGCTTCAAGGAGACCAATTTAAAAACCTAAAGTAGCACTCTTGAAGTTTGAGACACATAGCGATTAATAGTGTAGCTTTAAAAGTTATGTAATTTCTTTGACCTTCTGTTTCTTCAACTGTAAAATGTTCACAAAAAATATTTTATTGGTGTTTGTGAAGACTAAATAAGAGAACTGATCAAATTAACTTAGCACAGAACATGATGGAGTAATTTATCGATTATATTAGTTTCCTTCACATTATCTCCTTCTGATCTTTGCTAAAATCACACATTCTTAATGAGGTCTTAAATGACCATTCCTTAAAAAATCTTAACTCTCTATTCTTCATGCCAACATTTCTTTATACAGCACCTGTTTACTATTCTCCATAGTACCTATCATCTAACATATGGTATAAATTTACTTATTTTTTGTTTGACTACTGGCACTAGAATGTCAGCTCAGTGAGAGCAGAAACTTGATCTTGTTTTCTGCTGAATTCTCAGTGCCTAGCACATAAGAGGTATTCAAAAAATACCTGTTGAATGAATGCAATTCATTCTGGAATATAATTTAGGGAGACATAATTAATTTGCTCTATAACCAAATCTATTTTATACTATACCACATAAATATTTAAAGAGCATTCAACCCAGGAATTAGGAGTATAATTGACATACATTGAAAGGCTTAGAAAGTTATGGTTGACAGGACATTAGTATTATGAATTAACTTTACATTTTAGATTTGGCAGGTACAGTACTAGGACTAACAGCAAAGCTGATTGAGGAGTTAAGAAATTTTACTGTTTGTATTGGCATAGAGCTGACTTATGTTAACAGAGAAAGTACAGGTGACAACTTGTTACTGAATAAAGCAGGCTAAAGAGACAACCAAAAGAAGTTTAAAATCCACATTGTACTAGACTTGCTTTGACTCTGACAAGATATGAACATTATTAAAAACCAAACATGACAAAATATCTTATATTAGAGTCAGACAGTATTTATATGGCAACTATTTATGTACTAGGCACTTTTGTATACATGTTAACTCAATTAATCCGCACAACAACCCTATGATGAAGGTATTATAATCTCCTCTTTATAGATGATAACACCTGAAGTTCAGGGAGGTGAAGTAATACAATAAAGCCACCTAACCAGGAAGTGTCATTCATGATATAAATCTGGGTCTTCAACACAGAGACCATTGCTTTCTCTATCACATTGTCATTTCATCATTAATATCTCCTCCTGAGGATGTTAAGAGCACCATAGAATTATGAACTAGAATCACTTCAGGCCATTTTCTGATCATTTATATATTCTACATAGCCCAGTAACAAATCCTGAACACATGTCCAGATCCTGAATGGAGTATCTTAACAAATTCTGCCAAAAATAAAAATATCAATTAATATAGCCAGTGGTATTAAGTACACTCCTCTTTTATGAATGCTTAGGGTGCCTGAAGTAAAGGAATTCATCTTAAGTAGATATTATTAATGAAATTTAAGATTTTCAAAGGGCCATTGAGAATTTTCTACCACAGGGGAATCTACTTTCAAGCCCAGAAATAGAGGAAATATGCCCTTCCTTTTCTGATTCAGGTAGTAAAGTTGAGAATAATTCCAGACTCAACTAGCTGTTTATCACTGTTCTAATCCAACATATTCAAGTTATATGCAAAATTCTACATGGAATTGAAATTTTACAAAGTTTTCAAAAAAAATATTATTTCAAGTATTAATTTAAAATGGTCATTGAAGGGTGGCTGGGTGGCTCTGTCAATTAAGCATCTGCCTTCAGCTCAGGTCATGATCTCAGGGTCCTGGGATCAAGCCCTGCATTAGGTTCCCTACTCAGCAGGGAGTCTGCCTCTGCCTCTCCCCCAGCTCATGCTCTCACTCTCTCAAATAAATAAATAAAATCTTTTAAAAAAATAAAATGGTCATTGAGATCTCGACTATAATGCCATTCACCATGCTGGGAACTGATGGATATAGGAAGTTATAAGACATAATTCTGTCCTCTAGCTGGAAGACAAAAGCTCCAGCAAGAAAGGCAGACTGTACTCCCAGTCCTGAACCCACCATTTATTGACTACTTATGAGACTCATATTAACTTGAAAATAATGATGTATACTTCACAAGATTGTTGTGAGGACTGCATGGGTTAACATAAGTAAAGGGTCCAGAGTCTGATACATAGTTGGTGTACAAAAGTTAAACACATTTCTATTTTTGCTGTCATTATTATTAAAAGGCTAGGGAGTGCAAACAATATAAAATACATTTATTGAAAAATAATGGATCACACCTTTGGTAATGAATGATATTGCTATTTTTTCATCCCTGGGCATGCAGGATGAACTTTGTTACCTATTCCAAAAATACTACTATTCTCATAAAAATAATCTCTTATATCAGTAATGTCCAAAGTGCTTTCACACTAACCCTCAAAAAACCCTAGGAGTGAAATAGATCAAGTTTTCTGTCCCTCTTAAACACAGCTAGTAAGGGATGGGGCCACAATCTTCTGACACGATGCACAGTGCTCTTGCTACAACATGCAAGACTTCGGGATCCCTAGATATCAACCCATTCCATTCTACTAAGTCTTTTTTTTTTTTTAAAGATTTTATTTATTTATTTGACAGAGAGAGACACAGAGAGAGAGGGAACACAAGCAGGGGGAGTGGGAGAGGGAGAAGCAGGCTCCCGGCAGAGCAGAGAGCCCGATGTGGGGCTCGATCCCAGGACCCTGGGATCATGACCTGAGCCGAAGGCAGACACTTAACGACTGAGCCACCCAGGCGCCCCCCATTCTACTAAGTCTTAATGCTAAACAAGCATGTCAACTTGAGCAGGCAGGTGAAAGAAAGCACTTTATTTCATATCTGTATCTGTGTCTGTATCCATATCTATATTAAACACAATGACGTTGCCTTTTATAAGTCAAACCTGGCCAGCAATTTCATATGGTTCGACATGCTTACATATATGCAGTAGAGGATCCTGTTTAAGAGGGTAGGTTTTGGTACTGGGAAAATGTTGGACCTGAGCCCAGCTCTTTCACATAAGTTGTGTGAGCAAGGGCAAGATCACTGACTACAGTGAGCCTCAAAATCCTCACTGTTTTAAATGAAATATTAAAATCAATAATATTTCTTAGAGTTGCAAATAGCATATACTAAGCCCTCAGTAACTTAATTATTGCTAATAGTACTATTACTATTACGAGTAGCAGTGAGGATGCTCACCCAAATGGAGAAGAAATCATCCTTACTTTAGTGCCCAGTAGTTCTTTGAATAGGTATCTGGGTGAAGCACAGCAAATATTTACAACCTCTAGAGGAGTCCAATGAAGTGTTGTGCTAGAACTATCCTATCCAACTCAAGAGTGCTTAACTATTAAATTTTCAGAGATTTTGCAGGCTGGTTCCTGCAGTCATTATTAAAAATTATAATAAACTTACCATTAAATACATTATATTAAAAGCAAAAATAAATGCTCAAAACTTATAATATCTTAAATATTTTACTATTATCTATGCTCTTGACATTATTTACATCTATTATATCTGTATGGTGGAAATACTAATTGATAGTGTGCTACTATGCCTCCCTTCCTGCCTATACATTCAGTGACATCAGTTTGGTAGCTTTAAATTGGCCAATGTAGGAGTATTAACACCACAGAAATCAGAAAATGCATTCAGTCAGGACTTTTCTCCCCAGAAAGCCAGTTATTAAACATCTACCAACACATAATTAGACCAGTGTTATACCAGCTGCTTTCAACCACAGTATTATACTGGTTGCTTACAATCTGCCCTCCCCCACCCCAGACATCTGAATTTTAGGAACTGCTTACAGCCATCACTAAAGCCTTGAACAGAATATAAGGTAAATGAGAAATGTGTGGGTGTAGATAATTCCACAGCCTCAAAATAAGCCCTGGTTTGGGAAACTCATCAGCCTATATTGTTCCCTTTGGAGCAATTGATATTAACCACATTTCATTTTGAGGGTTAATATATGTATATGCATGCACACACACAAATATCTTAGGAAACTCAAAGTTAAATAAATATGAACACTCTAAAATCTTTATAAATTTTAATTTTGTGTAAAAAATTAAGGTATGATCTTTGATTATAAATTTTATCAACTATTTCAATATATATGTCAAGTGAGTTGATGTACTTCTGACATATGTGAAATAAAATTCAAAATATTTTTTATCTTTTTAAAGATTTTATTTATTTGAGAGAGAGCATGCATGCAAGACAGCATGAGCAGCAGAGAGGGACAGAGACAGAGGGAGAAGCAGACTCCCCACTGAGCAGGGAGCCTGATGCGGGGCTCGATCCCAGGACCCTGGGATCATGAACTGGGCTGAAGGCAGACACTTAACCAAATGAGCCACCCAGGCACCCCAAAATTCAAAATATTTTTAAGAGCAGGTATGCCAAAGGTACACACCAATATTTTTACAGAGCTTGGAAACAATACACAAAAATATTTTGTGGTGTTAGAACTTTCTTTTAGCACTGAGTAATATCCAGAGGAGAGAGAAATTTGTATCTTAGGAACCATTACAATGAGAGAACCTGGACAGAAATGAACTATGCCAAATATTTTGCAAAATAAACCTTAGGAATTTGGATGACATTGTGTGGGTACCCAAGTAACTAAAAGCAAATTCAAAATATTGAATTGGACATTCACCCCTGAACACCATATTGCAATTGGAAACTTCACAGAAAACTAATTGAGAGAGAATAATCCAGACATATTAAAGATAACTGTTTTAAGTTTACATGTGCAATTAGTTGTGTTGTGTATATTAGATATTTAATAAGGGATATAAATATATATATATTTGCAGCATACTACTTATTTTTTTAATTTTATTTTATTATGTTATGTTAGTCACCATACAATACATCATTAGTTTTTGATGCAGGGATCCATGATTCACTGTTTTCATAGAACACCCAGTGCTCCATGCAGTATGTGCCCTCCTTAATACCCATCACCGGGCTAACCCATGCCCCCACCCCCTCCCCTCTAAAACCCTCAGTTTGTTTCCCAGAGTCCATAGTCTCTCATGGTTCGTCTCCCCCTCCAATTTCCCCCCTTTCATTTTTCCCTTTCTTCTCCTAATGTCCTCCATGCTATTCCTTATGTTCTACAAATAAGTGAAACCATATGATAATTGACTCTCTCTGCTTGACTTATTTCACTTAGCATAATCTCCTCCAGTCCCATCCATGTTGATGCAAAAGTTGGGTATTCATCCTTTCTGATGGCTGAGTAATATTCCATTGTATATATGGACCACATCTTCTTTATCCATTCATCTGTTGAAGGGCATCTCGGCTCTTTCCACAGTTTGGCTATTGTGGACATTGCTGCTATGAACATTGGGGTGCATAGGGCCCTTCTTTTCACTACATCTGTGTCTTTGGAGTAAATACCCAGTAGTGCAATTGCTGGGTCATACGGTAGCTCTATTTTCAACTTTTTGAGGAACCTTCACACTGTTTTCCAAAGTGGCTGTACCAACTTGCATTCCCACCAACAGTGTAAGAGGGTTCCCCTTTCTCCACAACCTCTCCAACATTTCTTGTTTCTTTCCCTGTCCATTTTTGCCATTCTAACTGGTGTAAGGTGGTATCTCAATGTGGTTTTGATTTGAATTTCCCTGATGGCTAATGATGATGAACATTTTTTCATGTGTCTGTTAACTATTTGTATGTTGTCTTTTGAGAAGTGTCTGTTCATGTCTTCTGCCCATTTTTTGACTTGACTATTTGTTTTTTGGGTGTTAAGTTTGAGAAGTTCTTGATAGATCTTGGAAATCAGCACTTTGTCTGTAGTGTCATTTGCAAATATTTTCTCCCATTCTGTGGGTTGCCTCTTTGTTTTGTTGACTGTTTCCTTTGCTGTGCAGAAGCTTTTTATCTTGATGAAGTCCCAAAAGTTCATTTTTGCTTTTGTTTCGCTAGCTTTTGGAGATGTATCTTGAAAGAAGTTGCTGTGGCCGACGTTGAAGAGGTTACTGCCTATGTTCCCCTCTAGGATTTTGATGGAGTCCTGTCTCACATTGAAGTCTTTCATCCATTTTGAGTTTATCTTTGTGTAGGGTGTTAGGGAATGGTCGAGTTTCATTCTTCTGTATATAGCTGTCCAATTTTCCCAGCACCATTTATTGAAGAGATTGTCTTTTTCCATTGCATATTTTTTCTTGCTTTGTTGAAGATTATTTGACCATAGAGTTGAGGGTCCATATCTGGGTTCTCTATTCTGTTCCATTGGTCTATATGTTTGTTTTTCTGCCAGTACCATGCTGTCTTGGTGATCACAGCTTTGTAATATAGCTTGAAATCGGGCAACGTGATGCCCCCAGCTTTTTTTTCTTTTTTAATATTTCCTTGGTGATTTGGGGTCTTTTCTGATTCCATACAAATTTTAGGATTGTTTGTTCCAGCACTTTGAAAAATATCATTGGAATTTAGATTGCTCTGGGTAGCACAGACATTTTAACAATATTTATTCTTCCGATCCATGGGTATGGAATGTTTTTCCATCTTTTTGTGTCTTCTTCAATTTCTTCCATGAGTGTTCTGTAGTTCCTAGAGTATAGATCCTTTACCTCTTTGGTTAGGTTTATTCCGAGGTATCTTATGGTTTTTGGTGCTATTGGAAATGGAATCATTTCTCCAATTTCTCTTTCTACAGTTGCATTGTTAGTGTATAAGAAAGCAACTGCTTTCTGTACCTTGATTTTGCATCCTGCCACATTACTGAATTGCTGTATGAGTTCTAGTAATTTGGGGGTGGAGTCTTTTGGGATTTCCACATAAAGTATCATGTCATCTGCAAAGAGAGAGAGTTTGACTTCTTCCTTGCCAATTTGAATACCTTTTATTTCTTTTTGTTGTCTGATTGCTGTTGCTAGGACTTCTAGTACTATGTTGAACAATAGTGGCGAGAGTGGGCATCCTTGTCATATTCCTGATCTTAAGGGAAAGGCTTTCAGCTTTTCCCCATTGAGAATGATATTCACTGTGGGTTTTTCATAGATGGATTTTAGGAACTTGAGGAATGTTCCCTCTATCCCTATACTCTGAAGAGTTTTAATCAGGAAAGGATGCTGTATTTTGTCAAATGCTTTTTCTGCATCAATTGAGAGGACCATATGGTTCTTCTCCCTCCTCTTATTAATGTGTTCTATCACATTGATTGATTTGCAAATGTTGAACCACCCTTGCATCCCAGGGATAAATCCCACTTGGTTGTGGTGGATGATCCTTTTAATGTATTGCTGGATTCCATTAGCTAGGATTTTGTTGAGAATTTTGGAGTTCATATTCATCAGGGAAATTGGTCTGAAATTCTACTTTTTGATGGGGTCTTTGCCTGGTTTGGGGATTAAGGTAATGCTGGCCTCATAGAATGAGTCTGGAAGCTTTCCTTCTGTTTCTATTTTTTGAAACATCTTCAGGAGATTAAGTATTATTTCTTCTTTGAATGTTTGATAGAATTCCCCAGGGAATCCATCAGGCCCTGGACTCTTGACTTTTGGGAGGTTTTGGATCACTGCTTCAATCTCGTTACTGGTTATTGGCCTATTCATGTTGTCAATTTCTTCCTGTTTCAGTCTTGGCAGCTTATAGGTTTCCAGGAAGGCATCCATTTCATCCGGATTGCTCAGTTCATTGGCATATAGTTGTTGATAATAATTTCTAATAATTGTTTCTATTTCCTTGGTGTTAGTCATGATCTCTCCCCTTTCATTCATAATTTTATTAATTTGGGTCCTCTTTTCTTTTGGATAATTCTGGCCCATGGTTTATCGATCTTATTAATTCTTTCAAAGAACCAACTTCTAGTTTTGTTGATCTGATCTACTGTTTTTCTGGTTTCTAATTCATTGATCTCTGCTCTAATCATAATTATTTCTCTTCTAATGTGTGGCTTAGGCATCGTTTGTTGCTTTTTCTCTAGTTCTTTAAGTTGTAGAGTTAGTTGGTGAATTCAGGATATTTCTATTTTTTTGAGTGAGGCTTGGATGGCAATGTATTTCCCCCTTAGGACCGCCTTTGCAGTATCCCATAGGTTTTGGACCAATGTGTTTTTGTTCTCATTGATTTCCATGAATTGTTTAAGTTCTTCTTTGATTTCCTGGTTGACCCAAACATTCTTGAGTGGAGTGGTCTTTAGCTTCCAAGTGCTTGAATTTCTGCCAAATTTTTTCTTGTGATTGAGTTCCAGTTTTAAAGCACTGTGGTCTGAGAATATGCAGGGAATAATCTCAATCTTTTGGTATCAGCTGAGACCTCATTTGTGACCCAGTATGTGGTCTATTCTGGAGAAAGTTCCATGTGTGCTCGAGAAGAGTGAGTATTCTGTTTTAGGGTGGAATGTTCTGTAAATATCCATGAGGTCCATCTGGTCTAGTGTATCATTCAAAGCTCTTGTTTCCTTGTTGATTTTCTGCTTAGATGATCTGTCCATTGCTGAGAGTGGAGTATTGAGATCTCCTACAATTAATGTATTGTTATCAATGTGACTCTTTATTTTGGTTAACAGTTGGCTTATGTAGATGGCTGCTCCCATGTTGGGGGCATAGATATTTACAATTGTTAGATCTTCTTGTTGGATAGACCCTTTAAGAATGATATAGTGTCCTTCTGTGTCTCTAACTACAGTCTTTAGTTTAAAATCTAATTTGTCTGATATAAGAATTGCTACCCCAGCTTTCTTTTAAGGTCCGCTGGTATCGAAGATGGATCTCCATCCCTTCACTTTCAGTCTGGATGTATCTTTAGGTTCAAAATGAGTCTCCTGTAGGCAGCATATGGATGGGTCCTGTCTTTTTATACAATCTGCAACCCTGTGCCGTTTTATGGCAGCATACTAGTTTAAAAAAAAACCACAGAAATGGAGCCAGACTACTTTAGTTTAAAATCTGCTTTTTCTTTTAAAAAACTTACTAGCTTGGTGACCTTAGACAAAATATCCAATCCTCAGTTTCCTCAGGTGTAAGGATAATAACAGTACTTCCCTCATAGAGTTGTAAAAATAAAATGAGCTAATACAGATAAGTGCTTTGAAAAAATGCTCTGCACATAATAAGCTTTCAATATATGTTGGTTATAATAACTATTATTTTTGCTCTTAAGCAATACCATTTATTGAGCATATATCATGTATAAAACGCTCTAAATAACATCACCTTATATTACACTTACATTATTAATAATTTGTTTGTGGCCCCATGGTTAGTCAGAGAATCAATCAAGGATTTATATAAATGTCTCCCTAACACCAAAAACCCATGCTTTTCCTATTGAATATTAGAATCACCTAGGGTGCTGTTAAAATGCAAGTTTGCAGTCTTTATGAAATGTTTACTGATTCAGAATCTCTGGGGATGGCTCCAGAAAAATCTTACTTTTTTTTAAATTTAGAAGACTGGTTGCTACCTTATTTTTACTTTTTATTTCCCAAGATCTTAATATTTTTATTGAACTATTATTGATATGTTACATTAGCTTCAGGTGTACAACATAGTAATTTGACAATTCTATGTTATGCTATGCTCACCACAAGTGTAGCTATGCTCTGTCACCATAACACTACTCCAATACTATTGACTATAATCCCCATGCTGTACCTTTTATCCCTGTGACATTCATTCTGTAACTGGAAGCCCATACCTCCCACTCCCCTTCATGCATTTTGCCCATACATCCACCTCCTTCTCCTCTGGCAACCACTAGTTTGTTCTCTGTATTTATGGGTCTATTCTGCTTTTTTTGTTTGTTTTTTAGATTCCATATATAAGTGAAAACAGGTGGTATCTGTCTTTCTCTGTCTGACTTATTTCCCTTAGCATAATACTCTCTAGGTCCATCCATGTTGCTGCAAATGGCAAGATCACATTCTTTTTTATGGTTGAGTAATACTCCAGTGTGTGTGTGTGTGTGTCTCAAATCTTCTTTATCCATTCATCTATTGATGGACACTTGGGCTGCTTCCATATCTTGGCTATTGTAAAAAATGCTGCAATAAACATAGGGGTGCATATATCCCTTTGAATTAGTGTTTTTGTATTCTTTAGGTAAATACCTAGTAGTGCAATTGCTATATTATATGGTTTTTCTATTTGTTATTTTTTGAGGAACCTCCACACTATGTTTCAGTGGCTGCACCAGTTTGCATTCCCACCAACAGTGCAGGAGGGTTCTGTTTTCTACACACTCTTGCCAACACTTCTTATATATTATCTTTTTGATACTAGCCAGTCTGACAGGTATATGGTGATATTTCACTGTGGTTTTGATTTGCACTTCCCTGATGAGAAAAATCTTACTTTTTGACCAATTCTTCAGGTCATACTTAGACACATTAATGACTGAATAACAATGCATTGGCTATACTCATTAACTTTCCCACTGGAACATTTTACCATTAACACCAATGCAAAAAGTCTACAAGTTAAGGCTCTGGCAGTATCAACCAAAGGACTATTAATTATTTCTTCTTTCCTCAGTTCTCAAGGCAGTTATACTTAGAATCGTTTAGACAAATTATCAGGTAATAATTAAAATCTATTTGCTCACTATAAATTAAGAGTAATTTTATCTTTTTCAAAGAAGGCAGACTGATACTCAGGTCCATCCAATAATATGATTCCCCTTCTGTTTTATGAAATAGTGGATGATGAGTTGTTTGTTATACTACAAATAAATAAGTCTGATTAATAAAATTTGGACTGCTTCTATGTTAATGTAGTGATTATCACTTTCAGAAACTACCATGCTAAAATATAAAACCTGGTCTATGTGTGTGTGCACACACATGCAATATTTGGAAGAGAAAATTTAGAAAAATAAATTGTTCTCAAAGTCACTTCCAAATATACTCATTATTATTTGTGTAGTGTTTAAATATATATACTCATTTCCTGGCTATCTCTATAGACTTTTTTTTTTTAAAGATTTTATTTATTTATTTGACAGAGAGAGAGCAAGAGAGGGAATACAAGCAGGGGGGTGGGAGAGGGAGAAGCAGGTTTCCCGCTGAGCCAGGAGCCCAATGCAGGGCTCAATCCCAGGACCCTGGGATCATGACCTGAGCCGAAGGCAGACGCTTAACAAATGAGCAACCCAGGCGCCCCAATTTCTTCACACTTTCGAACATAGTTATTTTTTAACATAGCTATCATTTCATATACAATTTTATAGTCTTTTTCATTTATCATATATGCATTTTTTGTTATGAAAGCCTTCATATACATTTTTCAGTGACTGATAATGTTGTGACTATAAGATGTACTATAATGTACTCAATTATTATACAATAATTGTACATTTAGACTGTCTTCAATTATTTTATTATTATCAATTATAAAGTCTAAAATGCCAAATTGTTAATAATAGTTATCTTTGAGTAGTACAATTGTGTGTATTCTTTTCGAGTTTTTCAAAATTCCTACCATTAACATATATAAATTTTAACAGGGAAAATGTTATTCAAAATAAAATGAATTGTATAATAACAGGTGGTTACAGATAAAAGAACTGCAAATCTCAGACCCAATTTAAGAAGGAGTCTCTAGGAAAAGCCAAAGACAACAGGTAAGATAAAAGCAAGGACACCAGAGGAAATTTTAGACTCCTATGTCTCAGCTACAACAAATAGTACACACAGTCTAACTCCTACCCAGATAAAATAAAAGCTCATACTAAGGCCTATTTATCATAGTTCCCTTTACCTGATACATCATGTATGGCCTTCAACAACACCAAAAAGTCACAAGACATGCTAAAAGGCAAAAAACACATTCTGATAAGCAAAAGTAAGCATCAGAACCAAACTTGGATACAGCAGAAATTTTGGAATTATCAAACCAGGAATTTAAAATAATTATGTTAAGGGCCCTAATTTTTAAAATGGACAATATGTAAGAATAGATGGGTAATGTAAGTAGAGAGATTGAAACTCTAAAAATATCAAAAGGAAATTCTAGAATTCAAAAACACTTTAAGAGATATTTTAAAATGTCTTTGATAAGCTCATCAGCAGACTACACACAGCCAAAGAATCAGTGAGGTTAAAGATATGTCAATGAAAACTTCCCAAATTGAAAAGTAAAGAGGAAAAAGAATTTTAAAAAATGAGATGGAATATTCATACAAATATCCTTATGAAAGGACAACATATACATAATGGGAATACCAGAAAGAGACGAGAAAGGAACAGAATAAATGAATAAAGTAATAACGGCTGAGATTTTTCCAAAATTAATGATTGACACCAAACTACAGATCCAGGAAACTCAGAGAACATCAGAGATGATATTCCAAAAAAATCTACAACTAGACAAATCACACCCAAACTAAAGAAAACCAAAGACAAAGAAAATCTTGAATAAAACTAGAGTAGGGGAAACCCACATTACCTATAGAGGAACAATGATAACAAACATCTTGTAAACAAGAAGAGAGTAAAGTAAAATATATTAAGCACTGAGAGGAAAAGAAAAAAACCCACTAACCTAGAATTCTGTATCCACTGAAAATATCCTTCAAGAGTAAAGGAAAATAAAGACTTTCTCCAAAAAAATTAAATGGAGAGAATCTGTTGCCAGTAGACCTGGCTGCCTTGCAAGAAATGTTGAAAGTTCTTCAGAAAGAAAATTATATAGGTCAGCAACTGGAATCCACATAAAGAAAGGAAGGGTATTAGAGAAGAAATAAAGGAAGGGAAAATATTTTATTTTTCTTATTCTTAATTAATCTAACAGAAAATAATTTATTCAAAATAATAATAGAAACAACTTTTGGAATGACCATATGTCATGGATAAATTAAACGAATGACATCAAAGTTATGGGGGACAGAGGGAGGAATTGAGAATACTCTATAATAAGGTACTTGCATTATATGTGCAGTGAAAGTGGACTTACAGTGGTTGTAAATGTATATCGCAATCTAGGGAAGCGCTATGAATATAAAAATAAGTACACTTGTTTTGCTAAGAAAACGAAGACAATGGAGTCATATAAAATGTTCAATTAAAGCAAAGGCAGGCAGAAAAAGAGGGTAAGACAAAAATAAAAAAGCATAGGGCAATGCATAAAAAGCAATTACAAATATTATAGATATAAATCAAACTATATAAATAATCACTATAAATATCAGTGGTCTGAATGAACTGATTAAAAGACAGAGGTTGTCAGAGTGGATCAAAAACACAACCCAACTATATGTTACCTTCAAGAAACTCACCTTAATATAAAAATACAGACAAATCGAAGTAAAAGGATAGAGAAAAATATGCCATGGTATTTGCACTAATGAAAAGAAGTTGAAATAGCTATATTAATTTCAGACAAAGGAAATTTCAGAGGAAGGAAAATAATCAAGAATAAATAAAGGCATTACTAATAATAGGGTCAATTATCTAAGAAGACATAGAATCCTTAATGTATATGATACAAAATACCAACATACGTGCTGCAAAAATAATAGAACTGCAAAAAGAAATAGATGAATCCACTTTTAAAGTTGCAGAGTTCGGGGCGCCTGGGTGGCTCAGTTGGTTAAGCGACTGCCTTCGGCTCAGGTCATGATCCTGGAGTCCCGGGATCGAGTCCCACATCGGGCTCCCTGCTCAGCGGAGGGTCTGCTTCTCCTTCTGACCCTCTTCCCTCTCGTGCTCTCTGTCTCTCATTCTCTCTCTCTCAAATAAATAAATAAAATCTTTAAAAATAAATAAATAAAAAAAAATAAAGTTGCAGAGTTCAATACCTCTCTATCAGTAATTCATAGATTTGGTAGGCAGAAAATAAGTAAAGATGTAGTTGAACTGAACCATATCATCAATCATCTGGATCTAATTGACATTTATAGACTACTTCCTTCATCCAACAACAGAAGAATACACCTTCTTCTCAAACTCACACAGAACGTTTACCAAGACAGATGAAATTCTGGGCCATAAAACTCACCTTAACAAATTTTTAGAAATAGACATCATATAAAGCATGCTCTCAAATAACAATGTAATTAAACTAGAAATCAGTAACAGAAAGACTTCCCCAAATACTTGGAGATTAAACATATTACTAAATGGCACCGGGATCAAAGAAGTCTCAGGAGAAAAATAAAAATATTCTGAATGAAATTAAATTGAAAATACAATTTAAATTTAAATTTTACCAAATTTATTAGATGCAGTGAAAGCTGTGCTTAAAGGGAAATGTAATGCATTAAGTGCATATATTAGAAAAGAAAGCTGAGTAACATTCCATTGTGTATATGAACCACATCTTCTTTATCCATTCATCTGTTGGTGTTATTTGCAACTAATGAATCATTGAACATTGTACCAAAAACTAATGATGTACCTATATGTTGGCTAACTGAATTTAAATTAAAAAAAAAAAGAAAAGAAGAAACATCTAAAATCAATATAAGCTTTTTTATTATTATTATGTTATGTTAATCACCATACATTACATCATTAGTTTTTGATGTAGTGTTCCATGATTCACTGTTTGCGTATAACACCCAGTGCTCCATGCAGAACGTGCCCTCCTTAATACCCATCACCAGGCTAACCCATCCCCCCACCCCCCTCCCCTCTAGAACCCTCAGTTTGTTTCTCAGAGTCCATAGTCTCTCATGGTTCGTCTCCCCCTCCAATTTCCCCCCCTTCATTCTTCCCCTCCTGCTGTCTTCTTCTTCTTTTTTTTTTTTTTAACATATAATGTATTATTTGTTTCAGAGGTACAGGTCTGTGATTCAACAGTCTTACACACACACACACACAAAATAAAATCAATATAAGCTTCTACCTCAGTAAACTAGAAAAAGAGGGGTAAATTAAATTTAAAGTAATCAGAAGAAATTAAATAATGAATATTAGAGCAATAATCAATGAAATTTTAAACAGAAAAAAAAAGAAATTTTAAACAGGAAAACAATAGAGAAATTCAACAAAATCAAAAGCTAGTTTTTTTTGAGAGATCTGTACAATTGATAAATCTCTATCTAGTCTAACCAAGAAAAAAAGAGAAGAGACAAAAATTTTTTTTAACTTTTTTTTATTATAGTAAAATACACATAATAAAATTTACTATCTTAACCATTTTTAAGTGTACAGTTAAATACATTCACATTGTTGTGCAACCATCCATCTCCAGGAGTCTTTTCACCTTGCAAAACTGAAACTCTGTACCCACAAAACAGTAACTCCTCCCCTCCCTTGGCCCAAGGCAACCATCACCAATATAAATGCTATACCCATTAAACAATAACTCCTTCTTCTCCTCTCCTCTCATTCCCTCATAACCTCTAATCTACTTTCTGTCTCTATGAATTTAACAATTCTAGGTACCTCATAAAAGTAGAATCATGAAATGTTTGTTCTTTTGTGACTGGCTTATTTCACTTAGCACAATGTCCTCAAGGTTCATCCATGTGTCAGAATTTCCTTTTTTAAGGTTGAATGATATCCCATTGTATGTATATACCACATTTTGTTTATCCATTCATCTACAGAGGGACACCTGGGTTCCTTCTACCTTTTGACTATCGTGAATAATTCTGCTATGAACATGGGTATACAAATATCTGTTTGAGTTGCTGCTTTCTTTTTGTGGGGAGGGGGGAGATGTACTTCCCTGAGTGGCTTTTGCATGGCTTTTACCACTGCCTGGAAAAGGGAGGAGACAAATTATTAATGTCAAGAATGAAAGGGGCCGACACTACTGATTACTTAAACAGTAAAAGAAAAATAAATAGTAGGGACAAATCTTTGCCCACAAATTTGACAACCAGATGAAATGGACCAATTCTTTGAAAGACACAAACTATAGAGTCTCACAAAAGGAGAAACAGATAATCTGAAAGGCCTATATCTGTTAAAGAAATTGAATCAATAATTAATAACCATCCTAAAAAGAAAGAAGCAGGCTTAGATGGTTTCACTGGTGAATTCTAACAAATATTTAAGGAAGAAATTATCAACTCTCTCCAATCTGTTCTGAAAAAATAGAAGCAGAAGGAACACTTCCCAACTCATTCTATAAAGCCGACATTACCCTAATACTAAAAAAAGATAAAAACATTACGAGAAAGAAAAACAATAGGCCAATGTCTCTCATAAACATAAATGCAAAAATCTTCAACAGAATATTAGCAAATTGAATCCAACAACATATATAAAGAATTATACACTATGACTAAATGGGATTTATCCCAGGTATCCCAGCTGGTTCAACATTCCAAAATCAATTAATGTAATTCTTTACATCAACATGTTAAATTTAAAAAGTTATATGATCGTATCCATAAATGCATAAAAATATTTACAAAAATCCAACACCCATTGGGATAAAAATTCTCAGCCAACTTAAAGGAGAAATCCCTCAATTTCATGAAAAGCACCTACAAAAAACTTACAGGTAACATCGTACTTAATGATAAGAAACTTGGTGCTTTCCTCCTAATTTTGGGAACAAGGTAAGCATGTTCTCTCTGCTCCTATTCAATATTGTACTGGAAATCTTAACTAATGCAATAAGATAAAGAAGGGAAATAAATGATATATAAATTGGAAAGGAAGAAATAAACTTTGTTCACAGACTACATGATCGTCTCTGTAAAAAAATTCCCAAAGAATTAGCAATAATGAAAAAAGGGGACTCATAAGCAGTTATAGCAAGGTTGCAGGATACAGGTTAATATACATAAATCAATTGCTTTTCTATATACCAGCAATGAACAATTGAATTTGAAACTTAAAACATAACACCATTTACATTAGTATAAAAAAAGGAAATACTTAGGTATAAATCTAACAAAATATGTACAAGATCTATATGAGAAAAACTACAAATCTCTGATGAAAGAAAATAAAGATTTATATAATGGGAAGATATGCCATGTCCACAGATAGGGAGATTCAATATTATTAACATGTTGGTTCTTCCTAATTGATCTACAGATTTTGTGGATTAATGCAATCCCAGAAATAATCCCAGCAATTTACTTGTGGATACTGACTGATTCTAAAGTTTCTATGGAAAAGCAAAAGACTCAGAATAGCCCACATAATATTGAAAAAGATCAAAGTCGGGGGACCAACAATCTGACTTCGAGGCTCATTTTTTAATTTTTTATTGAAGTATAATTAACAGAGTATTATATTAGTTTTGGGTGTACAATATAATGATTCAACAATTCTATACATTTCTTGGTGCTCATCTTGATGAGTGTATTTTATATATTTCACTATCCCTTTACCCACCTCTCCTCTGGCAACCACCAGTTTGTTCTCTATTTAAAAGTCTGTTTTTCTCTACTTGACTAACATAACATAATAATAATTTTTAAAAAGTAATACCAAAAATAAATAAAATAAAAAAAATAAAAGTCTGTTTTTTTGGTTTGTCTGTTTTTTGTTAGCTTTCTTTCTTTCTTTCTTTTCTTTTTAACAAGAGAACAAATCACCTTTATTTACTTTTAAGTTTTAATCCTCGAGGGATATAGCATCATGCAGATTCTGTGGCCAATGGCTTTAGCAGGAAGGCTGCTTCGAACTTGGCACGAACCATGCCACTGTTTCCATGAGCATGAGTTACTTTTCCCTAGATTACTCTGGTTTTGTTCAGTTTGCCACCAGGAGTCACTGTGTTGTTCTTTGCTTTGTATGCATAAGCACATCTCTGGCCTATATAGAATTAAGTCTTATCTCGAGCATAAACACCTTCCATTTTAAGAAGGGCTGTGTGCTGCCTCTGGTTCCGGAGACCCCACTCATAGCCTGCAAAAATGGCCTTGGACCAGAGCCTTCCAGACATATTTGTCATTTTAGAAGTCCCGCTCTGAGCAGGCCTCCACAGGTTCCAAGACAGTGGAAAGAGAGGTTTTGTTTCTTTAATTCCACATATGAGTGAAGTCATATGGTATTTGTCTTTCTCTGACTTATTTTGCTTAGCATAATTCCCTCTAGTTCCATCTACATCATTGCAATGTCAAGATTTCATTTTTTATGACTAATATTCCGTCTTATATATATGTATATGAACACACACACACACCCCCCACATCTTCTTTATCCATTCATCTATGAATGGACACTTGGGTTTTTTCCATATCTTGGATATTGTAAATAATGCTGCAATAAATATAAGGGTGAATATATCTTTTTTAATTAGTGTTTTTGTTTTATTTGGGTAAATATCCAGTAGCAGAATTACTGATTCATATGGTAAATTTTTAATTTTTTGAGGAACCTCTATACTGTTTTCCACAGTGGCTACACCAATTTGCATTCCTACCAACAGTGCGTGAGGGTTCCTATTACTCTGCATCCTTGGCAACACTTGTTATTTCTTGTGTTTTCAATTTTAGCCATTCTGACTAATATAAAGTAATATCTCATTGTGGGTTTAATTTGCATTTCCATGATGATGAGTGATATTGAGCATCTTTTCATGTGTCTGTTGGCCATCTGGATGTCTTCTTTGGAAAAATGTCTATTCAGGTCAGGACTTATTTTAAAGCTACAGTAATTAAGATAGTGTGGTATTGGTGAAATGATAGAGAATTAGATCAGTGGAACAGAATAGAGAGCCCAGAAATAGATCCAAACAAATATAGCCAATTGATCTTTGACAAAGAAACAATGTCAACACAATGGAGGAAAAAAGTCTTTTCAACAAATGGTGCTGGAACAACTGGACATCACATGTAAAAAAATTAATGAGTCTAGACACAGACATTATACCTCTTATACCTTTCACAAGAATTAACACAAAATGGATCATAGGCCTAAATATAAAACACAAAAGTATAAAACTTCTAGAAGACAGCACTGGAGAAATTCCAGGTGAACTTGGGTTTGGCAATGAATTTTTAGATGTAACTCCAAAAGCAGGATCCATAAAAGAAAAATAATAATAATTTGGACTTCATTAAAACTAAAATCTCCTGCTCTGGGAAACACAATGTTAGCTGAATGAAAAAAAAATCCACAGATTGGGATAAAATATTTTCAAAACACATAACTAATAAAAGATGTGTATCAAAATATTTAAAGAACTCCTAAAATCAGTATGGAAACAAACAACCCAACTAAAATGTGGGCAAAATATCTAAACAGACACCTCAGAGTGCCTGGGTGGCTCAGTCGTTAAGCGTCTGCCTTCGGCTCAGGTCATGATCCCAGGGTCCTGGGATCGGGCCCCGCATCAGGCTCCCTGTTTCGCGGGAAGCCTGCTTCTCCCTCTCCCACTCCCCCTGCTTGTGTTCCCTCTCTCGCTGTGTCTCTCTCTGTCAAATAAATAAATAAAATCTTAAGAAAAAAACAATAAACAGACACCTCAACAAAGAGATACACATTTGGCAAATAAGCTGTGTGAAGATGCTCAACACCATATGTTAGGGATTTGTGAGTTAAAGCAATGAGATACCACTACATACCTATTAGAATGGCTAAAATCCAAAACACTGACAACACAAATGCTGACAAGGATGTGGAACAGCAGGGGCTCTTTCTCTGTTGGGGGGAATGCAAAACGGTACAGTCACTTTGGAAGACAGCTTGGCAGTTTCTTAACAAAACTAAGCATACTCTTACCATGTAACATTTGTACATCTTATGTATTTACCTCAATTGACTTGATAACTTACATGCACACAAAAAACTGTACACAACCATTGATAGCAGCCTTATCCATAACTGCCCCCAAACTGGCAGCAACCAAGATGTTCTTCAATAGGTGAATGGCTAAACAAACTTTGGTATACATCTATACAATAGAATATTACTCAGCAATAAAATGAAATGAGCTATAAAGCCACAAAAAGAAATAGAGGAGCATTAAAATCATATTGCTAAGTGGAAAAAAGCCAGTCTTTAAAAGGTACTATATTATTCCTACTATATGACATTTTGCAATGGCAAAACTATATAGACAGTAAAAAGATCAGTGATTGCCAAGGGTTGAGGGGTGAGAGGCAAAGGGATGAATAGGTGGAGCACAGGGATTTTTACAAAAGTGAAACTATTTTGTATGATACTATAATGGTGGCAACATGACATTATGAGTTTGTCAAAACCCACAGAACTGTACACCAAGTGTGAACCTAATATAAAATAAAATAGATAAAAGTCCATTGACCATCACTATAATTACCCTGGATTGCATTTCCATTTTCATAAGACAGAGTTCCATAAGTAAACTCAGTCAATATGTATAGCTATATTTAAGATGCTTGTTACAGCTGAATCAATTTCTTAAAGTGTTTTACCAGTTTTCAAACCAGTGACCAGTGTTACATCTTAGACTCTCATAGTAGATTTTACATTTGTCAGTCTAGCTCTTCCCTAATCCTGGCAAGTCAACTCACAAGAGTATATGTTGGTCATAAGAAAGAGAAGTCATGAGGATACAGATAGATTAGCAAAAGGCATCACTCTCAGGAAACAAAGTAGTAGCTATTTGTCACTTCTTGGCTGCTCAGCATTCTAGCCCATTTGAACATTTAGCTGTATCAAGACACTGAATACTTCTCTTCTCTTCTCTTCTCTGTAAATGAATCAGTAAAAAACTCCATAACTTAGTATACACATAAAATAGCAGACCCTTACTGTATTTATCAGTTGTTTGTCCATTTCATTGCTGAGTTGTATTCCACTGTATGAGTGTAACACAGTTCCTTTATCCTTTCACCAGCTGATGGGCATTTAGGTTGTTTTCAGTTTGGAGATATTTTGAATAATGCTGATATAAATAATTGCATACAAGTCTTTGTTGATGAATCTTGAAAGGGTTATGCTAAGTGGAAAAAACTCAGATACAAAAGACTATATACTATATAATTTTATTTTTATGATATTATAGAAGAGGCAAAATCCCAGTGACAAAAATCTGACCAGTAGACAGGAGATAAACTTAAAATAGCACAAGAAAATTTGGGGGGTTATGCAAATGTCCTATATCTTGATTTTGGTGGTAGTTACATAATTATATTAATTTATCAAAGCTCATCAAATTGTACACTTAAAATTGGTGAAACTTATTGTATGTAAGTTATACCTTAGTAAAGCCAACTAAAAGAAGAAAAAAACAATAATGCTCAAGGACAGTACAGTCTCAACCTATCAACTGAAGGATAGCCTCTGCCACACTGACACTAGTTCATTATATTATACAGAGAAGTGTTAGTTCATTCTCTTCATCCCTTAGTACCTTCTTCCCTTTCAGATTTTTTTAGCTGATTGGGAGTGGAAAATAATGTGATTGCTGAGCCATACACTTCTTTATAGCCTTTCCCTGAACTACAGAAAGATACAACTGAAGCCTTCAAAATAATGTTTATAATGACTACATTCTAAGTCAAGGATGATTCTAATTCACAGTCTCCATCTGGCAGGACTGAAGGGGATGGTTTTATACTCTCAATTGTGTAGTGTTTATGGTTGTAGCCATGGTGCCTATCATAGTGCCTGGCATAGTAAACATTCCATAAATATTTATTGTCTGAAAAAAATACAGTTAAATGGTTCATTCTGTTTTAAGTGTTCTATTGAAAAACTATCTAAGCTTGAAGAGAAAACCTCCTTAACTACAATACAATCTATAATCACAGACTTTAGAAATCGTAGTACACAGTGCAGTTCTTTAGCCAGATATCCCCATCAGGATCAAGCCACTCTGTCCCCCATTTGCAGGAGTGGGGGTACTAATGGCTCATAGCTGAGTCCCCCTCTGAGACTTGACCTAAAGAAGCCACCTTGCCCAAAATTATGGCCCCTCCTTGGCAGCAGCCTGCACCTAATGACTGGTTAGTGTAGGGGGGACAAAGACCTGACCCCCTTGCCTCAATTCAGGACAATTCTGAGGGACAATTCTAGCTCTAGATAGTCCTGTTAGATAGCCTAAAGCCTGACTGCAGTCATATCAAGGTTTATATTCCCCTCTGCACATCTGGCTTCTCACTCTCTTAAAGATGCTACTCCTGGGATCATTCTCCAATAAACCTCCTGTACGCAACTATTTGTTTTCTTGGGAAACCTGACCCAAGACAATTCACATTAGTAATAATCCTAAGAAGTAGTATTAAATATGGTATCTTAAAGCTAAATCTCTCACTGGCCAGACAGATAGGAGGACTTCATCTGTAGTGGTAAGTAGAGTACTAATAGCCATTGGTATAATGTAGCAGTACAATTGTTAACACAGTCACTGCTGGTGAACTGGAATGGAATATGGAATGGAGAGGAATACTACAGTGTGCACAATATCTCAGACATTTGAATGACTTGAGTTGAGTAGTAATTATAGGGAATATGGAATTGGATGACTTTTGTGGGTATTATTGATGCACTGGAGAGAACAATAAAAGGATGAGGCTGATAAATCACCAATTTAAGGCAAAACGTGAAAGTCAGAGGGCTTCCAAGGCAGCATATAAAGAAACTCATTGTCTGCAGCTGGAGGGCAGACTTAATTATAAAAGTGGAGGAGCTCGAGAAGCTGAAATTCTCGATACTGTATCAAAGACAGGACAATCATAAGGGAGAAAAGGGACTCTGAATCTTGGGATAAGGACATATGCATCAATATACTTGAAATTCTTGAATCCCCAGATTCCCTTGAACCCACTGGGACTGCAAAAGGAGTCCACTGCTCTCTGTTAAAGTAGCATTTACACTTATTCAGCCATAAAGAATGAAATCTTGCCATTTGTATCATGGATGGAGCTAGAGGGTATTATGCTAAGTGAAATAAGTCATACAGAGAAAGACAAATACCATATGATTTCAGTTATATGTGGAATCTTAAAACAAAACAAAACAAAATAAATGAACAAAACAGAAACAGATTCACAGATACAGAGAATAAACTGGTGGTTGCCAGAGGGAGGGGGGCTCAGGAACAAGTGAAATACATGAAGGGTATTACAAGGTACAAATTTCTAGTTATAAAATAAGTCATAATGATATAAAGTACAGCATAGGGAATATAATCAATAATATAATAATTTTGTATGGTGACAGACAGTAATGACCTACCATGGTGATCATTTCCTAATCTACAAAAATATTGAATCACTATCTTGCATACCTAAAATATTGTATGTCAATTATAATTCAATAAAAAAGTAAAGTAGTATTCACCCATTGCTTAAAGACAATGCACAAGCCACTTGCCTTGCAAGACAATCCCCACCTCCCTTCCTGGCCAACAGACAAATAACTAAGGTGAAGTCATAACATAATCTAGCCGCGGAAAGTACTGGCCTGGCCAAAAGAAGGAAAAGTAACTATACACTGAATGAACTAGAAGATCTAATCTAGCAGGAAGGTATATATGGGGCTAGACCCTGAAGATACTGAATCAAGGGGAACAACACAGTTGGAAGTGGTGAGTTTATCAATATGGGAGAAATTCCCCATTATTAAGGGTTTAATAATCTAGCAAAAGCACGGGAGAGTGATGACATGCTACTAGAATGGCTTCTGGAAACATGGAAAAAGTGCCCACTCCAACTGAAAAATACATGTCAGGATTGCCATGGAAGATGGTAGGGGAAGGAATCAAAAAGCTCTGAGAAGTGGGCATGCTAGAGTAGATTTACAATATAAGACCAGAATACTCAACAACTCATCATATTCTGCAGAAAGTCCAGAGGATAATCTATCTACCAAAACAATATGGAATGCACTGGCAACAAAGGAACTAGCAGTTTTGAGAAACTCAAAGGGTTACTACATTAGTTTCATTTTTCTCTGTAACAAATTACCATAAACTGAGTGCTTGCAATACACATTTATTCTACCACAGTTCCCACGGGTTAGGAATCAAGGCATGGTTCAACTGGGTCTAATGCTTTAGGATCTCTCACAGGGTACAATCCTTCCTAGGGCTCAAGATTTTCTCCAAGCTTGCATTTTTCTTTGGAAGATTTTCTTCTAAGTTTGCATGGTTGTTGGAAGAACTCATCTCTTTGTAAAACAGAGATCTTCTTACTATCAACTAGAGACCATCCTGAGGTCATAGAGGCTGCCTCTCCATATAAAGCTTAAAATCGGTTTGTTGATATCCATAGAATAACTTGCTGGGATTTTGAGTGGGATTGCATTGACTCTACAGATCAAATTGGAAGAACTGACATCTTGATAATATTCAGTATTCCTACCCATGAATATGGTATATCTATTTAGTTCATCAGAGTTTTGCAGTTTTCCTCCTTTAAATCTAGTACACACTTGGTTAGATTTATATTTAGGTATTTCATTCATTTGGGTGTTAATGTAAATAGCATTGTCTTTTTAATTTTAAGCTCCACTTGTACATTGTTGGCTTATAGGAAAGCAATTGACTTGTATATTAATCTTGTATCCTGCAACCTTGCAGCAATTGCTTATTAATTACATGAGCTTTTTGTCAATTCTTTCAGATTTTCTACATAATCATATCATCTTCCAACAAAGACAGTTTTAGGTCTTCTTTCCATAGATAGATAGATAGATAGATAGATAGATAGATAGATAGATAGATAGATAGATAGATCGATCTTTTATTTCCTTTCTTGCCTTATTGCATTAGCAAGGACTTCAGTATGATGTTGAAAAGGAGTGGTAAGTGGGTACACCCTTGCTTTGTACCTATCTTAGTGGGAAAACTTCCAGTTTCCCACCATTGATTATGATGTTAGCTGTAGGTTTTTTATAGATATTCTTTATCAAGTTTAGAAAGTTCCCCTCTGTTCCTAATTTTCTGAGAGTTTTTATCCTGAATGAGTGTTGGATTTTGTCAAATAATATATTGATATAATCATGTAATTTTTCTTTCTTAGCCTGTTGATGTGATGGATTACATTAATTGATTTTTAACATCTGAAACAGCCTTGCACACCTGGGATAAATCTCATTTTGTCATGTTATATAATTCTTTTTATATACTTTAAAAAATTTGATTTGCTAATGTTTTGTTGAGGATTTTTGAATCTATGTTCATGGGAGGTACTAGTCTGTAGTTTTCTTTTCTTGTAATGTCTCTGTACGGTTTTGGAATTAGAGTATCATTGGCCTCATAGAATGAGTTAAGAAGTATTCTCTTTGTTTCCATCCTCTGAAAGAGACTATAGATAAGTGGTATAATTTCTTCCTTAACTGTCTTACGATTCACCAGTAAGACTATCTGGGTGCAGTGCTTTCACTTTTGGAAGGTTGTTAATTATTGATTCCATTTCTTTAATAGATATAGGCCTATTCAGATTGTTTATTTCTTCCACTATGAGTTTTCACAGATTGTAATTCAAGGAATTGGTCCATTTCATCTGGTTATCAAATTTGTGAGCACTGAGTTGTTCACAGTATTCCTTTATTATCCTTTTAATTTCCATGGTTTCTAGAGTGATGTCTTCTCTTTCATTTCTGATATTAGTAACCTGTATTATCTTTTTTTTGGTAGTTAGTCTGGCTAGAGGCTTATCGATTTTATTGATATTTACAAAGATCCAGCATTTGGTTTCATTGATTTTCTCTATTAATTGCCTGTTTCCAATTTTATTGATTGTTGTTCTAATTCTTTTTTTTTTAACTGAACACTCCAGAGTCTCTCCTTTCTTCAGCAAGAGACAGAAGTTAAACTGAGATTCATAAATGATTAAACACAACAGTAAAATCTGCAGTGCCTTTTTCATAAGCCTAGCAGATGCTTTGCTGAAATATTCTTGTTTCTATGGCCTGCTGAGATAAAAGATTCTAGATCCTGTAATCAATGCAATGAGGAAAATAGCCACAGCAACTCAAAAAGTTGTTGTTTAACATAGAATACATATAAAGCACAAGACATAGTGCCAGATATATATAGGAACTCAAATAGTTGTCATTAACTTCAAATTGACATTTTGGTAGAGGAATACTTCAGACCAGGCTCCTAATGAGTTCAGAGACAAGAAATCAGTTACATAAACAAAATCACTCTGTTCTTCAATTTTCTTGTGCTTTTTGGCATAATAAAGGGGTTTTAAATTTTTCATTATTGTAATATTTTCACTACCTTGTCTATCTATACTTAATCTCATATTGTACTTATGATAGTTTCAAGAAATGCCTAATAAGAACATGAGATTTTAATCATAAAACTTCTAGTTGTGTGTGTATTTTATATAATTGTCATTTACTCTTGGATCTGCAGAGCTTTTATTTCTTTTCTTTTCTTTTGCTTACTTTGAATTTAATTTGCTCTTTTTCTAGTTTCCTAAAGTGGAAATTTAGATTAATGATTTTAGATCTTTCTTCTTTTTAATATATGCAGTCAATGCTATAAATTTCCCTCTAAGATGCTCTCACTGCATCACAAAAATTTTGATAAATTGTGCCTTCATTCTAGGGGTGCCTGGGTGGCACAGTCAGTTGAGTGTCCAACTCTTGGTTTTGGCTCAGGTCATGATCTCAGGGTTGTGGGATTGATCCCCACCTCAGGCTCTGTGGGGAGTCTGCTTGAGAGTCTCTCCTCTTCTCCCTCTGCGCCTCCCCCACACTCTCTCTTGAATAAGTGAATAAATCTTAAAAAAAATTGTGTCTTCACTTTAATTTAGTTCAAAATATTTTAAATTTTTTCTTTAGATTTCTTTGACCTAGGTGGTATTTAGATGTCTTTGATTAATCTCCACATATTTGGGGATTTTCCAGTTGTTCTCTTGTTATTGATTTCTAGTTTAATTCCATTGTGCTCAGAGAGCAGACACTGTATAATTTCTATTCTTTTCAATTTATTAGGATATATGTTATGGCCCGTGGAATGACTTTTCAAAGGTGCAGCTGAAACTAGAGCTTGGAGAGGACACTCTAAATCACTGACCATCATATGGTGCTGTGTTACCAAAAGGTAGACTTGATGAGTTTAGGAACCAGTGGGGGATAATAGGAATGGCTCTGTTAATAATTACTTCCTGGGACCCACATAAGAAATTTGTGCTGCCCATCCCTGAAATTTCTTTACTCTCGTTCTAGGGGTCTTGGTTCCTATATAAGGAATGCTTTCACCAAGGTAACAGTAACACTGCTACTAAACTTAAAACTTATGACTGCTGCACAGTTTCTTTGAGTCTTTCATTGTAAGAGAGCAACAGGTACAACAAGGACTCAGCATCATAATAGGGGTAATTGACCCTGATAATCAGTATGAGATAGGGCTACTGTTAAATAATGGGGGCAGAGAAGAATATGCTTGGCACCCAGGTAATCCAATTATGTGTCTTTTGCTGCTACTTTATCCAATTATGATAGTAAATAGACAAGTAGAACAGCCAGGATGACCCTTCAGAATAGTATTTAGTTAAGACAAGGGAATTGGACATTTTTATTCCCACGTTAACTACTCATTGCATATTTTCTGCCCTTAGGAAGGGAACATAACTGTGAACAAAGGGGTTCCCTTTAGCCAAGGGCTAGTCCCAGAGAGGGACTCACACTGAGCCTACAGCAGCAGCTAGCCATCCTGGAACCTACAAAAATGAGTGCCTTGGTCTTAGTCTGAGTCTGGTTCCCAGGGGAATCTGACCTAAAACAACATCAAGTAAGAAAAATTATGTGTGTATAAAATACATGCATATATACACACATATAAGAAGTGTATAATATATACATGTGTGATGGTTAATTTTATGTATCAACTTGTGGACCACATGGTACCTAGATATTTGGTCAAACTTTCTGAGTATTTCTGTGAGGAACTTTATCAATGAGGTTAACATTTAAATTGGGAGACTGAGTAAAGCATGTTGTCCTCCCTAATGTGACTGGTCCTCATCCAGTCAATTGAAGACCTGAACAGAACAAAAAGGCTAAGTAAGAAGGAACTTCTGCTGCCTGAGTGGTTTGAGCTGGGACATTGGCTTTTTCCTGCCTTTGAAACTGAACTGAAAAATTGTTTCCTTCCTAGGTCTCAAGCCTGCTGAGCTTTGGACAAGAATTATGCCACTGGCTCTCCTGGTTCTCATTCCTTTGGTCTCAGACTATAACTATACCACCAGCTCTCCTAGGTCTCCAGCTTGCCAACTGCATATCTTAGGGCTTCTCAACCTCTATAACCATGTGATCCAATACCTTATAATAAAATATTATACACACAGACAAAACATAAACATACACACATATCCTATTGGTTCTGTTTCTCTGAACCATGAGTAATATATATTTTAATATATATATTATATATCTATATATTTTAATATATATTACATATTTTAATATATATGTATATATGCAGGTGTGTGTGTATATATACATATGATCAATTGCTATTTGACTACTTGTGATGAATAAATATCTAAATTATAGAGAAGTTATAAATAAAATAAATATCAATATAAAATACATATAAAAACCCAATGAGGTAGTAAAATATAATTCTTTTTCCACTGGAATATTGGTCTCATTAATTTCAAAACTGAATTGTAATTCTCATAATAGCAGCTACTATTATTTAGCTGTTACCACTTCCCAAGCTTTGCAATAAATTTTTATTAAATCTTGCTTTTATGGAAATATAATATTGTTTCATTTGTAATTAACTATCCCATCATATATTTCCAGAAGATAAGGATTCTGCCATTAAAAATTACCACTATACCACTATCACCCAGAAAAAAAGTAATAATTCCTTATCATCATGAAATACCACTTGGTGTTCAAGTTGGTATTTGTTGTATTAGTTGTCTTCTATTTTTTAGTGTATTTGTTTGAATCAGGATCAACAAGTTCCATATATTCAGATGGTTTGCAAATACCTTAAATCTCTTATAATCTATAATTTGCCTTTCTATTTTTTCCCTCTTTTTTTAATGGAAAACTGGATTGGTTTCTGTGGTAGGCTGAAAAATACCTCCTCTCAAAGGTATGCACATCCTAATCTGTGGAAACCTAGAATGTAAGCTTAACTGGCAAAGGGGGGGGGGTGCGGATATTGTTAAATTAAGGATCTTGTAAAAGGGAGATTATCCTAGATTATCTGGGCAATCCCTAAATGCAATCACAAAGGTCCTTACAAGTGAGAGGCAGAGAGAGGTTTTACATACACAAAAAAAGAATCCAACATGACTCGGGACACAGAGATTGAAGTGATGTGGCCACAAACCAAGGAATGCTGGCAGCCACCAGAAGCTGGAAGAGACAAGGAACAGATTCTTTTCTAGAACCTTTGGGGAGAATATGGCCCTGCTGACACCCTGATTTCAGCCCAGTGATACTTATTTAAAACCGCTGGCCTCCAGAACTGTGAGAGAATAAATTTCTGCTTTTTTTTTTTTTTGATAGTAAGATGGATTTTATCTATAAAACATTGCAAACTCCCCGTGGAATCAGGAAACATTTTCAATTGTTATTCATAAAATTATTAATCAAAACAGCAAAAGTGGATTTACAAAGCTACATTATCAATAGCAAAACAGGAAGGAGATGAAATGTTTGGCAGATTTCTTGAAAAGTTTCAAAGGAACACACACCAGGCTAAAGGTCTACAGTTAAACTGTGCTTGCACAACAGGTTACATTCACTCCTGCATTTTCTCAATAAGTTCTTCCTTATATTTGCCTTTCTCTTTTCCAACCTGTCGAGATTTGGCTTTGCATTTGAGAATTTTTTTCCGATCTTTGTCCAGCTTTAGCCTGGTGATAACCACCTTGCTCGGGTGAATGCCCACATGCACAGTTGTCCCATTAGCCTTCTCACGCTGCACCCGCTCGATATAGATGACATATTTTTTTCTGTACACCTGGACCACCTTGCCAATTTGCTGACCTTTGTAGTGTCCTCGAACCACCTGGACCTCGTCGTCCTTGCGGATGGGCATGGAGCAGACGCTGTACTTCCGCCGCAGCTCCTCGGAGAGTGGGGAAGACATAATCTTCCTGCGCATGTGCAAGGGCGCATTGAAGTGGCTTTTGCGGTTTTTGCTGCGGTCTGAGGTAACGAAGGGGTTGAACTTCATGCTGACCGTCTTGCGCCCATTATGTCAAATTTCTGCTTTTTTAAAGCTACAATTATCCAGATATTTGTTACAGCAGCCATAGGAAACTAACACATTTTTCCCTGAATAACTTTCTACTGTCTGGGTTTTGCTGATTTCATTCATTTGATTTTTATTCATATGTTCTTCTGTCTTCTGTATTTCCTGTTCATTGCTATTTCTTTCACAAGATGATTTTATAGGAGGTTTGTGTACCTCTACCTGGGGGTATATTCTCTCAGGTTGTTTCTCATTTGTAATTTTTTAGCACCTACTATTAAATGTTGCCTAGATCCATTCATTAAGGGTTACCAAATATTTAAAATCTCTGTGATAGGTACTATATTTATATATATACACATATGTATATATAATCTTCAATCTTAGCAACAACCTTGCATTTTTGGTATTATATGATCAGAAAACTAATAAATTTTGAAAGTGGAGGATTAAAATACAAAGTCTGGAGTATGTCTATAATGCTTCAGTTTTATCAGGAAGCTTGAGTGAAACAGGTGAGAATTAGACATGTTTAGATGACAGCAACCCCACCACTGTCCTCAGTATCTATATTATCCACTGATTTAGATGGGAACTAGGAGTCTCTGTGGGAAAAACATTTCTCATGTAGATGTTATACATAAAATATGCACATTAGAGATCCTTAGACTTTAATATATTTTTTTAAGGCTGTCTTAAGCCAGTTTTGAGGCCCTGGCTAGAGGCCAGTTCCCCTTCTTGAACAGCTAATTAAGTCCTTATCCCAACTACTTCCCTTATCAGGCTCTCACACTCTGGGCCCCTATGTACCTTCTCTAACCACCCCAGGAGCCAGATACCAGACAACTAGGAAAAGCCCCCAAGAGTAAAAGAATTTATTCAAGTTAACCAATCCACAGGAAGCCCACAAAACCTAGCTAACCCCACCCCACTTGTGATACATAAGCTGCCCTCTACAGCTCCAAGCTTGCTGTTACCCTATCCCCAAATGCAACCTGCTGTGTGGCCCTGCCTGGCAGCCTTCTCTCATTTGGAGCTGTAAGAAACAGAATTTTGCCTTTCATCTATCCCAGCATCAGTGCGTTGTGTCCCACTATCTAAAGAATTTTTAAATCTTATAAAAGACTATTCCATCTCTTTTTCGCTGCCATCCTGCTCTGCGTGGCTGGCTGCTTCTCGCCATGTCTTCTCACAAGACTTTCAGAATCAAGCAATTCCTGGCCAAGAAACAAAAGCAGAATCGTCCCATTCCCCAGTGGATTCGGATGAAAACTGGTAATAAGATCAGGTACAACTCCAAGAGGAGGCACTGGAGAAGAACCAAGCTGGGTCTATAAGGTGTCACACATCATGAGATGACACACTTGATTGGCACACATATTTAATTAAGCTGCGTGAAGATCATGTGTTCTATCATTCTGTGAACATCCTTCCTACCTGGCCGTAGACTTGTCTTATCATGGAAATGATTTTTCTCTGTGACTATGCCTCTGCACCCGTAGGTTGGTTCGGTAATAAATGCGAGACCTTTCACCTCCAAAAAAAATAAAAAAGACTATTCCAGCTTTACATAGAAATGATAAAGTTAGGTCTTTCTTTGACTTGCTTTTCTTTTTCAATCACCTATAACTTTGCACAGACCATTAAAAGTACTTTTTAAATCTCACAGCTATTATTTTATTTTGATCATTTTCTTCACACTAACCCACTGAGGAAGGCAGAATAAGGATTATTGTTTCTACTTTATAATTGAGAAACTGAGACTTCAAATAGTGAAGTGACTTGTTCAAAAGCAAACACTTAATAATGGATTACATCCAGATATTGTAATTCTAAGTCACTGTTCCATCATGTTACTTCCAATTATCATCTACCCATCCACCTATCTATCCATCCTTCCATCCATCCATCCATCCAACATTTATTGAGTATATATTATAAACCAAGTAGACACTAGGCTCTGGGGGGTATAGAGATGAACCTGGCACAATCTCTGTACTCAAAAGATCTTAAGAAACAGAGATAGAAAAGAAAATCACAATATAATACATTTAGGTTCTATTAGAAAGTACTTGGTGTCACAGATGGGGTCTTTACCCCAAGTCAAAGGAAACTTCCATTACCATTGAACACTGAACATGTCACAGTTATGTAGAAGTCAGGTACATGGGCAGATGGAGCAACATTCAATTTATTTACCAAAACACTTCATAGTAACCATGCTAGGCACTCAGCTTCAAAGTTCCTTCCTTCAAAGAGTATATTAGTTACAAGGACAGACAAGAATGTAAAGAAACATGTTACAATAAAGTATGCTAAGTTCAGTGATACAGGAATGTACATGTTACAGTTGGGTCACAAAAAAGGGATGACAAACTCTACCTAGGAGAAAAGAATCACAGTCTCCCAGCATAAATGACTGGGATGATAGCCTGAAGAATGAATAAAGGCCCACTGACAGGACTGTAGGAGAAAAAGCATACAGGAGGAAAAGGATATTCAAAAGTAAACATAAGTATGCTTATATAGACACAAAGAACTGCTAGCCAATGAGAGTACCACCCCACTCCACACTCACTAACTGCATATAGATCACACTCTAAAAATAGCCAAATGGTGTACAAGTACTTTTAGCTCTTGGCACAGGTCTTTGATATAACCTCATCAGAGATTCCCCTAGTAAAAGTCTGATTAGATCCACTATTTCTGGCCTACCTCCTTAAGGCCACATGGGATTCCCCAGCAAGGTTGGTACGCTTGCCCCTCGGTAAGATATGATACCACTCAACTGTTCTGTTTAGTGACATGAACACAGGAGAAAAGTAAACAAGTCACATTATAATTCTGAAGACAACAGTATAAAAGATGACTTGAAAAGCAATGTACACATTTGCAGATCACAACCCAGGTCATTCAAATTTATAGAGAGGTAAAAAGAAGCCAAACCCTCAGCTCAGGTTCATTTTACAAATATTATCGCTCCAATCTTTTTCTCATCAGCGGCCCTGACCTTGACTCACTCTCTCATTGGTGCACACTGCCAGGAATCAGATGGGTCCAAAGGGAATAGTGCCATTCCTTATAAAAATCATTTGGGAAGCGTATGTACAATGACCATAACACAAATGCTAACGGTGTAGAACACTTTCTTTCACATTAAGACTAAGTTTCCTCAGGCATCAGAAAAATCCCTCCAGTTATGTAAATGATGTAGGACTTCAAAAAAAGGACAAGTTATAAAAGGACAAGGGGAGTTGGGAAGTGTATGATATGTGCAGACATATAATGAATAAGTATGATTGAAAGTGGACTTTGATGTTTTTGCCCTCTAACTACTTTAGCGTCCTGATTTTCATACAGCACACACATATTCTTGTCACTCATTCTGGAGATTTTCAAAAGCATTTTTTTCTTTCAAATATAAAGAGACACTTTAATTTTTTTTAGGTTTTCGTTTAAAGCTTTACATCGGCAGTTTTCCTCACCTGAAATTACCTCCACCACTCACACATCTGTCCAAAACCTAACCTATCCCCAACATCTTCCCATACTCAGCTATCCTTTCATAGAATTTCTAGAACATTTTTAACCAGCTCCACATAGTTACATCTAAGATTATTTTGCTTCAAATCTTTCAGGACTCAGCTCCAGGTTCTGGTAAGCCTTCCCTGACCCTAGAGCTATTATTTAGTTACCCTTCTTGTCTTTTCCTAGGATCCAATCTATGCTGTTACCATACTGTAACTAGAGGTTTGCAAATCTGTATCCTGCAATTAGCTCAGAGATTTATTATGGTAAGGAACTTGTTTGATCCATATGGCATAGTATCTAGTACTTGGTAAGAAATAGGAAGTAACTTTGTGAAATTAAAAAGACAATGATAATAGACAAACCTCTGGCAAAGGTAATGAAAACAAAATAAAATTCAAAAACAAAAAATGGAAACAGGAAAGATTATATTGATAAAATAAATGGTTTTGTGAGAATATCAAAGATACCAAAATTGGCACAAGAAGTAAAAAACTTTGAAAGACTAATAATCATGAAAGGGATAGGAAATACTCTCAAAGCCCCTTAAAAAGGCTCCAGGCCCAAACAGTTAGTGGTAGAGTTCTTTTTTACCAGCAATTCTCAACTGGTGAGTGTGTATACGGAGGAGTTGCCCCCCACCACACCCCGAGGACATTTGGCAAGGTTTGGAGACATTGTGGCTTGTCACAGTTGAGGGACAGGGCACCTACCAATATTTAGTGGGTAGAGACCAGGGATGCTGCTACACATCCTACAGAGCACAGGGCAGATCCCCACAACAAAGAAGTATCCAGCGCAAAATGTCAATAGTACCAAAGTTGAGAAACCCTGCTCTATACTTTTTTTTAATTATTGTGGTTTTTTTAAAGATTTTATTTATTTATTTGATTGAGAGAGAGAGAGAGCATGAGAAGGGAGAGGGTCAGAGGGAGAAGCAAACTGCCCGATGAGCAGGAAGCCTGATGCGGGACTCGATCCTGGGACTCCAGGATCATGACCTGAGGCGAAGGCAGTCACTTAACCAATTGAGCCACCCAGGCGCCCCTGCTCTACACTTTTAAAGAAAATGTAATAGCGTGCTATATAAAACCTTCCAACACATACAAAGGAAAGGTCCTCAAAGCAGCTTGTAATGCAAGCATTACTCTGATACCCAGACATGAGAAAGATGATACCAAAGATGTAAATATATATATATATATAATATACAATAGACTAATATACGCATCATCTACAATGTCATATATGTATCATATATATATATATACACACACACAAAAAAAAGGTGAAACAATGACAAAACATATCTAGTAGTATATATAACATATTCGATAATAGGTTTTATTAATTGTGGTAAAAACACTTAATATGAGACCTACCCTCTTAAAGTTTTAAGTGCACAATATTGTTAACTATAAGTAAAATGTTCTACAGCAGATTTCTAGAACTTACTCATTTTGTCTATCTGAAACTTTATACCTGTTGAACAGCAACTCCTCATTTCCCCCTTGCCCCAACCCCTGGAAACCACCATTCTCTTCTGTTTCCTAGAGTGTGACCACTTTAGACACCGCATGCAAGTAAAATCATGCAGTATTTGTCCTTTGGTATCTGGCTTATTTCACTTAATAAAATGTTCGGCAGTTTCATCCACATTATTGCAAATGGCAGGATTTCTTTTTTAATGCCGAATAATAGTCCATTGTGTGCAAATTCATTCATCAATGAACATTTAAGTTGCTTCCATATCTTAGCTTTTGTGAATAATGCTGCAATGAACATGGGAGTGCAGATATTTCTTTGAAATCTTGATTTCAATTCTTCTGGATAAATACTCAGAAGTGAGATTGCTGGATAATATGGTAGTTATAGTTTTAATTTCTATACCGTTCTATACTCTTTTTTAAGATTTTTTTTTTAAAGATTTTATTTATTTATTTGCGAGAGAGAATGAGAGACAGAGAGCACGAGAGGGAGGAGGGTCAGAGGGAGAAGCAGACTCCCCGCTGAGCAGGGAGCCCGATGCGGGACTCGATCCCAGGACTCGAGGATCATGACCTGAGCCGAAGGCAGTCGCTTAACCGACTGAGCCACCCAGGCGCCCTCTTTTTTAAGATTTTATTTCCTTATTTGACAGAGAGAGAGAGAGGGAGGGAGCACAAGCAGGGGGAGGGGCAGGAGGATGGGCAGAGGAAGAGGGAAAAGCAGACTCTGCTGAGCAGGAAGCCCGATGTGGGGCTCAATCCCAGGACCCTGGGATCATGACCTGAGCTGAAGGCAGACACTTCACCGACTGAGTCACCCAGGTACCTCTATACTGTTCTATACTCTTGTCCATAGTGGCTGTACGATTTTACATTTCCACCAGCAACATAAAATTGTTCCAATTTCTCACCATTTCTTATCTTTTGTTTTTTTATATAATAACCTCACTAACAGGTGTGAGGTGATAGATCACTGTGGTTTTGATTTGAATAACATTTTTTTAAATCCCTGAAATGCAAGGACCATATAATATCTGAAATTTATTAACATAATTAAGTCACTAGGAATTTTTTTTTAAAGATTTCATTTATTCATTTGAGAGAGAGATGGAGACAGAGACAGAAAGAGCACAAGCAGGGGGAGAGGCAGAGGGAGAGGGAGAAGCAGGCTCCCTGCTGAGCTGGGAGATCCCAGAACCCTGGGATCATGACCTGAGCGGAAGGCAGATGCCTAACCAACTGAGCCACCCAGGCACCCCTAGGAATTTTTTTTTTTTTTTTTTTTTTAAAAGATTTTATTTATTTATTCATGAGAGACCGAGAGAGAGAGAGAGAGAGAGAGGCAGAGGGAGAAGCAGGCTTCCAGCAGAGCAGGGAGCCCGATGCGGGACTCGATCCCAAGACCCTGAGATCATGACCTGAGCCGAAGGCAGACGCTTAACCATCTGAGCCACCCAGGCGCCCCCCCTAGGAATTTTTTTTAATGTGATAAAAATATAACAATATTAACCATTTTTAAGTGTACAGATCAGTGGTGTTAAGTATATTCACATTGTTGTGCAACAGATCTCTAAAACTTTTTCATCTTATAAAATGGAAATTTCATGCCCATTAAATACAAATTCTCTTAGCAACTTTCAAATATATAATACACTATTGTTAACTATAATCACCATTTTATACATTAGAGCCCCAGAACTTAATTAATCTTGTAACTGGAAATTTGTACCCTTTGACCAACATCTCCCCATTTCCCCTACACCTCCAGTCCCTGGAAACACCATTCTATACTCTTAATGGGGGAGAGAGGGTTCTTGATGCAGTCCAAGACACAGCAGGATCCATATCCCTATAATGCCCTCCAAGAGTTCTTCCAGCCTCCTCCCACCCCCAAGTTGTACAGCTCATGATTGAGTATGCCGGATGGTGTGAGACAGAAATAGGCCTCTTTGGCAATGTCCCATACAGCTGGGGAAGGCAGGTACTCACTCACACTCTTGCTTTCCCAAGCAGGAAAAATCATGGGTCAAGAAGGTCTTACTTGCGGGCGCCTGGGTGGCTCAGTTGGTTAAGCGACTGCCTTCGGCTCAGGTCATGATCCTGGAGTCCCTGGATAGAGTCCCGCATCGGGCTCCCTGCTCAGCAGGGAGTCTGCTTTGCCCTCTGACCCTATCCCCTCTCATGTGTTCTCTCTCATTCTCTGTCTCTCAAATAAATAAATAAAATCTTTAAAAAAAAAAAAAGGTCTTACTTGGCACTGAGTTGTGCCACCTTGGGGAGGGATAATGTGGATAAAGCAAACTGGTCCTCTTACCCTCTTCAATGGGCCCTAACTCACCCATTTTTTTCCTCCATTGGTGTGTTGGAACTTTTCCAATGGAAACCTGCACTTCCATAAAGGCTCTCTTGTCTGTGAGTGACTCCCTGAGACAGCATTCTCCAGGGGTTCCCAGATAATGGCTGAGAGGGACTGGAGCTGGTTCTTGGGCCACTACAGGGTTCACAGCCAAAACTGAGGTCTGTATGACTATAACGCAATTCACAGGTGGGCAAGACTCCTCCCGGATCCCTTGGTGTATGTGCTGAATCCCACAGCTCCCACAGAGGCACTTTTGTCTGTGGATAGATGAAAATTGTTGACGTTGAGGTGGGGATATGATGAGAGAGGTCTTAATTCAGCCATGTCACCGACATCATCCCCATGGAAAATTTTAAAAGATGAGAAAAACTTCTTAATAGAGAAAATATTTTGGGTAAAATTAAAAACCTATTCCTGAAAAAATTTTTAGCAAATGAGAAATAAAAAAGTACCTAACATGATAAATCATAGCCAACTTCATAATTTTTTGTGAAATATTATAGTATAGACATTCCCATTAATTAAATATTTAAGCAGAAACCTGAAGAAAGGTGTAGAAGTGCTGACAACATCAACTCCATATTTGGCCCTCCATCTTATTCATGCCCATGCAAAGACCTCCCTCAGGGCTACGTGTTCCAGGCTCCTTGAAGGATAATGTGTACCTTGATTGGAATGTGGGAAGGCTTGTTTTAGTCTTCCCTAAAGTGGCACACTTTAGATAACCATCCTTTGACCTCACCACAGTGCCCCTGGCTCTATAAAACCTGATCCCCGTCAGTAAGTTACACCAAATAAAACTCTGTGTAAATGGTATGGAGTGACTTGTGTCATTTTTTGGTCTCAAAGTGGCTTCTCAGTCTGGAGATACTTTCTCTCTTGTCCACTTTCTAACAAAACGATAGAAGCAGCCATTAGGAAGTCTGGGAGAAGAGCATTCCAAGAAGAAAGAGGATGGTTAATGCAATGGTTCTGAGGTATGAATGTGGCTGGAGCCAAGAAAAAGCCAAAAGATCACTATGGCTGGAGTGTAGTGAGCAAGGGGGACAGATTTTAGTCTGCAGCCATGAAGGGTTTGAGCCGGGAATACTACCTGGTCTATATCCAGTATATTCTGGGTCCCTTCATTAATTAATAACACTCCCATTCTCCCACTTAGCCACAGAGGAAACATCAAGGCATCTTCAGCAACTCCATGTACATCCCACACACAATTGATCATCAGGTTTGCTGATTCTACTTCTCCAATAACTCTTTTAAGTGGCCCTTCCTCTTCAGCCCATTGCCATTGCCTAAAATCATGTTCATAATCTCTCACCCAGTCCACCACTATTATGATCTCAAAGAGTCTTATTCCATCAATCCAGACATCATACTGATGAGACTTAGCTTCTTGAAATACAGAAGGCATTCTTGTGTTTCAAAAACTTCAATGACTAATGCTTCATTATAAAATCCAAACTCTTTAACCTAACAATTAAAACCCTTCTTGACCTTTGCTTACCCTTACTGCCTCACTTCCCCCTTCATAGCAAGGATGTCAAAACCTTCACTGAACTAATTTCCATTATTTCAAACACTTTCTGTTGTGCCCTGCCTCTGATCCTTTGTTTGTTTTGGTACCTTAACGTCTCTAGGACTAACTTTTGGATTGGCAGTTTCTTAAAATGTTTTCCTATTTTTCTAAATATCAAACAGTGTATCATCTCTCAAACGTGCTAAAAAAGCCTGTTTCATGGTATATCACAAGAAAAATGTGCTCTGTTCTTAAATATGTTTGGGAAACACTGAAATAATGAAAGCAACTTTCTCTGTTGTAAAACCTTTCAAAGATTTTAACATATATTGACAATATGACGAAGAGGGTATTGAACACACAATTTTCTATTTAAACCATGGAATCATTAAAACTATGGAATCATAAAAGCATGAAACAATTTTTAATGAAATACTATGTAGAACTAGTGTTCCATGGGTAAGATATAGAAGAGGTGATTTCTTATTCTCCAAAATGAATCAAAGTTCCTGTGTATTTAAATATACTCTGTGAAATGACAAGCTTCAACAAAACTACAACCCTCTTTAAGATTTTGAAGTCACCAGAATTCACTCACATTTCATTTGAGAGGATGCCACTTTATAGCTCTCAACAAATTTAGCAAAAAAGCAATGTCAGACAGTAGTCATCTATCAGATTTACCCAAAAACTTACTAGAAGATACTTATAATGAAATATGCAATGTGTTAATGTTGCTACTGAGAGTAAGCTCAGAAGTATAAAATCACAGCGCATGATTTCCATTCCTTTCTTCTAATATATACAACAACCCACTTCAGGATGGGTACCATGTTTCCTCAGACTAGACACAGTCTTCCCTTGACTTTACTCACACAGATGGGGTTCTCAGAACCATATGAAATTCATACAGAGAAGAACAAAGGATCACATAATTGTTTGAACCCAAAGTATTCCTACACATGTCAATAAGTATCTCCAAACAAGAACAAGACTAACTCCCCTCCAAAACTGTGTGTGTGTGTGTGTGTGTGTATGAGTGAGAGAGAGAGAGAGAGAGAGAGAGAGAGAGAGAGAGAGAGAGAATGAATACATCTTGGCATCTTTCCAGCCCAAAAAGCCTTTAACTGGTATCCATTAAAATAAATCTGCCACCTGGCTGAACCATTTCCTGTGAAGTCTCTATGTATATGAGGACGTGTCTTTTATCACTCTTTGTTCATAATACACATGCACTGTGACCTCTAGTTAGCAGTTTTGCCAACTTATACAAAACTCAGTACCCAACACTCTGTAATAACTGGCTTGGCTCCTTGCCAATGTCACCTCAGTCATTTCTTGGGCAAAGTAATCCAGATTCTGAGACCAAACTGTTCCCACACAGGAAAAATACAGAGTTACATCCTGATCTTTTTAAGCTTAACCTAAAGTTAGCCAGGTTGGGCAAGTCCCTCTGATATTCACCCCCTCTTCCTTTAGCAAAGATATGTAATGGCAATGTACAGGTTCCAAGCAATGAAACATGATCTAAGACAATAACGTTGCTCCATACCTCTGACAGTGATTAATGTAGAGGTTGTCATACGACTTAGTTCTAGCCAGTGAAACATAAACATGCTGGGGCTGAGGGGGGTGGGTTCTAGAAAATATTTTTTTACTGAATTTTTCTGAGGATAGACCAGTTCAGATTCAATTTCTCCTTTCTTCCTCCTTTTGTATGCAATCGTGTGAAGACAGAATGCTGAGAGCTGTGGCAGGCATCTTGTGAGCATGAAGGGAAAGCAAAAAGAATCACAGACTAGAAGAGCCAATCTAGAGCCTTGATATCATTCAGCTGGATTAAACTGAAACTGCCTACCCCAAAATTCCAGTTATGAGATTAACATCCTCTTATTAGGCTACTTTTAGTTGGGTCTTCTATTACCTGCATCCAAATCATCTTAAGTATTAAAACCTGATTTTACAAAGTGGGCTTTAGCCTTGTTCTCATGCCAACCCCTCACGTCATACCTCGGTTGGGACTGCGATGCAATATGATTTTTGTGTCAGAGCGCCCTCTTCTGTTCACTATCGAGTATTTCAGTTCCTCCGGGCGTCAGATTCTACTGCCCTTCACTTATTTCACAAATTGATTGTCTTCTATGTACTAGGCATTTTTCAAAGTCCTTTGCTCCAAGAATTTTCAGAGTCTGGAATACTGACCTAAACTGTATGCAAACCTAAGTCACCACAACTTGCTGCCAGTCTACCCTGGTTTCAAGTGAAACTTTGATTATACTTCCTGCTGCTTCAATCTATCAATGGCGTGCTTGTCTACTTATAAAACAAATGCCTATCACGACCTGGCCAGGTGTAGGTCGTAATCACAGAATTTCAACCTAGGGGAGTCGGTTTAAATTGTGGATGAATATTAAAATCACCTTGGGAACTTAAAAATAATCCAGTGCCTGGGCCACACCCAAGAACAGTTAAATTAGAACTTGAGGTGGGGCCCAGGCATCAGTTTTTAAACTACCAAGGTAATTCCATGTGCAACCAACATTTTAGAAGCACTGATTTAGAAGTACTGAAATGCATATTAAAAGCACCTGGAAAATTCCTTTCAACTACAATACATCTGGTCCTCAGTCATGTTGAAAACCACTGCCTTATAGGTCTCTATCCTCCTAGCCCCACAAACACTTGAGAAAATTTGTTCTGTTACTACACTTTGCCTACCATGTCCAATTCTGATTAAAGAGTTTTGGGCCTACCTTGTTGGGACTAGACAGCTGAAAATTGTTCTCTCTCCAAACTCAGGGAAACTCAAACATTACACAGAGAGCCAAACCCAAGTTTGACTATATAGAGCGTACTCTCATAACTACTCTTATAACTCTTATCCAAAATTGCCTGAAAATAAGAATCATCTAATGTACTTATTCAGAGTCCTGAGCCCCAACCCAGAACTACTGAAGTAGAATTTCCTGGGGAAAAGGTCTGGTAATTTATGTAGTTAACAAGTTGTCCCAAGTGATTCTTAGCAAGCACATTTTGAAACACTGCATTACTGCATATTTTCCCAATTTTATCTGTTCCAGATGACAGGATGCAGCTTATCTGGAATATGATCAATCCCCAAAAGGTAGCACTGAATTCTGAGAATAGAAAGAGGGCCTGATAATCAGAAAATTAATCTCTCAGATTCAAAGCTATGATTTTGTAATGTTCTTCCTAAATCTTCTCTGAAAAAACTCCTATAGTCTTAATTGAAAAACTTGTCCATTAAAGTACGTGTATCTATCCTCATGATCTGCCAAACCCAAGAGAGCCTAAACCACGGATGCCTGAGCTATTTCTGAGTACACACACATACGCCTTGATTGGAAATGTCCTGCCCCATCTGGGTCACAGAGCTGGTTGACCCAGGCATAGCACTGAAAATCAGTATGTTCCCCCACACTTCCCAGACCCCTAGCAGTTGAAGAGGGCCAAGTAACTAGCTCTGGTCAATACACTGTGGGCCAGTGGTGCATCAAGACTATGGAGGTGGAAGCAGTCCACCAAGGTGCATATAATAAGGATACATAGTCTGTAGATAATTTAAAACCAACCTATTTTCACATCATTCTGGCAATTCTCAACATTGTCAGTAATACATCATTCCTCCCTGAAAAAAATATTTTGGTATTCTTAAAGCTGGAAATAATTACTGTGATTACTGTTGTGTTTTAATAGTACGTATCTTAGTCTCAAATTAGCACTTTGTTATTATTCTTTAAGAAACATTATATTTTACATAGAAGTTAATTTGGAGAATAGCCATGTACACAGTCAGCCCTGACACACAGATTCAGCTATACAAGTTCCTTTTAAGAGTTTGTCAGAGTTTGAAATCATTTGGGATCCTTAGAGCATACTTCCTGTCTCCAACCCCCATGGCACTACATATCCTTGTGTTTAAGCATTGAATACAAAATAACCATGACAACACAGTGACTGTGAAGACAAAGACTTAGAATTTATCACCAATCTCATTCTATGTCAATACTTAACATTTTGATTTCTGATTAATATTTTGACTGCAGAAATACATAAAGGCCACTGGAATCAATACCAAAGAAACAAATACACGGATAGTATTGTAATTTCTGGAATTTATTGTGAAACTGGATTCTTTAAGTCTCTACCAAACATATCCTTATGTTTAAGATGTTTTCCAATTCTGTGTAAATCTGTCATTGCATATTGAAAAAAGTTAAAATTGAACCTAATAAATGTATTCTTCAATCAACTATGAGTAAACATGAATATGAGATTTGATGAATCATTGACAAATGTGTAGAACTCTTAAAGTCAGAAACTGTAATCTTATTTTTAGTTATTATTGATTAGTGGGCTATGCCACTATGTGGTTGCAATTTCTCCCTCTTTTCAAAAACCACCTTTATATAAATATGAAGTATTAATCTGTTACTTTATTTTTTGCACTAATATATTTTACTTTTTATTTTTATTGGCTTGATATGAAAATCACAAAATTTTCACTGATTTTGACTGGCCATTTTTTAATTCACTTTATGCCATGATCATTACCTAAATGATTTTGTTACATAGAGAAGGAATGCATTACAAAATTATCCAGTGCAGGCATCAAATACACTAGGTAAACCACTTTCAGCACAACTGCACTGTCTCCTTTGAGTTGAGGAAGTGAAAAACCCTTGCTGAATTTTAACCTTCATTGTGATCACAGAGGCCTCCTGTTGAGATGGCAGAGCCACAAGATGGAAACAACCTGGCTTGGGGCACCTGGGTGGTGCAGTAAGTTAAGCATATGAATCTTGGTTTCAGCCCAGGTCATGATCTCAGAGTCATGAGATTGAGCCTCGCATCAGGCTCCCCGCTCAGTGTGGAATCTTCTTAAAATTCCGTCTCCCTCTCCCCATCTCTCCCTCTGTCCCTCTGTTCCTCCAGCTCTCTCTCTCTCTCTCAAATAAATAAATCTTTAAAAAGCAAAGCAGTGGTGGTCTGTTTCATGTGCAAATGAGAATACCTCTATGTATTAAACCACTGAGACTTCAAGATTTGTTTGTTATCACAGCAAAGCCTACACAATCCTGACTGCTACAGAGCTGAAGCACAGTTAATCACTTCCTTGTGTAGGAAGATACTGTCAGGTTTAGTGTGCCAAAACATGGAGAGCAATCTTTTCTTTTTCTGGACATTTTGATCTTCAAGCAAGTCTGGAGGAGAAAGTACTATGCAAAGAACATACTTACATTACATTGGTATGTTTTATGCTCAGGGGTTGAAAAGTCCTTGCTTTATTTAAACTGTGTTGGCCTGATACAGTGATGCCTCATTCATTCAGAATCATTATGGAATGGGGAGTTCCACCTTGGAAGCAAGGTGGGGTGGTATGCATCTAGAGACCAGATTGGTGATCAGGAGACTGTGACCTTGTCAAGCTTTTATCATTCATTGTGTGACTTTGAGCAAATCACTTTCACCCCCTGAGGCTATCATTTAAGCAGCTTTGCTGCAAACAAAAGAAACCAAATCTAACTTAAGCAATGGTGATTTATTGAAAAAATACTGAGATAATTCACCAAATTAAAGGAAGAGCTAGATAATCAAACCTCAGGAAGGATGAGAACCCGAGCAGTCCTGGAGATTAGTGCAAAAGGAACTCATGAACTCCCTCTCCAGGGTACTGCTTCCAACCACTTTCAGTCTCTGTTTCTTTCTGTACAGAATTTAAATTCCTAGTATAGGGGATCTCCTTGGTCCATCTTGAGTCATGTGCCCAGCCTAGAGATCCCAAGAACTAGTCTAATCGTCCTGTCTAGTTGTCCCAGGGAAAAGGGGGGGTGGGGGGGAAGGCTTTGGGGCAACAAAAAGTGACTGAACCACATCAGTATTGAGATGGATGGAGGGAGGGAGGGATGTATGTATGGATGAATGGATGGATGGACGGATGGGTAGATAGGTAGGTAGACAGACAGTAGATAGATATGTGGCATATATACATGATATATATGACATATAGGCATACCTACATTGTATGTATATACACATATATGGAACTCTTTTGTCAAAGGAAACTTTATATGGAAGCTGAAGCTGTAGTCAGTGGCCTCCCAGGCACCTCTGTAAAAAGAGCAGTTGAAAACAACTTGGCTACATGTTTTCCAATAATCTTTTCCACTGTCATGTTACTTTAACCATTTTAATGAAAATCTTTCTTAAAGGGTTTTTTTAAAAATATGTTCTACTCTATTTTTAGAAGGTCATCATTGTGAACATGAGATACTGTCATGGACTATAAGAATGTAGTGTTTTTGCTTCCTCCCTTAAGCCCAGAATGTCAACTGTCACTTTTGCTGTCAGTATGCCTGACTCGTGTACTGTCCAGCCTGCCTCCAATATGCTGTTTCTGTGGACTCACTAGCTAAATAACAAATTGTTAAGAGTTTAGGGGAAAGGAATGAGATCTTGCCATTTGCAACGACGTGGATGGAACTGGAGGGTATTATGTTGAGTGAAATAAGTCAAAGAAAGAAAGACATGTATCATATGATCTCACTGATATGAGGAATTCTTAATCTCAGGAAACAAACTGAGGGTTGCTGGAGTGGGGGGTGGGGTGGGAAGGATGGGGTGACTGGGTGATAGACACTGGGGAGGGTATGTGCTCTGGTAAGCGCTGTGAATTGTGCAAGACTGTTGAATCTCAGATCTGTACCTCTGAAACAAATAATGCAATATATGTTAAGAAAAAAAAAAGAAGAAGAAGAAGAAGGTAGCGGGAGGGGAAGAATGAAGTGGGGGAAATCGGAGGGGTAGACGAACCATGAGAGACGATGGACTCTGAAAAACAAACAGGGTTCTAGAGGGGAGGGGGGTGGGAGGATGGGTTAGCCTGGTGGTGGGTATTGAGGAGGGCACATTCTGCATGGAGCACTGGGTGTTATGCACAAACAATGAATCATGGAACACTTCATCTAAAACTAATGATGTAATGTATGGGGATTAACATAAGAATTAAAAAAAAAAAGAGTTTAGGGGAATAAGAGATGGAAGTAGTGTCATGAAAAGTGCCTGAACTTATTAGAAAACCTGTATCTTTGTGGCACTGTCATTATATATTAACCATGTGACTGTAAGCAAACCACTTCCCCTCTTTGCTTTCTGCCTGGCACAGTGCCTGACATGTTATAGCTCCTCAAAGCATGTTATTAAATTGAATCTCAGATCCTTCTAGTTCTATGAGTCAATGCTTTTATATAGCAAAATGTTTATTTTAGCTATTGTGATTGTCATGTCTAAAATGACCATACAGTTTGCTAAATTCTTCATTTAAATATCTATTAATGAGGGTAACTAACATCTAGTGATCACACACAGTATGCAATACATTCTAAATATGCTATCTTATTTAAACCCAAACTCTATGAGAAAAGTGGTAGCATTTACATTACAAGATAAGAGGAAGGTTTAGAGACCTGTACTGATCTCAGTGTCCAAGGTCTTGAGGGAGAAGGGATGGATTACTATCTTTAACTTGGAGGAAGTCTGTGGAAATGAAAATAATACACGTGAAAGGAATTTTGAAAATAAAAATTAAATACAAGCAGAAGGTAAGATCATCCTCATTATTTTTATATGTGGGTATGTAAATTAAAAAAGGAAAAGTTCTTGAGTGATGGCCTGAGGGCTTCTACTATGAAATAAAAGGCAACGGACTCTCTGACATCTGCCAGAGTTTCTCAGACTCTTTTTCTTTTTTTTGATCTAGACTGCTCTAAGAGCCACCTCTAAGTTTATGAAAGACCTCACACAAATATACAATGCATGCCTGCAGCATAGTTATTCCAGTCATGCACACTTTATCTAGGAGACACCCCAGCAATAAGAAGAAAATGACAAATCATGCTCCATCCTCTGCCAACAGCCTCTTACAGATATTGTAATACTGTGCTTAAATAATCAACTAATCAAATTCATTGCAACGGAGTTCATTTGAAGTTTGCGATAAAATCAACTCTGACAAAAATTAATTTTAAAAAACTATGGCACATTGCAATTACCTGCAAGTAGGCCTAACTTACCCACTTGTCGTCCACCCTGATAGATCTCCCTAACATTTGGATTTTGGAGAGTAGGAACTGGACTAACCATCTTCCTCCACTAGTTGGTCTGGGCTCTTTATGCAAATGAGTGCACTTCTCCACTAGTGACCTGTTTGCATGTCAAGGCTGGATATACTTTTTACTAAATCATTTTTTAAGCCCATATTACCTTTTCTTAGCTTGCACTGTCCAATATGGTAGCCATTAACTCTTGAAATGAGGCTAATCCAAACTGAAATGTGCTCTAAGTATAAAATTTACTTCAAAGACCAAGTAAGAAAAAAGAATGCAAAATATCTCACTAACGGTTTTTTGTAAAATTAATTATGTGTTGTAATGGTATTGTTTTAGATATATTGTGTTAAAGAAAATAAAATTACTTCCATTTATTTTTAAAATTTTAATATGACTATTAGAAAGTTTAAAATTGCATATGTAGTTCACATTATCTTTTTATTGGACAGGGTTGCTCTAAAATAATAGGTACCTACTTGCCTTACTTCTGCTTATTACTTTTGAAGGGCAAATATAGACTTCCTTTATAAGAACAAAACCCCAAAGTCAAATGAAAGTTTATCCCCACTTTTTTGGTGTACAAAAAAACAGCTTGGAACAAGCAAGCAAATAGGTTGGTGGTTTTGGACACTGAAACCCTGCACATGATATTTTGTACCATAAAGAACATTTATTCATCATGAACCTGTCATTAGTTAGACCCTCCTCTTAATCGTGTTCATCCTGCTATCTAAATGTACCTAAAAGAAACTTTAAAAAAATTATTTGGGGGGGCGCCTGGGTGGCTCAGTTGGTTAAGCGACTGCCTTCTGCTCAGGTCATGATCCTGGAGTCCCTGGATCCAGTCCCGCATCGGGCTCCCTGCTCGGCAGGGAGTCTGCTTCTCCCTCTGACCCTCCCCCCTCTCATGCTCTCTCTCTCTCATTCTCTCTCAAATGAATAAATAAAATCTTTAAAAAAAAATTATTTGGCATAACAGCCATTGTCCATGAAAAACACTGATTTAAAATGACTTTTACCATTTATTGAAGAGACTGTCTTTTTTCCATTGCGTATTTTTTCCTGCTTTGTCGAAGATTATTTGACCATAGAGTTGAGGGTCTATATCTGGGCTCTCTATTCTGTTCCACTGGGCTATTTGTCTGTTTTTGTGCCAGGACCAGGCTGTCTTGGTAATCACAGCTTTGTAAAATAGCTTGAAATCAGGCAATGTGATGCCCCCAGCTTTGTTTTTCTTTTTCCACATTTCCTTGGTGATTCGGGGTCTTTTCTGATCCCATACAAATTTTAGGATTGTTTGTTCCAGCACTTTGAAAAATGCCATTGGTATTTTGATCGGGATGACGCTGAAGGTATAGATTGCTCTGGGCAGGATAGACATTTTAATACTGTTTATTCTTCCGATCCATGAGCATGGAATATTTTTTCCATCATTTTGTGTCTTCTTCAATTTCTTTCATGAGTGTTCTGTAGTTCCTAGATTATAGATCCTTTACCTCTTTGGTTAGGTTTATTCCAAGGTAACTTATGGTTCTTGGTGCTATTGAAAATGGAATCGATTCTCTAATTTCTCTTTCTACAGTTGCATTGTTAGTGTATAAGAAAGCAACTGATTTCTGTGCATTGATTTTGTATCCTGCCACATTACTGAATTGCTGGATGAGTTCTAATACTTGGGGGTGGAGTCTTTTGGGTTTTCCACATAAAGTATCATGTCATCTGTGAAGAGAGAGTTTGACTTCTTCTTTGCCAATTTGAATATATTTTATTTCTTTTTGTTGTCTGATTGCTGTTGCTAGGACTTCTAGTACTATGTTGAACAATAGTGGTGAGAGTGGGAACCCTTGTCGTATTCCTGATCTTAAGGGAAAGGCTCTCAGCTTTTCCCCATTGAGAATGATATTCGCTGTGGGTTTTTCATAGACGGATTTTATGAACTTGAGGAATGTTCCCTCTATCCTTATACTCTGAAGAGTTTTAATCGGGAAAGGATGCTGTATTTTGTCAAATGCTTTTTCTGCATCAATTGAGAGGGCCATATGGTTCTTCTCTCTCCTCTTATTAATGTGTTCTATCACACTGATTGATTTGTGAATGTTGAACCACCTTGCATCCTAGGGATAAATCCCACTTGGTCTTGGGGGATGATCCTTTTAATGTATTGTTGGATCCTATTAGCTAGGATTTTGTTGAGGATTTTGGAATCCATATTCATCAGGGATATCGGTCTGAAATTCTCCTTTTTGATGGGGTCTTTGCCTGGTTTGGGGATCAAGGTAATGCTGGCCTCACAGAATGAGTCTGGAAGCTTTCCTTCTGTTTCTATTTTTTGAAACAGCTTCAGAAAAATAAGTATTATTTCTTCTTTGAATGTTTGGTAGACAGTCTATTCAATAAGTGGTGCTGGGAAAATTGGTCAGCTATATACAGAAGAATGAAACTCAACCATTCTCTAACACCATACACAAAGATAAACTCAAAATGGATGAAAGACCTCAATGTGAGACAGGAATCCATCAAAGTCGTAGAGGAGAACATAGGCAGTAACCTCTTCGACATCGTCCACAGCAACTTCTTTCAAGATACATCTCCAAAGGCAAGGGAAACAAAAACGAAAATGAACTTGTGGGACTTCATCAAGATAAAAAACTTCGGCACAGCAAAGTAAACAGCCAACAAAACAAAGAGGCAACCCACAGAATGGGAGAAGATATTTGCAAATGACACTACAGACCAGGGCTGATATCCAAGATCTATCAGGAACTTCTCAAACTTAACACCCAAAAACAAATATAGTCAAAAAATGGGCAGAAGACATGAATAGATACTTCTCAAAAGAAGACACAAAAAATGGCTAACAGACACATGAAAAAATGTTCATCATCATTACCCATCAGGGAAATTCAAATCAAAACCACACTGAAATACCACCTTACACCAGTTAGAATGGCCAAAATGGACAGGGAAAGAAACAAGAAATGTTGGAGAGGTTGTGGAGAAAGGGGAACCCTCTTACACTGTTGGTGGGAATGCAAGTTGGTACAGCCACTTGGGAAAACAGTGTGGAGGTTCCTCAAAAAGTTAAAAAAGGAGCTACCCTAGGACCCAGCAATTGCACCACTGGGTATTTACCCCAAAGACATAGACGTAGTGAAAAGAAGGGCTATATGCACCCCAATGTTCATAGCAGCAATGTCTGCAATAGCCAAACTGTGCAAAGAGCTGAGATGCCCTTCAATGGATGGATGGATAAAGAAGATGTGGTCCATATATACAATGGAATATTACTCCATCAGAAAGGATGAATACCCAACTTCTGCATCAACATGGACGGAACTGGAGATTATGCTAAGTGAAATAAGTCAAACAGAGAAAGTCAATTATCATATGGTTTCACTTATTTGTGGAATATAAGGAATAGCATGGAGGACATTAGAAGAAGGAAGGGAAAAATGAAGGGGGGGAATCGGGGGGGAGACTAACCATGAGAGACGATGGACTCTGAGAAACAAACTGAGGGTTCTAGAGGGGAGGGGGGTGGGGGGATGGGTTAGCCCGGTGATGGGTATTAAAGAGGGCACGTACTGCATGGAGCACTGGGTGTTATACGAACACAATGGATCGTGGATCACCACATCAAAAACTAATGATGTACTGTATGGTGACTAACATAACATAAAAAAATAAAAACAAAAAATTAAGAGCAAAAAAATAAAACAAAATAAAATAAAATGGCTTTTACTTCAAAACTCTGGAATCATTTTTACCTTACTTTATAAAATAAGAAAGGACCTTGTTAGCAGAGAATGGTTGATCCTCAGAGATGATCTGGTATCAACCCATTCCTTTTTATATGAGATGGAGACCTAGGATAGAGTAAGCAACTAGCCTAACAACACCTAGTTAATAGCTGATAGAGACACAATATTAATTCAGTTCTGTCACCTGATCCGAATTTCTTACTAATATGGCACCCTTAAAACCTATTTTCAAGTCTCTCCTTTTCTTACCATAGAAACATAAGCTTGAATTGTTTTAATATCAAACACTTGAAAATGAACCACTAGTTAAGCTCCTCTTACAAAATTCATGTCAAAAAAAAGGTCTCCTTACTGTAGAATATATGGATAGGACATAAAATAGGAGAAATTTTCACACAATTAGACATAGACTTGGAAGTAGCCTGGATAGCACTCTTTCCTGCTGATTTGTAGCCTGCAATTCTAATGGGAACAGTGCAAATGTAGTACATCTGTTTTGCTTGCCTTTTAAAATTTAAATGCAGCTTTCTCCCCAAACTGCTGAGATTGTCAAGGTGCATGACCCTTTGTCTGCTTGACAGTCAAATGAATTTAAAACGTTTGCACACATAAAAAGCACACATTACTTTAGCTTCCAAATCATTTGAGTGGATTTGGGTTGCTTTAATTCATTAATTTTAATATTTAAGGCAACGTACTGTGATATCATTGGCAAGCGAATTCATGAACTTCTTACATCCAGAAATCTTAAACCTTCCCAAGTTATTTTTCTCTTTATCCAATAGTAGTATATGCTTTTCTTGTGAATAAATCCACCATGGAAATATTTCAAGAATTAAAAAAAATACAATATAGAATCATGTGTCTATCATCTAAATATAAAAATGTTAATATTTAGCTATATTTTTCTCAGATTTTAAAATACTGTGGTAAAATATATATAACATAAAATGTGCCATTTTAACCAATTTTAAGTGTACAGTTCAGTGGCATGAATTACATTCCCAATGTAATTAATGTTGTGCAACCATCATCACCCTCTATTTCTAAAACTTTTTTATGCCAGAAACGCTCTACCCACGAAATAATAACTCTCTATTCCCCTACCCTCAAGCCTCTGGTATCACCTAATCTACTTACTATCCGTATGACCTATTCTAGGTACCTCATAAGGGGAATCATACAACATATTTGATCTTTTGCTCTGGCTTCTTTCATTGCATAATATATTCAAGGTTCATCCAGGTTGTTGCATGCATCAGAATTTAATTCCTTTTTATGACTTAATAATATCCTATTGTATGTATATACATTTCATTTTTTCATTCATTTGTTGATGGACACTTGTGTTATTTCCACTTTTTGGCTGCTGTAATATTGCAATGAACATTGTCCTACACGTATTTGAGTCCCTGTTTTCCATTAGGAGTGGACTTCTTGGATCATACATGTTTAGCTTTTGAGGAACCACCAAATTGTTTTTCACAGTGGCCATGCTATTTTACCTTCTCACCAGCAATGTACAAGGGTTCCGATTTCCCTACATCCTTACCAACATCCTAGTATAGTCACCCTAGTTGGTATAAAGAGGTTTTGATTTGCATTGTGGCTTTGATTTGCATTTCCCTAATGACTCATGATGTTCAACATCTTTTCATGTGCTTGTTGTCCATGTGTAGATCTTCTTTGGAGAAATGTCTATTCAAGACCTTTGTCCCTTTTTTTAAATTAGGTTGTTAGTCTTTTTGTTGACTTTTAAGAATTTGCTTCCAATTTTTACAGAAAATGTTAAAAATCTAGTTGAAGTCCCCTTTATATTCTGCCCTAATCCTATAATTTCACTCCCTAAACTCTTCCAGAAATGACCACTATTTTAAAGCGAGTATATACCACTTCTGTCCACAAATTCATATTTATTAAATATGTTTGTGTTCATAACTACAAGTATTTTGTTTTGGAAATTACACAATGTATGAATCCTTCTGCATTTTTGCTTTATCACATAATTTTATGTTTTAAGATCTGTATTAATACATGTAGATCTACTTAATCCTTTATTTTAAATGGCATGTGGTATTCTATTATATGATGACTAACAACTTATTCAACCATTTTATACTAAAGAACTCTTAGGTAATTTTATGAATAATAATTATTTTGTTATTTTACCAACAAAATTGAATCAAACTTTTGTGTATGAAAGATATGATAGTGCTAGCTAAGAATGCAGACTCTGGAGCCAGACTGACTGTTTCAATCCCAAGTCTTTTGCTTATTAGCTACGTATACCTGGGCAAGTTATTAAATCTCTTTCTGCCTTGGTTCACTGTCTATAAAATGGGGACAATAACAGTACTTATCTCATGCACTTGTAGTGAAGTTTCAGTGAGACAATTCATTAAGTACTCAGAATAGTACTTGGCACATAATCATCCCTCAGTAAATTTTTACATGTAATAGATATTCTCTGTACCTAGAAGTAGAATTGCTAAGGCATATAATATGCACATCTTCAACTTTACATGAAACTGGCATGTTGCCCTCCAAGGTAGTTACATACCAACTTATCTTCCTACCAGCAGTGAATGAGACAGCTCATTTCTCCACAATTTCTCAAACCGTTGGAAGTATCAGATCTTCTAATTTTACCAATCTAATGAATATGAAATGATATTGCATTGATTTAATTTGCTTAGCATCTCTTCATAAATACTGACAAATACGGACTCCATCACTGTTCTTTTATCTAGTGCCTAGTTATAACTTTTCTTCTCCCATCTTATTTTGGGTTGACTTTTTCTCATTTATTTGTAGGAGTTCTTTATACATTGTGGTTACTAATTTTTATTGGTACTGTGCTTGGTACATTTCCAAGTTTGTGGTTTAACTACTTTTTATTTTCTCATAGTGTTTTTATTTAATTGGTTAAAGGTTTCAAATTTTTATGTGGTTAAATTACCAATCCTTTCCTTGGCAGTGTGTGTTTATTCTGCTTAAGAAATTCTTTCATATCTGTAGATAAAAGAGAGATTCTCTTATATTTTTATGTAATGACTCTAAAGTTCACTTCTTTTTAAAATTTTTTCTATCTTTAATACACCTGAAATTTATCTTTGAGTATGTTGTGATTTATCTTTGAATATACTGTGAAGTAGGGATAAGAATTTTTTCCATATGGGAAACCAATTGTCCCAGCATCATTTACTGACAATCTTATTCTTTCCCCTATAGTTTTACTGCCACCTCTGTCATATGCCTAGCATAGTGATTAAGATTACAAACTTTGGAGCCAGACTGATTGGCTTCACATCCAGGTTCTGCCACTTATAAGCTGTGTGACCTTGGGAAATTAATTAACCTCTCTGTGCTTTAGTCTCTTTATCCATAAAATGCAGGTGATAATAGTAGTACCTCAGTGTTATTTGTTGTAAGGAATAAATGAGTTACTGTTTTTAGAGCACATTGAATAGAACCTGTCATATATTAAGTGCATTGTAATTTGTTAAACATATGTTAACATATGAAATAAAAAGGAACCAATAAAATCCAATGACTATGGAGTCCTACTACATACCACAGATTATTACAAAATGGTAGTAATTAAGACCATGTATTATTGATGCAGGGATAGACAGAGCAGTGCAATAGAATTAACCCAACAACTGATGGAAACCCACCAGGGAACTAGGCATATAACTCTAGTAATAGCTTGCCAGTTATGGAGTATGGCAATGGATTGCTGGTTCCCTGTACAATATCCAAACTGCCTTCTTCCTAAGTAACAAAACTCCAATTCTGTTCAGAGTAGCAATATCCTCATGAGGAAAATTACATTTCACAGCCTCTTTACAGGTAGGGAGGGCCATGTGACATATTTCTGGCCAATAAAATAAGTGCAAGTTGCTGGGCAGGACTTCCAGGAAAGCGCTTTACAGAGGTAGACTCTACCAGTACCAACTTTTTTTGCCCTTCATCCTTCCTCTTCTTCAAGCTTGTAATGCTTAATGCTATGGACACTGATGAGCCCTCCTTTGATTATGGAGATGATAAAAGTCACATGCTAAGGATCGTAGAGTGAAAAGTTCAAGAAAGCCTGGGTCCCTGAGAGCATTATGCAGTCACTGTACCAACCCTAATCAACCTCCTCCATGGTTCATTTTACATGAGAGAAGTAAAACATGTTTTAATTAGTCCACTCTTGATGTTTCCTGTTATGAGCACCTGAACACAATCCCTGATACAATAAAGTCTTATGGCCTGTGATAATTTCTTCTGTCAACTTGACTGGGCTAAGTGATGCCTTGATAGCTGGTAAAACATATTCCCAAGTGTGTCTGTGAGGATGTTTCTGAAAAAGATTAGCATTTGAATTAGGAGACTGAGTAAAGAAGAATAACCTCACTGATGTGGACAAGCATCATCCAATACCTTGAGATTGTGAATAGGACAAAAAGATGAAGGAAAGGCAAATTTGCTCTCTGCTTGGGCTGGAACATCCATCTTCTCCTGCCCTCAGTCATCAGTTCTCCTGGTTCTCAAGCTTTTGGACTCATACTAGGATTTACACTATTGCATACCCTGGTTCCCAGGCTTTTAGCTTTGGACTGGAACTATACGACCAGCTTTCCTGCACCTCAGCTTGTAGACTGTAGATAGTGGGGATTAGCCTCCATAATCATGTGAGCTAAATGCATATAATAAATCTTTCTATTATGTATACCATAATTTCTATTTTTCTGGAGAACCCTAATAAATCACCTTTAGTAATGTTTGCATTTTCTCCACAAAATCTTCCACAACTTTATTAAAATTTTTTACTAAGTGCTTATAGTTTTTTTATTACTAGTAAGGTTATTCTGTTTATTTTAACAATTTCAAGTTGGATATTACTACTTCGTTATACAGGAAGGTTATAAATTACTTCACAGCAATTGTTTACTCCAAAACATTGTTACTTTCTCAGTTCTACTAGTTGGTAGAGATCACTGAAGTTTCTGTGTAGATAACTATCATGTGTAAAGACAATTTTTCTTCTTTTTTATTCTTTCTTTTGTCTTACATTTTAAAAACTTTTTCTTATTGCAATGGTTGAACATTCTATTACAGTATTGAATAGAATTTTTGGTAGATTCCTTTTATACTAGCCCAAGAGAATCTATTTGTAGTATACTAAGAGTTTTTTTCAAAATCATGAATGGGCAGGGGCATCTGGGTGGCTCAGTCCTTAAGCATCTGCCTTCAGCTCAGGTCATGATCCCAGGATCCTGGGATCTAGCCCCACGTCAGGCTCCCTGCTCAGTGGGAAGCCTGCTTCTCCCTCTCACACTCCCCCTGCTTGTGTTCCCTCTCTTCCTCTCTCTCTCTGTCAAATAAATAAAATCTTTTAAAAAATAAAAACTTTAAAAAAATAAATAAAATCATGAATGGGCATTATGCTTGATCAGATATATTTTCTATATATATATTGAGCTCATAACATGTTTTTTTCCTCTCTTAACCTTTTGTTAGTGTGACAAATTAAAATAATAGCTTTTGTTTTATATAGTCAGTTAATCTAAGACAAAGAAGGCAAGAATATATGATAGGGAAAAATACAGTCTCTTCAACAAAAGGTGTTGGGAATACTGGACAGATACATGCAAAAGAATGAAACTGAACCACTTTCTTACACCATACAGAAAAATAAACTCAAAATGAATTAAAGACCTAAATGTGAGACAGGAAACCATTAAACTCCTAGAAGAAAATATAGGCAGTAATCTCTTTGACATCAACCTTAGACACATTTTTCTAGATATGTCTCCTCAGGCAAGGGAAACCAAAGCAAAAATAAACTATTGGGACTACACCAAAATAAAGTCTCTGCAGAGCAAAGGAAACCATCAACAAAACAAAAAGGCAACATATTGAATGGGAGAATATATTTGCAAATGATATATATGATAAAGAGATAATATCCAAAATAAAGAAAGAATTTAGGGCGCCTGGGTGGCTCAGATGGTTAAGCATCTGCCTTCGGCTCAGGTCATGATCCCAGGGTCCTGGGATCGAGTCCCACATCGGGCTCCTGGCTCAGCGGGGAGTCTGCTTCTTCCTCTCCCTCTGCCTCTCCCACTGCTCATGCTCTCTCTCTCTCTCTGTATCTCTGTGTCTCAAATGAATAAATAAAATCTTAAAAAAAAAAAAGAAAGAATTTATACAACTCTGGGATGCCTGGGTGGCTCAGTCAGTTAAGCCACCAACTCTTGATTTTGGCTCAGGTCATGATCTCAGGCTTGTGAGATCGAACCGCACGACAGGCCTCATGCTGGGCGCAGAGCCTGCTTAAGGTTCTTTCTCTCTCCCTCTCCCTCTGCCCCTCTCCCCCAGCTCATATGCTCTCTCTAAAAAAAAAAAAAAAAAAAAAAAAATTAAAAAA